>NW_008794444.1:3862149-3914036 GCF_000699145.1 Aptenodytes forsteri
GTAAAAAAAAATTTTTCCCCCCCCCCCCTTATGAAACCTGCATGCAAATCCAGTCCTAGAGCCCTGTGCTGTGAGCAGGCAATGAGAGGGTACAAAGCAAAGTCCAGTTCAGTCACAAATGATATGCTTTCCATAAAGTTACAGGTACTTTCCCCTTCCCTTTTAATAGGAATTATGTTTCCTGGCACTGGTGCAAGATGCATGCTCCATTTGCAGAAGTCCAGAACTTCACGTAATGAATTGCCCACTCAGCTTGCCAGCTGGCAGCGTGTATTCAAAGCAGTAGCTGTGCCGAAAGCAGTTGTTCTCTGAATTTTCAGGGATAAATGAAATCAGAGTCCTGTCAGCTGCTTTCAGCTGTTTCTTCCAGCTACTATTATTTTCTTCAGATACACCAGGATTCAGCTTTCTGCTTTGTCTCTTCCCAGACCCACAGTGCTTGTCATAGGACACAAATGTTTCCCTTCCCACTCCTAAGAATAATTAAACCACCATTAAATTGATTTATAAATAAAAGACAGGGCTTTTGGCAGAGGCCCAAGGAGCTTGTGTTCATGTCTGAGATGTACATAAATGCTGCACAAGGACGTTTCAGTCCAAAGAGGCCACGCAAGGGCAGAGAAGCAGAACCACTACCTGCGGCAGGCAGGGAGTGCACGGAGCCATGGCAGAGCCAAAACAATTGGTAGACATGGGCGAGAAACAGGGATGGTTAGTGTTGCTAAGAAATGCTCTTTTATACAGTATTGCATTTTTCTCCTGTCCATCTGCCTGCCTCTGCCCTTCGCTGCTGGTTTTCTACATAGCTCTGTGTTCCCTCTTTTTTTTCTGTATTATTGAAGGAATCGTCCAACAAAAAGAGCAGCCCACACTTGAGTGCTTGAGCAAACAGCCTCAAAGGACCCAGCATTTGGATTCTGGGCACGAAGAAGTCATTACTTGGCAGCTCTGTCCATTTGTTGTTATATGCAATGCACCCTGACTCGTCTGTAAAAGCTACAGAAAACCATCTGGTCATATTAGTCTTTCCCTTTCCTATATCAGTCTCTGGTTGTATGTCTTTATTATGTTCTTTGTTATGTTCTTTTAAGAGAATCACGGTGTAAATGCTTGAGGCAGGTGAAGAAGAATCTATGGGTGTATCTTCCTTTGTAATTTTTCCATGGGGGGATTTAATTCATCAAGGAGGTGGAAAAATAATGATAAAATGACTCCCTCCTGTTGCTCGTCTCAGACAAAAGTTGAACCTCCCTGCATCTTGAAGCCCATGAGACGAGATCCTGGCAACGGCATACGTGCAGCGTGAGGGAAGGGAGGAATTGCAGACTTGCAGAGACTGTTCAAACTTTTTCTTCTTGACGAATTTGCATTAAGCTATGTTGAATACACCTTTTCCAGCACAACGCAGCCGTAAGGGACTGACCCCGTGGAGGGGCAGTAGTTGAGAGCCCGTGCATTGAGAGGACCGAGGCTTTGCTCGTTGTGAGCAGTCAGAAGGTGGTTGGGTTTTGTTGTCTTTTCTGTGGTACCTCAGTATTCATGCATTTGCTGTCACACATTGTGTTTTACAACTTAGAAGTGAGCTGCTGAATAAAGCAAGATCCATATTGCCCATGTTAACAGCTACCAAGCAGAACTCATTATGAATTTCTATGAAAAATTTATCGCTGCTTTTCTTTTTTTTCAAAATGTCTTACAGTCTTTTGCCAGCACTCAAAGAACACAAAAGCTTTCATTGTACCGAACTTGTGAAAATGCTGTTGCATTTATGTTAAACAGGTGCATCTGTTGACAGTCTCGGGGGTGGAGAGGAAGTGTCCGCATATGGCTGCATAAACCCACATTAAATAGGAAGATGACGGTTATCTTGGGTGTTGATTTGTGAGAGAATCCTTCGACAGGATACGAACAAGACTGTAAAAAGATTTTGCAAGTCACAATAACTGCGTAATGTGTCACTTAGCACTCCAGCAACATTTGGTAATTTATTTTATACCTTTTTTTCCCCTAGGTACACTGCAGATTGTAGTAATATAGGAATAAAACCTTTAAAGGTCCTTTTTATTCGTTACTGTTCTGTAAACTGTGCTGCACAGTTACTTCCACTTTTTGCATATGTTCTGTGAACAATTTTCAGCACGTAAAAATACTTTGTTGGCAGAAGTTGGGTGCTGAAGGGGTTGGCTAAAACTTTCAACCTGTTGTCTAGCGGACCTAAAGGCATTGTTTTACTAGTAGTAAAATACGCTTGTGACAGTTCTTTGGCTTTGAAGTTGATTGAGCCAGGTTGGCCGTATTACTAAGCATTTTTATCCCCCAAAATAGGATGGATGCATATAGACCTTTAAAAATGGTCTTGGGAACCATGTCTGGAAATTGTTTGAAAGACTGATAAATGGTCTGGGCAAAACCGTGCAAGTCATGTTAGACGGGTAATTGCACGGCGTTGTTTCTGCTCCTGTTGCAAGGGACTGTCCACCTGGAAAGAGCTCTCAGGTGCTCTCCTGACCCTTCTGCATACACCGCTCCCTCTCTTGGCACAGGATCTGCGTCATTTGCCTTTTGATGCATTTACCTTACACTGAACAGGAGCAGAGTCACATCTGAGGTACGTGTTTACTGGCAGAAGGCTGCCCCTCGTGTTCCCAGGAATGGACTGAAGTGCTTCCCCAGTAGCGGGGAGGAGAACGGGCTGTTGTAACCCACATGCTCACAGCACAGGAAGATTTTTTTTTTTTTTTGCTTTTTAAAGAAGGGAAAATGGATATCTGTATTTTCGAAGTTTGTAGACGATAAGGTAAGGATCCCAGAAAGGACCTGGTGCAGGTAGAGGAAGGGGCACGGTAATGGCTGAGGCTGCTCATAGGTGTTGCTGAAGCTTGGCAGAGTGTTAAGGGCAAGTGCTCAGACACCTTCCCCACGTCTGCCGCACGGCAGCTGAGGGGGTTGTAGCTCGGGGGGAAACGCTGTACACAGGGAGAGCGGCCTTAGAGGTCCGACGGCTTTGCCTACGTGCTTCACGTGCTGATCGATGAGGGTCTTGTGTATTATGTAACAACATGTGTTTCATATAGGTTGGTATACATTACATTTATGCAGACACAAATATATACATCCGTATAATTTTTTTCTCTGATACATTGTGTGAGATTCTTGGTGGTTTAAATCTCCGTGACATTTAAGCTCTGTGAGGAATTGACTTATTTCCTGCTCTTCAGTGCAAAAGCAGCTAAAGGGTAGGAGATTGGGAAGTATATTTCTAAGAAATAATATTACCTCATGTCTTGACTCAAACTTTTTGGCTGATTATTACTTGAGATGGGAGAGGAACAGCTTGATTGTGACTGTGAAATAACATCATTATAACACAGTAATTGACCAGGTGTCACTCAGCAGATGACACTTGTGGATGTCATAAAGCCACTACCTGGACCACTATTTTTTCCTTCTCTTTCCTACTCATGCCTAATTCTGGGGATTTCAGCTTTGAAGACTTCTGTGGGGAACTGAGCTTTCTAGTATGCTCTATGTAGAACCAGTCTTCTCCCTTTGGCAAATAATAATTCAAGATAAGACTTTTCCCTGAGCCACCCATTTTTTGATCTTAAGACACAGACCTGAATGAATTTAGGTTATAGCATTTGTGTGAGTTTGTCTTTTATAGCATCTCATGTACAGATGAAGGTTAATGCAGTTAGGGAAGTTGCTTCCTCAAAACATGTTTCCTCAAAAAAGTACATGCCAAAACTGAGAAGAAAACCTAAGTCTCTTGATTCATAGATCTTTTCTTACTCCCCAAAACACGTTTATTAAAATGAATGACTATAAATTACTACTTCTCTAAATCTAAGGCAGTGATTTTTTTTTCCAGTTAATTTTCCAAGTTATTTACCTCTTTCCTTCCTCTTCTTTTCTCTCACCATCACCTCTGGAGAATTTTCCACATCAAACAAACTTTCTTAGTTTAAACAAAATGTTCAGACTTCCCAACTCCCTCTAGAGCATGCAATTTGCTAAGCAGGGTATCTGAGATGGACACTATTGAGCTTCCCTGGGTGCCAAATCTTGCAGCATCCCATTGCACTAAGGAGCACTAACATGGCAGCAAAGATGCTACACACAAATGACAGAAAACTTCTCGGGTCTTGGTGCAGCCTTGTGGGTGACGAGCCCCGTGGGATCACCAACTCTCTCTGTGGAGCACTAGTCTGACCTCATTTCTCCCACCCTTTGTGCAATCTTGAGGTGCCTGATTAAAAAAAAAAAAAAAAGATTTAGAGAATGATAAAAATGATATAGTTTTAATTGTAAATAGTATTAATTTTCTTTTTTTCCAAGCAGTCAGTATCTTATGATATTTTTGTTATCCATGAAGCCTAAAGCACCGTTGTGCAACAAGCTAAACACCCTGGCTGAGTCTAGCAAAGCACCCAACACTGCTTCAGCACTGAGCTTGTAAGTGGTCTTTTTTTTTTGCAGTCACATCAAAGGTTCTAGAGCAAGTTGTTAAATCAGCATCTTGCATTGGGTGTCTGGATGCAAGGGGAGCGCAGTGGCGTTGGCAAGGAGGCAGTTACTCTGTCGGAAGGTGACAACTCCTCGCAGGAGATGCTCTGGGGGTGGAGGGAAACCTGGTGGCTCCCAGAGGGACTTGTCCCTGTGTTGGCAGCACTTGGCTGTCTCATATAGGTAACCTTTGCTCTTCTCCTCGGTGCTGGACCCATGACTCCCTCCAAGGGCTCTGCTCCATGGGGTTAAGAGAACCCAGCCCCAAGGCTGAGTCAGTGTTATTCTTCAAGGAAAGGCTCAAATACCCAAACCCTACATGGGCTCCCGGCCAAACAGCGAGCTATGAGTCTGGCTGTGCAGGCCAAAAGCCCTTGAAGATACGGCAATAGCTGCCTGGGCTTTGAATTTGACAACAAAAGTGTTTTTAATATCTGCAGGCTACGCTGATGCACTTCTCCCACGGTCTGAAATCAATACATGAAGCTGCTCTGCATATTTATTACTCTAGCTGCAATGTAACCACTTGGGCATCTGCTTGCAGGAGTGGTTCACATCCCTACAAAATATATCTGCTTTCAATGATTGAAGCTTAAGGAAAAAATACCCAACAAAACTTATGGAAGTATCTTTATGAAGAAAACTGAGTCCACAGAGTCCCTTTAAAGCTATTAGATATCTGTATTGTTCATTGTTCCTGGGAAAAGCAGAGAAGTACTTTTGAACTCCAGGAATTTTCCCAAATAACAGACTCGATGCACAGTTTGGCATAGTTGGGGCATTTACCCCATACAAGCTATTTGGGAGATTTGTGGAGGGTTTTTTTTTTTTAAAGATAGTGATGTGTAGGTAAGAAAAAATAAAGTTCTTTGCGAACTGCCTTGGAAAATCTGGTGACAAGAAACAAATATTATAGTCCTGTAAGCAGATGTGCTTATTGATGTGCAGGGTCACAGAGACTGGCAGCTGACTAAGGAGAATCTGCAGTCTCTAGGAGTGCCAAGCTGTGGTTTACCTAATCAAGGTATTGAAAAATATGACAGGGTGAGATTAAAAAAGAATAATGTTGCTAGAGTGGAGTTTTCATTGTTTAGGGAACACATACTGTAATTTTGAAGTAAAATTGGATATTGCTGGTTGGCTTTGCATTAATCTGCTTTTATGGCTGTGTTTATACACAACAGACAGCATTACTCTGTTATTTAACTGGTTGTAAGTGAAATGGAGCAATTCTGCTTCATTCAGGAGCGTTGAAGCAGATGTGCTCTGGCAGGTAGTCTTTGGAGATACGGCTGCGTTTCACTTTTTGACCTGCACTTGCTGTTCCCCTGTGCCAGGTCCTCCTCCGCTTCCCTCCTCGCATCCTTCGCCAGACTCAGACTTCCCGACAGCGTTTCCATCACTCCCACCACAAAGCTTCTGCTGGTGGAGAACAGGCAAGATGCCCCTCAAGCATTTTAAACAGAGGCTAAAATCCTCCCTTGCATTTCCCACTTGTCTCTGCCCTGCCTTTTCTGTGCAGCGAAGCAGTCTGCAGCCCCGGGAAGTGATCTCTCAAGGTCTGTTCCAGCTTTCCAGATTAATCCCTCAGTCTATGGGCAAGACAAGTGAACGATACCGTCTGAGTTCATTAAGGCTCAACTACTATTTAATCTTGTGCTGTAAAATCCAAAGGCTCTGACTGGGGTTATGGGGAAAGGCACAGAAAGAGTTTTCTCTGGCCTCTGCTGGACCAAAGACCAGAGACCTCAGAGAAGATTGCTAAAAGTCTGTTCTTTTGCTGGAAGCACCTCTGCAATGCTGTCTCAATTTGCTTCTCATCTGTCTGCTCTTCCTTCCGTACCTTGCCTCGCTCAAAAGCTTCCCATTCCCTAAACTCACTGCATAATAATAAAAAAAAATATTTTGCAAAATGCTTTCTGAATTTCCAGACCTTTATCTTGCACTCAGGCGAGCTGTTAAACTCATTCAGATGAGTGGAAACTGTGAAAGCAGGCATTATGCATGCCAATAAAAAATAGGATGCACTTCAGAGAGGAAGGGAATTTACCTTCAGACTCCAGGGGAATTCCACTGGAAGTTGGAATATTATTAGATACTTCAAGGTTCCTTCACCAGGAAGCATCTACCCAAATGCTCAGCAAACCGAATCACTTACTGGTGTACTGGGCAATGAGATCCCAGCGGAATTCTCCAAGGATAATTAATGACTTCATCTCTTGGGTCCCATGGGGGTGCCAGAGTCGTTTATGTCTTCAGCAGCACCCGCTTTCACCCTGTCTCCAGGTGCCATCAGACAAGAGCAACCACCTCGGGTCTGCCAGGTCCGTCACCGTCTGATGGAAGCATTACTCCTTCCAAAGGATGCAGAAGGAGAGCGAGTCCCTCAGTGCCCCTAAATTTCCAAGTCAGCAGGCAGGACCGCATTATCCTCCCAACAAGGGGAAAAGACAGGCAGGAGCGAATCAACTTTTCAAACATCGGAAGAATAGATCTAATTTCTTGAGCCAGCTAAAGCGTTTGAAAGCTTACAGTATTTGTTTATTTTTTAAGAGATCCCTTCCCTCAGCTTGATATTTTGGTTGGAGATAACCCCTGACTGCAGAGGGACTACTCATGTTTCACAGTTAAACAGGGGATTAAATAACCTGCTGAAGAGGTGAAAGGGAGCAAGTGCTGATTTTTCACTATCAGTCCATTTGGACTGCATTTTTTTGCATCAGTCTATGCAAAAAAATACCCTTGCAGTTCATTTTAGTGATACTCTTGACTAATGGTAGTGGCTACCTGTGGCCAAATGTATGGTGTGTTTTGCCTTTCTTGGGGCTGGACTATGACTAGTCCAGTACCGATAAAGTCACTGGAAAGATGCTTTTATAGAAATCATGTTTGTGTGTTCTTTTGCTCACGGTAACTTGGTATTGTTAATTTGCAGAAAGCACAGTGAAGGTGAAAGGGATGTTTTTGGTTGTGGAGGGACAAGTTATCTGATCTCCAACTACTGAAGGCTTATAATGTGAGGAAATGAAAGCCAGCAAGTGTCCCAGCTGCAAACAGCAATAAACTGAAGGAGGTTCAAGGCTGTGACCTGCTGGTACAGTCACACGAGGTACTAGGGGATGCATGGATGAAAATCCCACTCAAAGATTGCCGAATTCTGTTTCCTCGATAAAGAGTGGAAAGGACGTTAGTAGTAACACGGAGGAAGTAAGCAATGGTTGCTTTAGTCTGCAGTTTCTTTTCTAAGCTCTCCCTTTAGAGAGCTTTAAGAGAGATTACACTTTTAAGTGGAGGTCTGTCTTTGGGGCATCTTTTTCCCCAAGTTCTTAGTCAATCCTGTCTTAGTGAAGCATTGCTAAAGATAAAACACTTTACAGAGGAGCAAAGATTTCAATTGAAGAACTGGTGAATCCTGTTTGGTAGGTAGGTAATCTTCACTAAAGCTTTCTGAAACCAACGGGAGCATTTAAGCCAGTTACTTAAAAGAAGCCACGTAAGGAGTTGTCTTGAAGCAGACAACTCAATAGCTATTGAGAGTCCTAAAGCTGAAGGAAATCCCACTACTCATCTCTATTTACCAAGGTTGGCGCCTCTCCTCCCAGTAGGACGTTCTCCAGCACTGGAAGTTCAATGCACCATGGTGTAAACTAAGAGATTTGGAGAGCACAAGAGGTTTGGGAGCCATTAGTGGTCCTTGGGTGGCCGTAAATCCAGCAGCAACTGCAGCTGCTCCTCTGCCATGAAGAGCCGAGCCATGGCTGGCAAGCACGGCATTTTCTGATGTGTTGCAGTCTTTGAGCTTCTTCTGAATCCTTTGATGATTCCCTGTGGTCTGCGAGGCAGTTTGTGAAACACTCGGCAGGCGGAAGCGTTACCCGCTCGGATTTCGGTGTCCTGTTAAAACGATCCCGGGGATGTGTACGCGTGCGCTGTCTGGGTGAGGCTTGACAACTGCATCTCGCTGCAGCTGTAAGGACAGAGGAACCTGAAAGGTTTAATCCCCTTCACACTGTGGCGTTGTTTCCTTTGCTTTCTGCTGGCCTAATTGCTGCTCGCTTGTGCAAGCGATCCAGGCGAGCTGTGATAAAAGCTAAGATTTGAGAACGAAGGGAGAAGTGTGTTTGCTCAGATCAGGTGCGTTATATTGCCTGTTCTCTCCATAACTCCCTGAAAGGATGAAACCCATAAGGCTGCCATGCTTGGATAGGTTTGAAATTAGCTGCTGTCATCCTTTTCTCCTGCTCAACTTCTCTGTGAATTTATCTCGCCAGCCTCTCCGCTCCCTGAACAGAAAGTCCATTTAATCCATACGCAGCACATTTCTAATCACGCCTACCCTTTTTTTTTTTTTTTTTTGGCAGGGAATTCTTGGAACTTCCTTAAAGTTAACATTCAAGCTATTTATTTCATTTTCTGGGGCGTTGGGTTAATTTCATCAGAATTTCTCAGGAGTCAAAATCTTGTTTTAAATAAATCCAAAGAACCTAGTACTTTTATGCCTTACAGCTCTCTTTTCAAATGTAATTAATTCTTAAAGAGTTCATAACTTAAGAGCCAATAAAGAATTCTTGGAACTTCCTTAAAGTTAACATTCAAGCTATTTATTTCATTTTCTGGGGCGTTGGGTTAATTTCATCAGAATTTCTCAGGAGTCAAAATCTTGTTTTAAATAAATCCAAAGAACCTAGTACTTTTATGCCTTACAGCTCTCTTTTCAAATGTAATTAATTCTTAAAGAGTTCATAACTTAAGAGCCAATAAAGAAGTCATTGTCCTTTCTTTTTAATTACTGTTGGAGAAGTATCTCTTGTCTGCCTGAGACTGGTAAGGAAGTAGCTACAGCTCTGCCAGATAACTGATTTCCCAGTTTAATATTAATTTTTTTACTTAAATCACTTAAACAACTTCTCACATTAATAGTGAGCATTGACATCAAATGACCTTGCTGTATTGTACAAAACTGTATTTTCTATTTAGATAAGAGGGTATCAGGCAGTCGCTACATGAGAGTCACAGCTGTGTCTCCGGTGACTTGTCATCAAATGTCCAGGTTTATTTTACTATAAGAGAACAAGGACCGGAGGGAGCCAGCCTTCTTTGTGGGGCATGTTCCAACTCTCTGTGTTGCTAAAGTTGCACAGATGTAGAGCACTTCTGCAAAGTTTGTGCAGTTTTTTTCTGTTTGTTTATTTTATTTTGTTTTTTTCAAGATGGTCAGCTCCTTTGGATAGTTTTGAATTTTGCATTTGGAGAGTGATGGAGACGGTTTGCTTCATAGCTTTCCCAATGGCTGGGATAACTCTTCCTTCTGTTTCTGCTTCCACATTCTTCCAAAATTCTGCTAAAGTAGAAAATTTTTAAAAGAAGTATAGATATCTGAAGAGGTTTCTTTAGTTTGTGTTTTCTGTTGGGTTTGGGTTTTGTTGTTGTTTTTTAGCTGTGTTAAAGATCATGCTTAGCATAAACTGCTGTCTTGTAAAAGATGCTCTGATGTGAGGAGGATGCTCATCCTTATGGAATGACTGTTAAACAAATTGGCTTCGTTTCCCAGTTTACCGTTGCTAGTGAATTTACCATTTGGCATGAAAGATTTTTATGAAATAGGATATTTTGTGTTTTGTTGGGTTTGGGTTTTGTTGTTGTTTTTTAGCTGTGTTAAAGATCATGCTTAGCATAAACTGCTGTCTTGTAAAAGATGCTCTGATGTGAGGAGGATGCTCATCCTTATGGAATGACTGTTAAACAAATTGGCTTCGTTTCCCAGTTTACCGTTGCTAGTGAATTTACCATTTGGCATGAAAGATTTTTATGAAATAGGATATAAAAAGTACTTACTTGAACAACCAATAGTTGTGTGTGCACACTTTTGAACATACAGAGCATAAAAAGGTATAATATAAAAAACTGAAGCAACTCAGAAGCTATAAAAGCTGTGTTTCAGAAGTTGTATAAGCACATTTAGATTTTTACGGGCAGCAATGTCGTCTTTTTGGACGCTTGAGACTTGTCCTATGACAGCAGGAAAGTCCCATGAGATTTCACCAGTATGAGGTAAATCTAACAAAATATTGTAAATGAAAGGAAACATCTCTCCTCCCAGATCACATGCATATGTTATCCTCTGCAAGTTTCATGAGTATAAAGTAGTTGTCAACATCTTTCAAATTTCTCTAAAATGCAGGCAAATTTGTGCTCTGTTGTGGTAATGTATCCATCCACTTTTCTCCCTTTGAAACACTTTTGTCTGCACAGACCGAGCGCAAGCCTTTTTGTGCACTGTTCCCTTTCATATGGAAAAATGGAAGATACTTAAAGGCTTGGCCCATGGTGAGCCAACTAAAAGATGAAGATTTGCAGACAACTTTTTAAATTTCTATGTATTTTTAAGATGCTTAGCTGGGCATCAGAAATAGGATGGATCTCTTCTGCTGGCTGGATCTCTTACTCTCTGAATAAGTCTCTTACTGCGTTTATAAAGAGAAGGAAATACATCTCATTATATGCAATTCATACCTGGTGGGACAGCATGAGGGATCGTCTTTTTCTATTTTTTATATTATATTTGCTGTTTTCTTCCAGCTTCTAACTTATTCTACTATAAGATGGAATCAAGCCCATGCAGTCCTGCCAGTATAAGGAACTAACAACTTGATTTGTGAGATTAATTTAATCTGAAGGTCATGGTGATTATGGCTATTTTTTGTGGGTTTCTAGCCAAGAAAAAGCGACCAGTCGGCAAAATCCCACCTCAAATTATTTTCTACATTCATTAGACTACACGTTGTGTCTGTTCTTACTGAGAAATCAAGTAGATCGGACAGAGTCATCTTTGCAGGCTTTCTTGGGAACTCAGAAAGCTCGATGGTGCAAGACAGGTGCTGCAGTATCACCGAAATTTGCATCTAATGCAGTGCAAGTCCTTACACGGTCCTTACAAAAGCAGCTCGGTGCCAGTCTACCGCAGGTAGATTACTGAATAGATGGCAGTGCAGTAGCAAGTGGAGAGGAACGTCTGAAGTTCTGGGGTAATTCAGATAGCTTTCTGCCTGCTGAAGGTATCCTCAGCCGAGGATAAATTAATAAATACTGAGATGAATTCTGCCTAGAGGAGCCGGTGATGGGCAGAGGTTCACCTTTTGAAGCAGCCGTGGGAGCGAGGGTGCGCCACTGTTGGTGTTACCCTGATTGCTGCCCTTGCTGCAGAACGAATTTCCAGAGTTAATTGGGCCAAATACCAGAAAGAAATAACAAAGCGGCATTTCCTCCTATTGCCAGCTTCTGAGTTACACCACCTGCTGCCATCACCACCGTTTGGCCAGATTATAGGATAATTCATTAGTGAAACGACTGACTGTAATTGGCGTGCTCCGAACCGCAGTGCACGGCCTGTCCTCGTTAAGGCAGCTCCATCAACGGCCTCGCCGACCTGCAGCTGCATTTCTCTGCAGCCGTCAATGCTGCCCTGTGTTGCGGTGCAGAATAAATGAGATCGGACGGTGCTGATCTGGGGAGCGAGGCAGATCTGGACAAGGAAGAAATAACGTGGTAGTGCCAAGTCTTAACTTGCAGCGCCTGGCGTTGCTCCCTTGCCAAGCGTGGAGTCATGCTGCCGTACTCCCATGTCGGCTTGATGGGAGACCGGTCTGCAGGAGACATCACCAGGGAAAGGTCTTTCCAGCCTCTAGCTCAGTAATGAGGAACAGTGTATGAAAGAGGGGGGTGGTGCTCCCTCTCTCTCTCCCCCTTTTTAAAATGAGGCTGGAATTTAATGTGTGAAATAAATAGTCTGTATTTAATTGCTATTTTGCTGAGATCTAGACCAAACAGGAGTAATCAAAACTCTGTGCAAGTTCAGCTCTCATCTTTCACTGCTAAGAACAAAGTATGTGGAGTGAGATAGAGAGTGATGTCATCTGTCCTCCTCCAAAATTAATTATACAGAATGTGTTTTGTCTCCAGTAGACTAAGGCTTTAATTGTACCGTGTGGAGGCCTGACATTTCCCCTTTTCCAGGGATTTTGCAGAAGTGACTTCTGCAGGAAGAAACCGGTCTTGCTGCGCAGAGCAGGAGATTCAGACAACGCGGTGTCACACGTGTCCCCTGCCTGGAAGAGAGGCTGAGGATGCGGTGAGGATGTTGACATAGTGACAGTGCTAAAAAAGAGGGACTACCAAAAATAGAGAAGGGGAAAATGTCTGCAGTGCTTGGCTGATGTGGAGGGAGGGGAGAACACCCACTGCAGAGGTGCTCGGTGATGTGGACGTCTCTGGCTATGCCTGGCAGAGAGTTTGGCAGGGCTTGCCTGTGGCAGATTTGCCTATCCCGTGGGAAGATGTGGCTTGCAGCTCTGGAATCCCAAAGCACCGTTTGGCCTCAGGGCAGCGGAGGGGTGTCCTCAGCTCCACATCCTCCCGGTGCCATTTGGGGGAGAAGAGCTTTGCGGCACCCACCTGCAGAAGATGCGTTTGTGCATGGGTGAGCACCCCTTGCTCTGCTGGGTGGGTGCCAGCGGGCCTCTTGATTGAGGCTTTTATCTGCAAACATTGGCAAGGCACAAATCAAGCCCCCTACTTTAATCTTTTAAACAACTTCTGGCTCTTTTTCGTTGCGATGAAGACTGAAGGACTGGGACTCAGCAGTCTTGAAAATATACCTCTGATGTGCCTATTTCGCCCAGCTGTTCAGAGCTGCAGTAGGATCACAAGAACCAGCAGACTGACAGCCTGTTGGCAACTGGTGAGATTGAAACGATCTAAGCCACCAGTGACAATTATCTAGTATTTTTCTAGTTATAAACACGTGGGAACCCCCAACATTTGACTGTAAGCAAGTTTCTCTTCACCAGTCCTTAAAAGTCAGGTTTTATGGAAAGATAGTCTGATTTATATTTTATTATTTAAAATGAAAACATACTTGTTTGTTTGTTTCATTCTAATGCGTGAGATGCAATACAATGTTAATTACTTCTTCAACTTTAAAATGCAGTCTTTAAAAAAAATCATTACCCTGTCTTGGAACCCGACAAAAAGCACAAGCTTTTCATTGCTATTAATAAAAAAAATGAGTTAGCACTATTAAAAGCTTTTAAAAGTAAAATTATTTCAAGGTCCTTTCTTTTTCTTTCAAAGCGGGAACTTTGAAAATACAAGTGCAGGTGATCGGGTATCCCAATGAGTGGGGCAAAGGGAAAACTTACGTCACTTTAAGAATCCTCCTACCGTCTCCCATGCTTGTAGCTTTTAAAGTAAATGCCCACAAAACCTGAAACCAAACAAACGTTATTCATAAGTCAGCTGATTTAGTGCTCCTAGGAACCAGAACTCAAGTTCTATACGACGATAAATTATGATTATTGCAATACCTGCATTTTTTTAAACTCAATAACCTGCACTCAGTTATCCAATAACACTGCAGGCAGGCTGAATAATTCAGTCCCATCTTTCTTTTAATGTTGGAAGTCTTTTGAAATGGACTGATTCTTATCTTCTGCTATAGTCATTAAGGTGTCATTTAAAACCCACACAGCCTTTATGACAGCTTTATGCCTCCCAAATGATTAAACTATGAAGAGATAAATGCATTCCTTAAATTTTTAGCAATGACTTCCATATCAAAGGAAAGCAGCAGATTGGCATCTTTTAGACTACCCTTCATTAGATTATATTTGGGCGAAGCTCATTTCGGGTCAGAGAACACTTAGTATTATTCACATCACAAGGATCTGTCTGTGTTGCTGCTAGAAACTTGACCCTACTTCTTCTTGTTTTTTCACTTTCTTACATAGCTCATGCTGACAGTGTCAGCATAAAATTAAAACAGGATCATGGAAATGTGCTGTTTTCCCTCCAGTATTTTGTGTGAATTTCCAATTTTAGAGTTCTCTATTTTTGTCTCTCCATATGCTCTCTCATCAGCTGGAGTTGAGCAATCTCTTGGTTATCGCTAGAATGGAAAGCATCTGTCGGAGTCAGAAGTCCAGTCAACACTTATCACCCATCAGGGAACAGAGATTTCTCTTAGTAATAAATGTTAGGTCCAGTAGTAAACATCTCCATACTGAACCTTCATTTGTGATCCTACAGATAATTGAAAAGCACTTCTGTGTTGATAGGAAGGCTTAGTTATTGATGTTATAATGGGGCTCAAAGACCTCAGCCGGCTCGCTTTGCTGTTTGCTCTTGTGAAGAAGTGATCCTGAGCGTACCTACCATTTCGTCCAGGGCTGAATTCAATTGCAGCCTGTTACGTAAATGATTCCACAACAAATTTCCTTCTGCGTTACAGGAGCGGGGATAATAACCTGCAATTAGAATTGCCTGAAAAATGCCGTTTGTTGCTTCAGTTCTGTTCTTCCACGGAAAATGTTGAAAGCTTTTGTTTTCTTGTAAATTTTCCCACGAGTAGGGTAGGGTTTTGTGACAAGAAATTAAAACAAAAGTGTGTAGTAAAATTCTCACCATTGGCTGCCTGGCTGGGTTTAAACAAAACAAGACACTTCAGCTTTTCTGCTGTGTTCTCTGCAGGACTGTGTTCTGTGTGCATCACTGTAGGAGATGAAAGCCAGACTATTATTATTTTCTTTTAGCTAAAATGAGAAGTTTTTACTGATGGAGAAACCAAAACCTGGTTTGCTTCTTGCCTTGAAAACAAAATGTAAAAGAAAAGCAGATCCAAACCTGAAAAGTTTCTCTTCTACCTGTGGTGGGGCTGGAGGTAGGGCTTTTGGTGCCTTTCCAGTATAGGAAACGAGGATACTCTATAATGCAGAATTTTTCCCCGAATGTTTTTCTTTACTTCAAAAGCTGTATTTTCATTGAAAATACAGTTGGATGGCAAAATCCTATCTCCTTAAATCCCCTGCCTCTCTATAGCATTCCAGTAAGTGATGCCAGTAAGGGTGTTTTGCCAGGAGCCTGCAGCATGGTGGAGCCAGCTCACACCTGGCTGTCCGTCCCCCCGCGTGGCATCCCACCGACCCGCAGGGTCTCCTCTTGACCCATGTGGGCTCCTCCACCCATGTACAGCAGCAGCTCAGCCTGGCCCTGGGCCACTGAGCGCACGCAGCCCCGTTTAAAGAGCTTGAACGGGGAATGGGTGAGCGTTACAGGCACATCAAGTGTTTCCAGATGAACCCATAAACATAATAATTTTTAGGGCTGATAGGGCCAATACGCTCTAGTTTAATACACTACTAGTATGATAGTTGCAGAGCAGATCTCTCTGCTCTTTTGCCTAAAAGGTGTATTCTACTGAAAGGGAGGTAAAGTTGTGGGGGGAAAAGTGGTATTTGCCTTCAATGACTCATAATTTTTTAAGAAGAAGTTGCACAATGTAGACATGCTTGAATTCCTTCCCATTTTAGGAAATCCTGTGGGAATGGATAGGCCAGGATATACACGACCATTCAAAATATACATGGTTTCCAATAAGATGCCTAAAAGGAGCACTGCGGCTGGGTTTTCATTTCACAGACGCTGGGTGCCTTGTTCGTCCTGCTGGGACCATGAAGCAATTCCTGGTGTGATCACTTGGAAGAGACTCCGGTGCTCCATTTGTTTGTTACAAGTCAGCAATATCCAGTATAAACCCAGCGTGTCCTTCAGCAACAACATTAGTCAAGACATAAATAAAGGAAAGTAGGGCCAAGTGTGAATGGGGGTCATCAAATTTGGTCCTGAGCTGCAGCTCACAGCCCTGCAGGATGCTCAAAGGGGTACAGGGATGAACGCTCCTCCAGCCCCCAGCTTTGGGAACAAGTGCAGCTCTGTGTGTCTCTGTATCACACCCCTGGGGACTAAGAAGGAGGTGATTGCAGTCACACAATGCCTCGCTTAAGGATCACTGTGAGAGGGAGGCAGTCGGCGGAGGGAGGTGGGCTCCAGAGGAGCACCAGGGGATGGCAGACCCAGCGGCCGGGCACAGTCTCATCTTCTGGGGGACAGAGGAAGAGAGGTGGAGGCCACTCTACGGTTTGGGAAAACCTCCTTTTCTTTTGAAGGCCAAGAGAAAGGGAGGAGTGTCTGAGTGAGCTGAGCTACTGAGACAATTAGTTACCTTCACACACAATAAAAATAGAGAGCTATTTCTGTAAGCTTAGCAGCTATTCACTCCTGATCACACTCAAATTATAAATGAATAAGATAATGAGGGCTATTAAAATAATTTTTTAATCAAGGTTAATAGAAGAATAAGACAATTTAATGTTGACACATACGTCTTCAGGATTAATTCCGCAGGGTGCTAAGCAAGCTGTCCTCTTCCCAAGGATGGCTTTAAGGATGCTCAGGATCCATAAATGCCCTTGGAAAACCCAGCATAGCCTGTCTCAGTTTGACTCTTCACGAAAGCATCATGTTCCTGAAATATTTAAGTTATATAAATAAGTGCAGGGACACATTCCTGCACTTAGGATACTCTGTATCCTACTTAATGCAGCATTAGTGAATTGATCACCTCATGCTGCATGAATAATGAAAATACAGATTCAGCAATGTTTACAAGAATAAAAGCAGAGCATTAAGTTCTGCTGTTTGTCCCCTCTGTTGTTTGTGAGTGTTCCCACAGCCACTGGGTGTTCCCGGTGATGCTTTTGAGCCCTGCATGACCTGCGTGTTGAAAATGTATTTTCCAGAATGGAAGTATGTATTTACCTGTGTTTGGAGAGCATTATTTTTCTAGTTAAAAATATTTTAAGTGATGCAGCTAGGGAGCTGGTCTAATTCCATGTACTTTGGCAGCTGGCTGTGCTTCAGAAACAGTGAAAGAAGTTGTCTAGAAACATAACAAAGGCTAGAAGTCCTTTGTCCAAACTCTTTGGCAAACACCTCAGGCTTCATTCTGTGTCTATGGGGAGTGGGCTGAATTAGCAGCAGCCAGAGGGGAGGTGATGCATGTGGGGAGGACATGCAACGCTCTCATTCAAATTGATCTGTCGAGTTCCCAGCATCGCTCCTTTTGGAGCAAATGAAGTCCAGCATAGGTAAAGTGGCACAATCTGTTACGTAGGACTTGAGTGCAACTTTGACTACACTTACAAAAATCCCAGCAATTCTTTGCAAATAATTTCCACCAGGGTTTTCTTCTTAGTTCTTGATCAGCTTAATAGAGCTGGGCTTTTGGCTCAGTTAAGCCCTTTTTGATCATAATTTTTGCCTAAGTTTCTGGGAAAAGCTCGAAAAGGTGCAAACAAAAACATTGGAAACCACAGGACTTTTAAGAAATAAAAGGCATATTGTTGAAGGACAGGTGGTTCAGCGATGCAGAACTTGTTAGCAGCTCCCCAAATACCTGTGGGGGCCTGAACTGCTCCGCCGCAGTGCTGCTTCCATGACCAACACTCCTGGCTTTTCTCCAGTGACAGCAACAAGCAACTCTGCTGCTCAGCGTAAGGGCACAGTGGTTTGCGACACTTGATCAGACGTGTTAGGCATCAGACAGCTCGGAGAAAAAAAAACCTCACTTGATTTCTAAGCATGGAAGATAAGGAGACTTCAGCTCCCAGAACAATTTTACCAGTTGTCTGTTATGCCTGGCTATATGTCTTGAACTTCCACTAACATGTCGAAGAGACAGATTAACCCCTGTGCTTTTGGGAGCGAGAGGGCAGGCAAGTCCAAGTATAAAGCTGTGAGAAGATACCAAAATAGCCCAGAAGCCACAAGTATCAGTCACAAACCCTATTTTCACTCTGGAAGTGCTCAGAAACAGCCCTGCGTGAGCAGAGGGAGCATTGAATACAAGCAGGGACGGAGCTACTGAGCCTGGATAACTCCTGGGTTATTTTCCCACTGAGTAAATGATTTCTAGATTGCATTTACATACAGGCACCTAAAGCCAGCCTAAATCCTCCTGGAGGCTCCCAAGCCCCAGCTCAGGTCTAGTTTGGAGTGTGATTTGTAATTAAGCACTTCAAAAAGGTGACTCCCCTACGTGGCTTGAAAACTGGCTGAACTTAATGCTCTTCCTGGACAGATTTGCTTTAGAATGGAGAAATCTTTTATTCATTGCTTAAGATGCGAAAATATCCACAAGTGCGGTACTTTGTTAACAGGCTGACGATGACCACCTCCCTGGAAGTGAAAAGCTGAATCATTCAAGAAACTGCTGTGTTGAAGTCCACTCCAAAGCCTCATGAATTAAAAACAAAACCTGGAAATAGCTCTAGCCCCCGAGGATTTTTCCACTTACAAACCCCCATGTTCAGTTCCTAATTCCTCTGAACACAAACAGCCACTTACAACAAGAAACTTTGGTTTGATTGTCTGCTGCCCTCAGCACATCCAGCCGTGTTTCTTGCTATGGTGGTAAGTGGAGTAAAAGTGAAGAAATGGAGGTTGAGAGGAGGAACTGGTGTCATGGTTGGGTGTTGGAAGGTTTCTTAACTCCCAAATACATTTCTGTTTTTAATGTTGTGTAGTGTTTGCTTACAACAGAACCTGCTTTCCTGTATGCATCCAGCACCACCGGGGTATGAAATGGCAGCGCATTTAAAGCAAGTGAAGCAGCACTTTGATTTAACTCCAGCTGTGCAAGTGGAGACTTAAGTGAAGTGCTGCTGTTCAGCTCCTGGCTGAGAGGAAAGCTGCTGTAGGAAATAACTACACGTTTCTAAATTCTTGCCTGTTGGCTGACAGAAGGAGCAAAGCAGAATTAGCTGCACTGGATCACAGGACTAACAAGCAGTAATTCCTGCATGGTTAAGCATGCAATGAACTGAAATGAAGCAGGGTCATAGGAAGGAGTTTGGTGTCTCTTTGTGGCTTCATGCATGACAACAACTTAAGTTACTCAAACAATTACAGAAATAAAATTAGATAAGCTACTGGTGAACCTTTCCCAGCCCTGTTTCTGGCAGCTATAATTTTTTTTTTCCCCCAGATTAAAATGTTTTTAGAATTAAAATGCATGAGCACCCTGGGAAAGAAAAACTATGTTTTATTATTGTAAAGCAAATGCCTTTCACATCAAGGAAGACAAGAGCAAGGCACAGCCAAAGCTGGTGAGGCCATCTGGCAGCTTAATTTTTTTTTTTCCCCCAGATTAAAATGTTTTAGAATTAAAATGCATGAGCACCCTGGGAAAGAAGAACTATGTTTTATTATTGTAAAGCAAATGCCTTTCACATCAAGGAAGACAAGAGCAAGGCACAGCCAAAGCTGGTGAGGCCAGTGGGAGACTGAAGCCACCGTTGTCTGACAGCTCCTGGGTACCAGCTGGTGTGAGGGAGGATTCAGCATCTGATAAGTAAGTGAAAAGATATTACTGCTGGTCTGGATAGTCCATAACAAACCCAATAGTGATTCTTGCATTTGCCACAAGAATAATCAACTCTTCTCCTCCTGTTTCAATGTTAATTTATTCCTGATGGGACTGGCTATGATTCTGTGAGCTGTCTTGAAATGTGATGAATATGATTGCTGTTATTCTGGCGATTAAGCATCAGGGGTTGTGTTGGAGGACAGATAAGAGATTGTCAACTGCCACGTCTGTTCCATGGCTTCCAATGAGAAGGTTTCCTTCCAAGCCATGTTCTCTGCTGCTGGCTCGAGCTTTTGTGGCTCACAAACTTGTTTCTTTGTCTTGGTGCTAGTGGTGGGCCTGGATGTTAACATTAATGAAAGGAAACAGGGTTTTAGTCACTCCTTGCTCGATAGTCTGCCCGGTTTGGATGTGCCAGCATGAGTGGGCTGTGCAGGCAGTGCCAAGGGGTCTCTCCGCAGGGATGAGAGCTGCACGGGCACAGCACTGAGCACAGCTTAGCAGCCCCGTGAGCATGCAGAGATGCTGGCTGTAGCTGTGAGGTCTGGGCTCATCGCACTGCGCCCAGTGGCAGTGGTGGGGGCTAGTGGCAGGCAGGGAACAGGTTGGTGTGAGATGGCTGAGGGAGGTTTGAATAAGCAGCACAGTGCAGGCCATGGGCAATATCTACTTACCCTGAATTAGGGTAGTTGGTCTGACCGTGTCCTAACATGAGAATTTGGATCGACTCTGCTCCGGCCAACGTGTGACCATGCAACATCAACTACTCCAGTGTTGCTGTGCCAGAAAACAGCCTTGGTGGCAGCACTTGGTCTCCTTGAACATGTTTTTGGTGATAATTAATCATGCTTATAAAACATAATTGCCCTTTGGACTATGCCTCTGTCATGCTTTCTTTTCTCTATTGGTTTTTTTTTTTTTTTTTTTTATAATTAATTTTGTGCAAGACATTCTTGGCTTAATTTGACAAGCACAATAATCTGCGTAGGTAAGAGTCCTCACCTTAGGTGATTTAGCTGTGTTACAGTCAGCAACAAATTACCTTTTCTCCTCTGATCAATGTCTGCCTGCAGCTCTTGTCTAGTTTTCTAAGAGGGCAATGATTCTTACTTATCTCGAATTTTAAAATCTATAGCAGAAAACAGACCCAGCTACTACAACATGGGGAAGGCTTAAGCCAGCAGAGGCACAATCTCCTAAGCGCAGGACAGGGGGTCCAGGTACCGGTGCTCTCTCCTTTTCACCATTAGTGCTCCCTGGCAAACGTGCATCTTCTGCTCTCGGAATGCAACCGCAGTCCCACCTGCGTGCTCAGAGCTCAGCTGAACTTGTCCCGCCGTAAATTCTGGTTGAAAACTAAACTGTGCAATAAAACTCTAAGGGAATATAAATAGCTTAAACGGTGAGGCGTGGAGGATGGGTAGTAATGGGGACCCCGGAGATACCGGCCGGAGCTCGGCAGGCAGACGATACAATGAGAATGATAGATCATTGAACCCGCTAGAGACAAAATTAATCAGGGAAGAGCTTAGAAGATGAAGAAACTCAAAGGGTCAGACAAGGAGAAACCAGCTTGACACAGCCGAAGGGATTCAGAAATGAATTTTCACCTGTGGGGATCGCATCTCCTCGTCTCACGCCGGGGGGAGCCTGAGCTGTCCTGCTGCCTGAGAGGTTGCAGGCTCCTGGGGGCATGCTGGGGACCCATGGGATGGCACAGACGTCCCCATGTCCCACCCACAGCCCCGAGAGGCCGTTAAGGAGTTTGCTGAGGAGGTCCTTTTCTTGCCTCTGGGCACCTCTGTCCCATTTTATCTTTCCCCAAACTTTGTGTTCAAGGGCCTGCCTTGCTTGGACTCACCCTCCTTTTCATGCTTACTATATATGTTGCCTTAAATCTGGAGACCCTACAATAAGCAAAGCGAGGGGTGTTATCATCTGACGGTGTATGTGGAGAAGATTTTTTCTTTTAAAACTCTCCAATGTGCTGCTCTGTGATTACAGGAGAGCATGCAGAGCTCCTGTAACACGACTTGCTGACAAAATGGCTCCTGGTTAGGTATTTAAGAGGGTTTGCTGCTGAAATAATACACAACCCCAGCATATGGTAATTAGAGATAAGCAAACAGTTGAAATAAAATCTCTTAAATTATACCACACTGTGCAGAAGGAAATGTGAGGCACATAAACAAACAAGCTTTCTTCCCGAGCTGCAGACAGGGTGTTAGCAGGTGATTCACTAGCGGTGCGCCTCTCCCTTGTCTAGTTCATTAGATCATCATTAATTTACACCTGTGTTTGGTGAATTACAGCAAAACACGGGCTTAGAAAACACCCTGGTTTTTTGCAGTGCTTACAAGGTAGAAATGTTGGGAAACAAAGTGAGCTCCCTTGGAAAATTAGGGAAGTGTTGACTTCTTCCCCCAAAAGCATATTTCCTAAGTCTTATTTTTAAGTGCACTAGTGGGCTTAAAAGCAATTTTGAGACCCCTTGTCCTACACACAGCATCATTTCTTTTTGCCTATGAGTGGCTTATCAATTCAGCAGTTACAAAATCTGTTGTCTTGGCCAGAAAACATGAAGAAAGGGCTTTTCCTATTGATAGCACAATAACTGTTTAGTGTGAAAAAAAACCCCAACCCACAGTGCATTTGTAACCAGGAGGTGGCTTTTGACAAAATTGTATTTTCT
This sequence comes from Aptenodytes forsteri, assembly GCF_000699145.1. Taxonomy (NCBI): domain Eukaryota; kingdom Metazoa; phylum Chordata; class Aves; order Sphenisciformes; family Spheniscidae; genus Aptenodytes; species Aptenodytes forsteri. Next base: position 3,884,607 of record NW_008794444.1, read on the forward strand.
CCCCATTTCTATGCCTGGATTTACATTGCTTCATGCCATTTCCAGGTATTTTTGGGGGGTCACTGAAACTCTGTGCATTGACTGGGTTGAAAGAAGGACCATCCCTTGCTAGGGCGAGCCTGGTCGTGGACACCACCGGAGGTGCTGCAAATAAAAACCGATGGGAAACAACGTCACTTCTGTTAGGGGCTTAGGGCGGTTCACCTTTTCTCTAGGAGAAATCTTGCAGAGATTTCTCAGTTTTGAAAGTTGTGTGTACTGGGTGCTGTGTATACACGTGCTAACTTCTGGTTAAGACGTATAAAGGTGTTTCCTAGAGCCTAACCTGGGACAGTTCAGATCTGCACCTACTTCAGGATCCGTGCTGGAAAAAAGAACAAATCAGCCTCCTGGTTGCTGTTCAATTCCTCTTGCTTCAGTGTTTATTTGGGGAGTTTTCATCAAATGGTGCAGCAGCATGCCTGTGAGCACTGTCCCCGAGGGCAGCAATTCCCTGATGACCTACTGCAGAGGGGGCTGGCCAGGCTGGCATCCACGGGGCTTGGATGTCAGGCGGGGATTTCAGCATTTAGAGCTGCAAGAAAACTAGCCAATCTAGATACAAACTGATCTTTGTAAGTGTTTGATTAACCTCACCGCTAACAGTGCATATCTTATTTGTAGTTCGAATTTATTTGTGCTCAGTCACCCATTGCTAGGTTTCAGGATGTCTTTTAAAGCAAAACTAACCATTTTTCTGTTGTATTATTTTTTTAATTTGAGGTGCTTGTAGGCCATAACCAAGTCAATGCATAACCATTCTAAACAACACACTATTAATCTGCTTAAGTTTTCCTCTGGAAGAAAAATTTTTGAGACCATGAGCCACTCTTTTATTGAAACTAAACTGTCTCCCACAGACAGTATTTCTTTCTTAAAATGCCAAGGTATGAGTCTTAAAAAGGCAAAAATAGGGGCTTTTTATTAAGTCAGCATCCTAAAGATGCATTTTAAACAATACAAATACTCCCAGACTGGAATAAGAAACACGATAGTGTTTCATCATGTGAGCATCTAACGTGACATCCTCTATTCACCGGCCATCTACTGTTAGCAATGCTACCTGCGTGGAGCCCAATAACTTTTGATTAAAATAGAGCTGCTATTTTTGAAAAGCAGTCTATCACCAAGACTGTGAGAGCTGGAGAGTTTAGTGCTCTCCTTCATAAGCTGTTTCAGTGGTTAGATACTCTCGCATCAAAAGCGTGAATGTGTCTTCCTACTTCAGCTGTTCTGTGATTTTCCAGCTCAAAATTTCCTGGCCAGGAGACAAATTACTGCTTTGCCTGCTAGATGTCTACAGCATGAGATATAGATAACTGAAGGAGGGCAAAAATATTGAATACTTTGTCACTGGAAGTGAGAGGGAGAGGGAATTTTTGCTGAAATATCCTGTTCTTCATGTGCTACTCACCCAGGAACGGGCACAAAGGGAGGCATTCATCTTAGCTCACAGTGGACACGCAGAAATTGGGCATCTAGTCTAAGCTGCCTGTCTAAACCCCTCTCTAGTCAGTAGAGGGGAACAGCCCTTTCTAAAGGGTGATTCATCAGGTAGGTATCAAATATAGACTGAATAAAGCATGGCCTGCTGGAGATCTTCTCTTTGCTCCCCTGACTGCAGAGACAGCTTAGGCGACACATTTGGTTCAGACACTCAATTTTCAGACAGCATCAGAAGCTGAGCAGAACGGTCTTCCTCTCCACCTAAAGCTACAGGCTTGTCTCCCTTACTCCTGTGCTCCTGGAGTGCGTGGAAAAGTTGGCCCATGCTATTTGGGAAGTCAGTCCAGTTCATCCAGCTACTTATCCTTGTCTGCATCTTTAGCTATGAAGGATCGAGGAAGATGGAGGGGAAACCAGCAGCTCTTCCTGCGAAGACTAATAGCTGTAGCAGCAGAGATCTGTCACGTCTTCACGACTGCCTTGGTTTACAGTGCAGTCCCCATCTGCTGCATGTAAAAAAGGCAATGTCAGCCGTAAAATATTGGAAGTCTGCCTCCAGCACAAAGATCCCTGACAATTTAATAAGAATTCCTCGTGATGCTTCACAAGCTCTTTCATGGTTTTGACACAATGCCTCAGGCAGGATGGATTGCATGGGCTCCCAGGCACTTTCCAAGAGGGAATTGCACTGGCCAATACCTATGAGTCAGCTAAGCATCTCACTTCATCATCATGGACTGATGCCTTGCATCCTGGAAACTGAGGCTAACCTTATACTCCCCAACCCTTTCTTTCACCATGAGACAAGATAGAGGATGTTACTGTTGCCTCCTCGAACGGCTGACACTTAATCCTTAATGGGACATCGGGTTTAATAAATGCATGACTATATTGCTTGTATAGGAAAGCTTTGTATCCTTCCCGTAATCACACAGAGTCAACAGGGATGAACACAACCTTTTATATACTTATTTTCCTGAGATCTGTGAGTATATCCCAAATAAATCTTAGAAGAAGGTTTCATTTTTCTTTTGTGTGGTCGATACTCAGCTTGCAGGGAGCTGATACATCTGTTCATTTTCTTCATCATCTTGCAGGATATACGTAGCACACAGCACCATGAACAAGAACTGGCTGGAAAAGGGATGCTGTTATTTCCTCTTATCTCAGCCTATGATTTTTGAAATGAGCTGACATAAGATTTAATAAATATTCAGTTAAAAGGGAAGCAAAATGTTTTCTGCAAAGCTTCAGCTTTTGACTGGAGGAAAGAAAAAAAAAAAAAGAGAGAAATCTGAGATATTTCTGATTTCTAGGGTAGCTTTGTTAAAAGAAGAGATGGGATGACTGTACCCGGAGTAAAATGCCAGACTGATATCCTTGATCACTACCTCAAGACAGTCTCTTAAGTCACACGTGACAGCAAAGTCCCTATCAGAACTCCACCCCAGTTCCTTGACAATGTTTGAATGGGAAATAAATATGTGACTGGATGATAAACAGATATATAACACAGAGACCAAAGGGGAAGATGGAATGTGTCAGGGCAGGCAAAACACAGCTATACCACAGAAATGGGATATTAGGGCCTACTGGGACACAGAATTAAAAGGTTTCCTGGTATTTATTAAACGGGTCTTCTCGCTGCTGTCATCCAGTTATAGCTCTCAGCCAAAAAGTGCAAAGCAGCTTCCACTACTCTCTGGAAAAAGGAAAAGGTAGCTAAATAGTAAAAGAATCCTGAGTTTCTGAGTTTCTACCATGTCTGTGAGAAAGAAGAGAAGTGAATTTATCACAGTGTGAAAAATCCAAAATTTAGGGAGATACAGGTTAAAAGGACGCTTGAAAAAGGAGTAGGTTGAGTGATGAGAAATACAGACACATGGTTATTCAAACCCCACACCTTTTCCTGTTCTTGCTGTCCTGAGTGATGACTTCTGGGCTCACAAGAGTCTAGGGAGAGACCAGGTCAGAGCCCTTGCTAATCAAAGACACTGGTTTCTACCAGCTGAAGACTTGGCTCCCAAATCATATACTCTAAGGCACTGTGCAAAGCATACAGTGATGAAGGTACCCGTGAAAGACTAGGTCGATATCATACATTTCTGCACGATGAGCATCAGTATGTGATGTGAATAGACAACGTGGTTGCTGCAGGAGGAGCCTGGGTGTGGACACAGCTACACTGCTAAGAGAGAGCTTTTGTAGATGAGGGGAGAACGTGATGTTATTTCAGCAGAAAAACTCCTTGTGACAATTCAAATTGCCCTAGGGGATGGTGCCAGAGGAGCAGAGCTGTGGTTACAGATACTCCTCCATCTTAATTTTTTTGAGTCCCTTCCAGTGCAAATAAGCAAAGGCAGTGGCAGGTTTATTGCCTTTGGGATTAGGGTGGCTGGCTGCTCCGAACTTGGGCTGAGAGTTTATATAGAGAGTGCTGTGATTCCTCCCTCGTTGTACTCCATGGCTCCTCACTGCAAGTTTTGGTAGAGCAATCAATGCCTATTCATGGGGTTTGGCACCTACTTCAGCAATAGATCAGTTTGTCCTGTCCATCTAGACAGATTTTAAGCTTACCAAGTTTTCCTCAGAGGGTCATCTGCTTTCTGAGTCATCTGCTGCTTCCAGTGAGGATATTACAGAGCCATGATATAAACTCAACCACTTGGAAACAGCCATCTTTAGCCATTAATGTCATTTTAATAATGACAAAGCTCCTGATTAAAAATAACACTTTGATCTTTGAAAGGCTTGAAAATGAGCAGAACACAGCTGAAGTTCAGTTCAGATTACCTGTAAATGTTTGCACACAGCACTGTGCCCTTTGGGGCTGAGGGACTGCATTTGTTAAAAAAAAAACCCAACACCACAAAACCCCCAAAACTTAATTAAATTAAAATTAGTCTCAACAGTGATTTGAGACAAACGTGGTTAAAAATCAGAAAAGCTTTGACTTCTGGCTGAAAAGTGCTCCGAGAGAGGTCTCAGAGAAGAAGGTAATGAACAGCCAGAAATATTATTCATGAACATTCAGTTGGTTTTTAAATAGGACTTTGCTTTGATTGCTGGTTCATAGACCTGAGTGGCGATGATCTGTCAAAAAATTATGCTTCACCTCTGGTCCAGGGAACTTTCCACAGGAACTGTTTGCTGTCTTGTTAGAAGGTTATTGACTGTTGTATTACACCTGAAAAAAGGCCTGTGAAACGGTACTAAGAGTGCTCAGAAGCTCTGTGGAGATGCAGGTAGTTCAGCTGGGTAAGAAGAAGGACGGTAGTTATCAAGCAGAAATCTTCTGGAGGAGAATGAGCTTTACCCCACCTGGTGTCTAACAGATGTTGGCCACGGAGAAGCAAAGTGCATCCTAAGAGCTGAACCAGGTGATGTTGCATCTCTAAGTCTGCCTGGGAGGAAGGGGGTGGAGATGCAACCACGCAGCTGGTGCTGCTGGGGCCACCACTGTAGCTCGTAGGCAGCAGGGTCCCCCCCCCCCCCGTGGGATCTGGCATTGTGGAGGGGCACCACTGGACACAGCCCTGCGGCAGTGTGGATAGGGGCTTGGCGATGACCACCCATCATCCAGCCCATTTCTCTCTGGGGCTTGGCTACCTTGTGCTTCAAGAAATGCTACTGCTCTTCAAACCATTCAGCTTCAGTGCTCCAAGGCTAAGATCTGTGGCTCCCAGCTGATGCCCTAGGCTCAGACATGAGCACTGGTCAGGCTGAACTGTGCTTCGAAGCAAAGGGTGGATCCCCTGCGTGCTAGCTACAGAGCCAAGCACCATTTTACTCACTCCTTCGCACTGCTGAGGGGTTCTGGGTGGTTGGTTCATAGCTGAAATGTCTCTTTTTAGCAGTGAAAGAAAACTTGCTTTATATAATGTTCTCAGGGCCGAGATCTGTGAAACCAGCCTACCTTCCACCCCCAAAATTGTGTATTCTAATGCACACACCATCAAGCTTTGTCCTTCCTGTTGCTGTTTGCAAATAAGTGTGCAAATTGTCTTTGCATTGCTGTCTGCAAAAAGACCTCCCTAACGGCTAACAGCAGCATGCTCAGACCGCTGCCTGTCTTGTGATAAGTATCTCTGTTTCCTTGCAGCTTCCATCTGATGTTACTGTTTGCAGCTTTAGATTGAGGTGGTATGCACCAAGCAGCAGTGACTGTACTCTGCTGGGTTTTCTGTCCATGCAATGCTGAGGACAGGGAGGTTCTTGTTATCCCAACTATTAATTATGTTTCAGATACATGGATGTGACAACCAGCTATCCAATATGTCTGTCTGTAGTTTTGCTGTTATAATCAGAGAATTCGATGTTTTCTCTCACTTGCTGAGGAAGCAAACTTTGGTATGACCCAGGAGAGACAGCATGTTGCTCCTTCCAAATATGTCCACTATCTGGGTGGAAAACCACCTTTCCTGCTTTCTCCACCTGCAGTCAGTCCTCAGACTTCCCATTTCCTTGAGCAGCAGGATGCTGGTGGTGGCTTTGGCTGGTGCACAAACAGCTCAGCCTGTGTCCATGATCTGTAGCAGCTGTTGGCCTGGACGTTTAATGATGGAGAAGGACAGGAGGGAAGGACAAGGACCCCTGATGCCATGTATAGTCATACACTGGTAGCCAGCACTGACTTATTTTGTTCTGGAGGTGATATCATCTTGATGGATGGGAACCTGGTGACACCTGGCTGGGAAGGAGCAGCAGAATAAGTGGTACCATGACCATTAAATTTGGTTGATGAACCAGAAGCATTGGCAGAGTGTGACTTTGGCCAATATGAGTGATTTTAGCCAATGTTTATTTCAAGGATTTTTGTTTGTTTGTGTTGGGTTGTGTGTGCATACATGTGCATTTCTTTGTAATGCTGATTATTTTAATAGAAAATACAGCTTCTGGATTGAAGAGACTTAGCTAGTTTATAAGATTTAAAAGGACCTCAAACTTTTAAGATGAAATCTCCTTGGTACAACAGATCCTCGCTCAAACAGCAAACCAAGGTGTCTCAAATTGCCTTGATTGTTTTAAGGAAACTGGTCTAACTGGAGAAAAGTCTGTAAGTTATGTATGAAATGAGAAACTCATTACCCACAGCACAGAAAGAAGCCACGGTAGTTAGTAATCACATCTGTGTTGTCTAGATCAGCCTCAGCCAGGAAAAATCCTCAGTAAAGTCTGTTGCATAAAAGGAGAGCAGATACGTCATAACTTTTGATGTTGTGGTTGTTCCTCCTGTTTTAGGCTTTATTCCTTTTCATCATTCCAGAGAGCTTGGGGGTGCATTTCCAGCTCATCAGCAGGCAGGTTTTTTGCTTTAGAGCTTCTCTGAAGAACAAAGAGGGATGCAGCATCTTCTCCCTGTGCTCTGAGAAACTGGAAAACACCAGCATGGTCCTGGAAACTCATACAGACACACATCTCCCTGCAGCTCTGCAAAAGGACCGGTGAGTCTGGGCATTGCTTATCTTGCAATAAATCCCACTCATTGAATCAGGCCTCTGGGAACGAGCAGCCTATATGCGTGTTTCTGACGGCTCTGCACGTGGGTGCGTCGTGAGACAGAAGAGTGCCCTTTGAAGGAGCTGCCCGTCATGCTTACCTTTGCAGGGTGGCCGAGCAGACTTCAGCAGATCCCCAGGTGCAGGCGTTTGGCAATTACAGTTGGCCATTGGCTGTGACTTGGGTTGCCAAGGTGATGGATTTCCAAAGGCCAAATCTGTGCTCGGTTTTCAAAGGCTGGGTTGTTTCTTTTCATCTGCAAACCAGGGGGAAAGACAGATACAAGACTATTGGCTTTTTTGTTCTGTTTTGTTTTGTTTCTGTATTGCAACCTGAATAATCTTGGTAACTGAATTTGTTGGGTTAAAAACTCAGGGTAAGTCTTGACTGTGAGTCAACTTGCTAAAGTCACTGTTGAACCTCTAAAGTATTTTTGCAAAAAGACATCTAAATGCCGAGCCTGTGAATTCTTTGATATTCTCTAATTCACGGGCAGTGATGCAATTGGGTTGACTTTTAAAGACTTTGTCATGTTATGATGGTATCCATGGGAGTCCAGGATGCTGTTCACAAATGCTGTTGGGTACAAGCAATAGTTCTTGATCAGTAGAGCTCATCGGAGGCATTCAGTTTGCAGAGGGAGATTGGGACCACCAGGAGAGCACACGTGCAATTACTACGTCTCAAACCTGAATAAGGACCTGGCACAAGAAATTACCTGTAGATTCCTGGTTTTCAATCATGCCGGGGTTGGAATAGGCTCACAGCTTTTTCCTTGGCCTTTTTGTTGACTCCTTAAGTTAATGCTTTTTATCCTCAGCTCAGAAGGAAGATATCCTGACTCAGCTGCTCAGACCCCAAAGACCAGTGAAGAACCTTGCACAACATGGTGCAGTGAATTTAAGCCTATCTTCCCCAAATGCTGCTTTCGTGGTTGAGGGAATACAATAACTAAAATGCACGGTGCTCGGTTTTTGCAGCTATCTATGTCAAATATATTTCACCTACAAACAGTATAAGTGATGCTCAGAACTAGGCAAAAGAATTCTGCATTTGTACATTTCTCTTTAACTGACTCCCTGTGCCTGGGCATTCTTGATCACTCCTATTTTGCCATGCCCTCAGTGTATATTAGGTGAATGCTCTACCATTTTGGGGTCCTGGAAGAAGACAGACAATTTACATAAAGTTTCTCTTCCTCTGCAGAAATTTGGTCTGCGAAGGTTTCAGGTGGGTATCTGGCTCATGTTAGAGAGCTTGTCGGACCAAAACCATCATCCTAGTTGTTAATTTTCAGCATAGAATATTGTTATGTACCTATGGCACTTTTCACTAACTGGTATCTCTGGTCTGAAATATAGGATTAAGTTTTTGCAGCTTAACAAACTATTACACATACAACTCCCATCTGTGCCCCCAAGCTGTGTGGTAAACACCAGGAATTCATCTTTCCGTGGTCTGCAATGAAAAAAAGAGTTAAGTGCCTCTAGTTTGCATAGTTGTGGACTAAGCTCATGTACCTGGACAGCTCCTGCAGTGAGGCTGATGGATAATAGTTCAGCCACAAGACTCCAATCTCATATCAAAACCCTTAAACAAACATGTCCTTGTCTTCCAGCCTGAAGCATGAGCAGGTTGTTACAGAAGTGCCAGCAACGTACTGATTAATCTCCATCTGCTTGGGTCAGAGTTGCTAACATATAACCTGTTGGAAAGCATCTCTTTCCCCTTGTCTTGGCTGACCTCTGCCTGCTGTGCCTACATGAAATTGTTGAATGGGTCTCGGTATTGTGCCGGCACCCGGTGCCATCCTTGCACATCAGCTCTCTGCTGCCCGGGATGCTGCCTGACTGTCAGAAGATGTCAGTGTTGATTCTGACTGCTGTTTTTCTGGCACAGGTAACGGTTGCTGCTCATGTACTTCTTCTGCAGACATCTGTTGTGTACTGCCAGTGTGCAGGCAGGATAAAAGCGCTTGTTTTTATACCTGTGCTTTCCTCTTGTCTGTGGTTTTGCGTGATCCGCCTTGTGCCGGTGGCCCAGTGCACGGCCGACCTTACGCTGTTTCCATGTTTGCTGGATCCTGGTGGCTGAACACACGCTGACTGAGCTGTCAGTTACTATCTGTAGTTCCTTCCCTTTGACGTCTGCATTTCACTTCTCTTTGCATCTTTGCTAATGCTGACTTTCATGCAGATATGGAAGTGTGAGTCTTATTTTTCTCAGGGCTTTAACTTAAGCTGCCGAGGGCAGTGCAACTCTCCATATGCTGACTCTTGTTGTTTTTCGATGTAACACTGTTTTTATGGCTCAACTTTGTAGTTCATGTTCAAGTATTCACTGTCTTTCAGAAACAGCAAGACATCCTTTCTTCTACCTAAACTGTGGCTACTTTTAATGTTTCCTGAAATGTTCTGCTGCTGAGATTATTTTCTTTGTCTGCATGTACCACTTTTGATATCCCAAAAGGATAGGGCGAGGGCAAATATAAAAGGCAAAATACTTCTTTTAGATGATTTACACTGACTATCCTGCAGGTCTTCTTACCTTGCAGAATGTGTTCCAGAATTGGAACAAGTCCCATCCTGCTGGCAGGCCTTGGCATTTGCAGATGCCTGTTTCAGGGAGAGAGTGACACGTTACACTATGCTTGAATATTGTCTTGAGAGGTTTTAGGTCCCATTTCTGAGAGCACTCCTCCACCTCCTCTTCATGGTGGTTCTGATACGTTCAGAGCAGGTTCACCCATTTATAGTATCTGCTCATCTCTGGTGTGTCCTCAAAGCCTACCCTCACATGAACAGCTCTGCTACGAGGTGATCTTGGTAATGACCACCCACATGCAATTCAGACACAGCAAGCTTGCCTTGCCTCAGTTGTAGCCATCCTGCTCTTCTGCTATGGCCAGGATTGCTCAGCTGATGATCTTTAACGACTGTTCTTTTGAAAAGCAAACCCAAAGAAGCATTGCCCTCCTTTTATACTACAGGAATACAGTACAATTAATAAACGTAAGGCTGGACATGTAGAGAGTTCATGGCAACCGGGTTTCATTGCAGGTATACAGACAGGTTGACAAAATCATGAAAACAGATAGTAGATACAGGGCCAAGTGACAGAGTAACAGGTGATTGATGGGCAGAGAAATGCTCCTATACTCTACTGAGCCCACAAGCAGGATGGCTGCTAGAGGGAGAGGGAAGCTGTTTCTCTCACTATCCAATGAGTAGGGATGGAAAAAAGCCCATTTGGGAGGTCCCAGCAGTCTTCCCAAATGGCAGGAGATAATATCCTGAAAACTCCATGATCTACCTTCGCTTCCAAACCCATGCAAAAGGGGAATCCTTGAAGAGTGTTTAAGCACATTGCGGAGTGATGTGGAGCAGCTGGAGCAGAGCTGAGGACATGGCCACACACTGGGCAAGGTCTGTAATACGCATGTTCATGGTATTTCTCTTCTGAATGAACCCAAAGAAGAGTTTATCTACTCCCCCCAAAAAACAAGAGCAGCCAGAATTCCCATTCCTCTTCTCAGCTCTGGAGGTCTGAGCTTTGAGGTGGGTGTGGGTCACCTACAGAGAAATGACCAGAGGGATCTGTTTCCTGTGTTACTCTGGGAAATGGGTGTTTGGATTTGATGATGTGAACCTGCTGCAGCTTCCAGGGAAGGTTTGCAGAGCAGAGGCAAGGTTGGGGTTGACACAGTGTTGGTACCTGCTGATATCCCTCTGGAGTCACCCCACGAAGAGTGTTTGTACAATGCAGAGCTGAGTAGCCAGACCTGAGCTTCTTCTGTTAGCTGGTGCTTGGGGAATTTCTGTCACGCTGAGGTGGCATTTTGTTTGCGTCACGTAGCCTTGCTGAGAAACAGTGAATATTAGTCTGGGAGGAATGCCATGGTAACCTGGTGGTGTTGCTTCCAATATCCAAGCTAACTTAACAGTGACAGCTTGAATATCCCTCCACAACTCTACCTAGTGTCTTACAGACATATACTTCGTGGTCTTGTGCAGTGAAATAAGAGACTGAGGCTCCAAGCAAAAGCATTTCTCTCTGTCCTTTCTTGCCAGACCTTATGCTTAAAATTTTTCCTCTTTAGCTTCTTGTTCTCATGGGACTGTGTTAGCAAAAAGGCTGGAATTTGTACCAGGCTCTGCAGGCAGCTATTTGATCTTTACTTCCTCTTTTTGTTTCATCTTCTGATATACAGAATGCTGGCCTGGGCATTAGGATCCTGTGTAATTCTGGAAGCTTTCTGTATTCAGTTTTCCAGAGTCCTTCGTGGCACGGCTAATGCTCCTGTAATGCGGAAAAGTGGAGCAGGCAATATACTTCTGTTTAAATATCATGAGGTAGTCCTAGTTGCTTAGGAAAACTCATGATGTTTTCCAATATGTCTGTTCCTATGAATTTCCTATCTATTGGAAAGGTAGTGGTATCCAGAGAAACTTTATGGGTTTCTGCTATTATTGATGGTTCCATAACGTTAGTTGTATCTCTTAATGTCTGCTTTGTGAAGGCTTTTTCTTCCAGTGGAGCATGGAGGAGATGGAAAAGGTGGATGTGCTCTCCTCCGCCAGGTAGTTAAATGGTTCTTTTCTGGAGGTGGTTATCTGAGAGTCTGATTAAAATGAATTGAAAACCTCGTATCTCAAAAAAAGGAATGATTGGTTGTGCAGCCAGAACTACGTAGGCCAGGCTGTACCCACGACCTCGGTAGCCAGGGAAGAGGAAGAAAGTACATTATCTGGTGAGTACCGGAGCCATAAGTACACTTGCAACCTGTGCTCACGATGGCAGATGAGGTGCACTTGAGCGACAGACGATAGCTGCCATCCTCAGCTGCCCAGAGGTTTACTGTAGTCAACTAAATTGGGGCACTTCATATGCAGCTGACCTGCGTCCTTGCTTCGTAATTTGGAAGCTGTAGTTGACGATAAGGGATTTCCTTGCTGGAATATTACGGTCATTAACCATTTCCTCTGTGTCCTTTCCATGCCAGGACATTTCCCCTCTCGAGTGCTGTATTACAATAGACTCACCTGCTGGTTCGTTCCCCTGTATTGACACATTTTCTAACAGCCCGTGACATGACTGACGGTCGAACACTTTGTTGCCTTATTTGTTGTGAAAGGTTGCTAACTTGAGTGAAATGTATTTAGAAAGTAAGACATTTGGCCTGGGGTTTAACCTTTAGAGTGCTGGGAGCTGGGAAATTTGACTTTAGACATTGAACATGCCCACAAAGCTGTCAAGGAGAGCGCTCTGTGTACGCCTGGGTCGGAGGTGGAGGCTCCCCGCTGTCAGCAGGGGCTGAGGCAAAGGGCAGGCTTTGCTACAAGTGGTTCAAAGGTTTTTGCAATTGCAGAAGTGCTGCATATTTGCCCAGGGCTTTTTACACCTCGTATTTGCATGAGGAGTTTGGAGACTTGGGTTTCAATCCCCTTTGAACAATTGCCTCCGTCAGCAGCTTGTGTTCTGTGGCTTAGATGAGATTGAAGGCTTGCTTTTCGATATTTCCCCCTCCCCTCCTGTTTTGACCGTTCCCCGTTTGAAAGATGCACGCTGTTAGGAGCAGAACGAGGGAAGTGTCAGCAGAACAACTTACAGGCAGGCAAAGTCAGGGTTTTTGAAACAAATGTGCCATTGAACTGAAACATTGCATAGCCAACGCACAAAGTGCTTTTCCCGACGAGGTCTGCCATGGGGGAACTGCTGAAGACGGCAGAAATTCCCGTGTGGGACAGCACATGTGAGCAGCTTAGCTGTATGCATTCGTTGTAGGGTGGGTTGGACGTGGGGTGCAGCGAGGCAGCTCTGCTGGTGGTCATGGGGGAGAGCTGTTGTTCTCAGGAGAAACTATATTTCTTAACATCTGGTTGCAGGTCGAGGGAGTCTCTTGTTTTAGCCTGGGGAGAGTGGCCAGGAAGGAATGACCAGAACCTCCCCTTTGGCTGAGTTGTTGCCCTTGGTGATGTGACCACTGCAGTGACACGCTGGGACGCTGGTTAGCTGGGAGCCCCTGAGTGCCTGCTGGATCATCAGCAAGGACTGAGCTTGGGGAGAAGTGGAAATCCCTGCGCACACCCGTCACCAACCTCTTCTACACCCTCTCAATTCCCTTCCAATTTAAAAATCCCAACACTTTGTTCAAAAGTACAGAAAACCCAATCTGCAAATATATTCTAGGTCTCCCACAACACAGTGATTCTTAGGGTGTTTGAATGCCTCTCCAGATAGAGCACAGTTCTATCCATGCGGAAAGGGCAGGGTGGCCAGACCCTCCCCTTACCACCCTCCTAGTCTGAAAACCTGCAATAAAATGTTCATGTAATCCCTCATTTTCCTGCAGTGGCTCCTCTGTGTGTGAGGAGGAGTGACCTTCTTCTCTAGAGAATGATGCTGAATTTAGTGTACAGGAGAGATGCACCTTGGATGCTAGGAAACCCCAAATCTAGTGGGAGAAGAGGTTGAAACATCTGACTGGACCATGTATGGAGATGTGCAGTCTCCATTTTTGGAGGCCTTGAGGAAGAAGTTGGACAAACATTTTGCAGGACTGCCACTGATTACAGGGAAGGGGTTTCTCCAAGTCCCTTCCAGCACTGCTTCTTTATGGTGCTGTACTCTATCAGGCTGACTAATATCTGGGAGGGGTGAGCAGAGGCCTGAAGGCAGCACCTCTAACCTGCACTGAGTCCTTTAGGGAGAAACCAAGAGGAGAAAGAACTCTGCAGGGAGCTACAAAACATCCTATAACCTCCAGGTCCCAGAGAACAACAGGCTTTCCCTCTGCCCTTCCACAGAAGAGGTGCAGCCTTGCTGGGTTGTCCCAGAAGCTATCAGAGTGAAGCAATGCACATTTTCATTTTTCAGATGTGCTGGCCCTGGACTAAGACTGCTTTTAACTTCCCTGCTATCCTATGTATTTTGCGTAGTTTTGCCACATTGTCTGAGGGCAATGTAGAGGTTATAACATCTTAAAGACATTTGCCATTTTTTGTTACTTTCCACCTTTTCATTTCTTTCTTGAGTAATAATATTTAATGGGAAGGGCTTTCTTTCCTTGGAGGACACTATGTATTTAGAACAATCCAAAATATTCTTTTTTTGCACCTGTCTTCAAATACATTCAGGCCAAGTGATCTTTGCTACAAGAACATGCTGACTCCACAGTAGAGTCTTACTTTAAGTGTGAAAGTAAACAAATTCAATTGCACTTGCTTTTCTTGCATCTTGTTGAGTGGAACTAGGAGATTTTCATGGTAGCATCACCACAAAAACAAAGGAAAAAAAAATCCTTTGAAAAGAATCAGCTTCATCAGCTTGTTCTTTCTTCCCCCTATGATGAAAGAGAAATTGTTATTTTGGAGACACAGAACATACCATTTTTACAAAGGAAGTCTGCTTCAGGGAGGCAGGTCCTTGCTGAGGGTTAGAAGGTGTCTAGAAAGTCTATGGGTATTGATTAAAATAAGAGGTAATGGCCCTTCTAAGGGTCCTGCTCCCATCATCTGAGAGGGCTGTGCAGAAACATCCAGAATGACCAGAACCTGTGTATAAGGTGCCACACCAGCATGGAAAGGGGGAGCCAGGGGGACCAAAGGAGAGATGTGGGGTGTTATAAGGGGACAGAAAATGACCTTGGTCTAGGATTGCTCCTAAAACCTGCCACTCACTATCTAGGCAGGTGTTCAGGAGCTGCAAAATACACTATGAAAAAGAAGTCTGGAGGAAGCAGAGTTCATTCGTGGTTTTGTTGTGGCAGAAGTAGTGGAGTTGTCCATCACCCAGTTGAACGAGCTTGTTCCCAGTTGAGAAGGACATGCGCTAGAGAAAGAGGCTGCATATTTGTCCTGTGCTGACCGCTGCTCCTTGGCCAGGGCTCCTGAAAAGGAGAACAGGGGAAAAAACACGTCTTCCCCAAGCGTCCCTGAGCATGTTGGGCTTTGGAGACCCTCCTGGTGTGTCTGGTGATCATCTGGGAGGATAATCAGGGACACAGATGGATGCATGCAATGGAGGAAACCCCTGAAAGGAAAAGGAAAGCTACCTGTCCTGGGAGCAAATCCCAAGGCAAGGAGGCTTCCTGCAGTCTGGGAGGAGACTGTAGTTCACTTCAACCTGAGAAAGCACAGACTACTGCTGGAATTGAAAGAAAGGAAGGGACGGTCACAGCAGCAAGGTCAAGTTGGAAACTGGTCTTCAGGCTTGGTTTGTCGCACTCAGGTTGTTTTTCCTAATTTTCAGAGTTTTCTTCTAGTTTTTTTTTTTTCTGTGGTCTTAAAAAACACCCCACCTTTCTTCAGTGACTGCAAATATCTTCTAGCTTTTGGGAAAACACTGGAAAGAGAAGAGGGAGCTGCCAGTGTCATTGTCATGGTCAGTGGTGATTTCTGGTCCCATTGCATACACATTAAAGACAGTGTGGGCAAAGCAGGGAAGAATGGGTGATTTAAGTCAAACTTGTGGAAGTTGCAGCTGCCCTCCTATATTATACAGAGACCAGGGACAAGAGAAGCAATATTCATCAGATATCTGATATGTGTGAAAGGCATTGCAGCTCCGTTTATGAGCATACTTGAAATGACTTGTGTATAAGCAATAGGACTGTCAGAATGGTAGGGAAAAATTCTCATTATGATTTGGGTTGATTCAATTTCTCGTTTTTGATCCTGTGAGCTCCCAAATGTCTTCTGCAGCTCTTCAAGCTGAAAGAAACTGCCAGTCAGGGTCCTGAGGGACAAGAAGCAATATCTTCATCAGATATCTGATATGTGTGAAAGGCATTGCAGCTCCGTTTATGAGCATACTTGAAATGACTTGTGTATAAGCAATAGGACTGTCAGAATGGTAGGGAAAAATTCTCATTATGATTTGGGTTGATTCAATTTCTCGTTAAATTATCATAGGCATTCCAGTGATAAGAAGCAGGAGACGAGGTAGGAGTTGCATGCTTAGGCATGGGAGAGTCTCTGTGTGCTAAGTAGGGATGGGAACAGCGTAGGGGCACTGCGACATTTAAAACCAAAAAAACCAAAAACCCGAAGACTCAAGTCAAATGGGTGACTTATTTTTTTCTTTAGGAGGTCACTGTTGCATTTCTCCATCTCTAGCTGGACACTAACTTGGGTATCAGAAAAATACAGATTCTTACCCAGATATCTATGAGGTCTCAGGCTGTGTCATGCATTTACCTGTGATGATTCCTGGTGGCTTATTAAAAAATATTATTTGGTCTCTTTACGTACACACCCGGGAGTAAGAAGGTAGCATTCATAGAGGGTGCTAGAGTCATGTCTGTTTTTCCTGAGCCAGTCCTGGATTTCATGCTTTCTCATGTCTTTTATTTTCTCACTCCTGAGTGGCTGTAATTTTCGTTCTGGCATTCTCTTTTTGTACATTGATTGTAAAGAAAAGCTCCCTGAAATGTGCAGGAAAACTATATATGTTTCCAGAGACAGAGCTATAATTTAAGAAAGTATCCTGCACCCTTGGGCAACAGGAGAAATGCAGATAGTCTTTGTTATGGTTCCTGTGAATAAGGAGGAACCTGTGTACAATTACACTGTAAATACTTCTCCCTTGCAGTGTGGAGATAATACAACTTTTATTAAAAAAAAAAAAAAAAAAAATCACATAATCTCCTGTGACTACAGAAACATCGGGTCTGTTTGTATGTTGGCTCTTTCTCATCTTAACCACTCATAGTACATACCTGTATATTAGTTTTCTGCCCTGAGTCATGTAGCCACATGCTTTGACATAAATCTGAATTGTGTCTGGATCTTTTCCCTTTTCTCTCACGACCCGTGTTTGCTAATTGAGATGCACACCTCAGAAAGCCCTGCGAGGCAGGGTGGTAATCCTCCCCTTGGGAGGGCTCCTTCTCCAGCCAGGGCTCTGCTCCGTGCTCTCCTTGGGCTGGTCCATCTTGGGCAGGAGGAGAGGAGAAATTACTATCACCTTGATTAATTTTGTTCCATACTTTGGGAGTTACCAGGAAAGATTGGGACTTCAGAAATGAGTTGTTTCCTCTAGAAATCCTTTACTGAAGAAGGTCTGCATGCCACTATAGGCATGATGCAGAAATTACGATACTAATGCCAATCTGCAGCAATAAATCAGTGCAGTTCAGTGTGGGCTCACCAGTTCAGGGTGTACATGGGGCAGACTGGAAGCCACGTCTCCATTCCCTACACCTGAGCTCTAAAAAAAACCCTATTTTGGGTCGGTTTGTCCTGATCGTTGGTTGTCTCAGTATTTCCAGTTGTAGATCCAGATGCCTCTGCATGCCTGTGGTGATGTGTCCCTGCTCTCTCCTTTATACTGTCACCCGGGCTATAGTCCCGTTGTGGGACTGGTCTGTATTGCTGTCTGCTGCGGGTGACGGTGTGAACCTTGGCTGCTCTGCATCTCATCTGTGAGAAGACAGCAAAAATAATTCAGCGTCACCAGCAGCCTCACTGAGGTGGTTGTGCATCTCTGATCTGCCAGGCTCTCCGTCTCCTGCCAGCTCCATCTCAGGGGTGGTGAGATTGTGGCAGAGCCAGGTCCTCCCCAGGCACGCTCGCTTGCTTCGTGCGCACATCTGCACGGCCTCTTGTCTGCAGCAAGATTCTCCTTTGGTCGCAGATCGTGAAAAAGGTACCTGGGTTTGGCCCTGGAGCCAGAGCTGGCAGAGACGTATTATTCAGTCCTGGAAGAGCTGAGATTCCCTAAAACATTCTGAAATAATAAAGCAACCTTAAATAGGAGTTAAAAGCCTAAACCCTAAAAATATTTATCAACTGGAAATACAAAAGGGAAAAAAGATTAAAAATTTTTAAAAATTCTTCATGCATCTTTGATTTAAATTCCTTTGACTTGGGGGGGAGGGGTGAAACCCCAAAGCCACCAAGAATCTTTTAAATTTCATCTCAGAATGGAATATTTCTACAGTTTTTTATATGGGTCCAAACTATTTTCTGGTAAGAGGATCATTAGTTAGAACCAGCTCTCGGTCATGGATACTTGGTTTTCTCTGTCCTTTTTCTTGAGTGGAAAAAAAAAGAAGCTGGAAATGATCAACCTGTCATGTTCCAAATGGTGGAGGCTGAATTGCCTTCCCATGCCGTGAGGAGCAGAACTGTAGGAGATGCTGTAAATGGTGATGCGCTTGGAAGAAGCAGAACTCTGTGCAGAATTTAGGAAGCCTGGGGAAAATACAGCTGCTGTGCCCCTGCTGTGGAAAAGAGGAGAGCAGCACCCGATTCCTCTGCATCCACCCGGCTTCCTTTCTTCCCCTCTGCCGTGGTGGGGAGCCTGCCCTGCAGGCTGCAGTCCCAACCGCAGGTTTTGTGCTTGCTTCCTAGATATTTCTGCTATATCAGCAGTGAGTTGATCAACACTGTGCTGATTCCCTGCAATGTGCCATCATCTAGTGAGTAAAGGCAATGACTTCTCAGAAAAAAATGCCAGGCAAGGCAGGCTTTTCAAACAAAGCTGGTGCGCTCATGTAGCTAGTATTAGACATTGCTTCCTAGAAGTACTCAACGGGCAAAATCCCGAGGACTTCCTTTCATAAAATTCTGGCAATCTTATATTTGCATATGAAATTCAGGTATTACAGAGCTATTTGTTCCAGTCCCTTTATTTCAGTTCTTTCATGGTATTAGGGAATTTATTTGGTACTATACTGCTGCAGATATAATACGGTGTTAAGGGTATTTATTTTCCCATCTCTTGATCTGGAGCTGAGGATGATTTGTTTAACAATGAATCTCAAAGTGAGTGGGGAGGAGAGGGAAGAAAGTAATTTTCTGCCTGTCTATGGCTTCCCAGGATTATTACCCAAAACTGAAGGCAGAGTTGAGCCAAGTATTTGCAGAATGATGCTTTCTCTCTGAAATTCTTCTGTCATGATGGTCTGGACACGGCCTGCTCGGCAGAGGGTATCAAGAGGAGCAGAACAGAACCCACTTGACTGACCATCGAGGATGGAGTGCAGGCTGGAGATGAAATGACTGGGCTCAGCAGGTGGGTAGGAAGGTACAGACAAAGAGGTGTTATACAGGAGGGCAGAAAGATGCTGCCCGTGCCCCTTCAGGGTGTAAACTCTGTGAATTTTGGGGCAGTGGTCAATGGGGAATAAGTGGCTGTGGCAGGTGGTGATGGATTTGGAGTTGGGCAAGACTGGAGGGGGTTGCCTGGGGGAAAGCTGCCTGTGGCTCCAAACTGCTGGTGCTCATTAAGTATGCGGTAAAGAAGTGGATAGGTATGGAGGAAAAAGTCTGAGCTAAGAGGAGTAGTTCACAAGCTGAGGTTTGCTTACGCACAGGGAAAATTACATCGGTTTAGCAAAACCACCACTTACATTTTTGTAGGTAAATTTATTCCATTTTACGAATGGCCAATCGCATTTTACTTAAACCTCTTCCCAATCAACAGAAGCTAAATAAAACGCCTGGGTTAAGCTAATATGAGATTATCCCTATGGAATCTTGCACCGGCTTAGCAAAACTGGTTTAAAAAATATCCCTTAAATTGAAGCACCCGCACTTAATAAATTGAGAAGCTCTGGATGACAGAAGGTGCAGGCATTAGGCACTTGGATTCACAGTGATGGACTTGTGGGACCCTGGACAGAATGTGGTAGGGATAGATGAAATCGTTGCGAAAGACATCTCCCTCTTGTCTAAATGTGTACCTAATAAAGTGTGAGTACATACAGTGAATTTCAGCAGTTAGTAACGATGTTTTGAGTCTAATTTCCATCTCTTTCACCTTGAAAGATTCAAAACACCAAATAAAATCTATGCTTTTGGTTAATTGTATTTTCAGATGCATTTTTTGTTGATTGAAATGGTTTTTAAGAAACAATTTGAGAAAGTAAACCCAGTTTTGGGAGTTTATTATTCCCAACCTCAAGCAATGTTTCCACTTAATGGTTATGTCCAATAAATTCTAGGCAATGTTTCCAATTAATAACGATGTCCAATTTCCCATATTACCCTGCCACAGAGGGTGTAGTAATATATGGGCAAATTACTTCAATTCTTCCCAGTTCCCATTAGCATATTAAACTACAATTATAATATTCTCATATTTCAAACATTCTGAAGTTTTTACCGTATAGCATTGGAATTCCTTTCCATGATGTCTGCAAAAAAAGGGAACTCATCTGCATAACACTATATTGGGTTTGCAGAGAGCTGAATCTGCTATTAAGAAATGAATATTTTACAGTCTGCATTAGGAAAAGACGGCTTCAACTGAGCAGGATATAGTTCATTAAAAAAAAAAAGGCTTCTCTTCCAAAACTGGCTGATCTGATCTATGTTTCTTTGTTAATAAGAAAAAAATAGATTTCTTGATGCTAATAGGCAGAAATAATCAGTTTCAAGACAGTATTGTGGGGAAAAGGGGCTGTAGTGTTGTTCCTCAAAAATTCCCAATGTTACATTGTCTTGCTGATAAATGTTGAAAACATGTTCTGAACATGTCTGTTCAGAATTTATTATGTAAGAAAGCAGAACACAGTCCAATAAAAAATGGGTCCAGTGGCCGAGACCAAAGATTTATCTGCCTCGATATCCCCATCTCCAACAGTGACCATAAATGAGTGCCCAGGGGAGGACACAAAATTTAAACCTGAATATCTAAATTAATATTTTCTGCCCAAAGCTCTTCCCGTCTCTAGCTCTTTTGAGTTCAAAGACTTTCTATGCCAGATGCGGCTTCTGTATATGCAGCAATTCTTGATGGACCTTGCTTTGTGAACTCTATGCAAGGCTGAAGAAGACTCTAAACGAGATGATTTTTTCTCCTTTCATACAGGAATGGAAAAATGCAGGCAAATAACTGTGACTCTCTGGTAGTTCCTACTGTGGTAGTGAGACGAGGGCTGCCCTTTTCCCAGATGTGGATATAAAGGAAATGTAAGCTGCAGAAGCAGAGAGGAGCCCTGTGCATTGTAATCTGGAGCCTACACAATCCCTTGCCTAGAGAGGAAAGGGGATAGGAACAGAGTGAGGGCAAAATGGGACAGTGGCTCTGTAGCTATGCAAGTCTGCTGGCCACCTCTCCTGAGAGAAGTATCACAGGCAAGGACCTAAAAAAAGGGGTAAGAATAGCAAGCTCATTCTCATCATGGCAAAAGGATTACAGAGAAGCTGCAATGTTCTATGTCGAGGGATTTGTGTTTTAATCCATTTCTTAGTAATCCTCCCAAAAACCACTAAGAAAACTATTAATAAATAATAATAATTGGAAAGGTAAGCTCTGAGCTAGCAAAATGTCCAAGTGAGCAAAGTATTTTTTCTTCTTTTCCAGGATAGCCGCGTTGTCAAAAGACTGGTGGGACATGAAAGAGATCTAAACACTCTGGGACACCTGGGGGCATGTGAGGCTGAAGAGTCAGCTGAAGCAAAACTTTAACAATCTGTAGGATTTAAAGATTTTACTGTTTCAATAATAGGACCAAATTGTTAGTGTAGATGCTGCAGTGAAAGTCTCTGCTCAGTGTGGTTACAAAAAACCCCAGCAAGATAGCAGGGTAAGAAAGGGCTGTGAGAGAGCCCTTCAGGGCCAATCTCACAAAACATTTGAAATCAATGCTATAGCTTGGATGGGAGCCCTGTGTGGTATTTGTTAAAAAGATATTACAGAACTAGAAAGGGTTGAGAAGAGCAAGACAAATGATAAAGACTGAGGTAAGCAAACCTCTTCTCTGAAGAGCATCTGAAAACACCTTTGTTCCCAGAGGGGACATAAGGTGTGAGTGCGTCTGTAAAGGCTAGTCTAAGGGGCACAGTCTGAAAACACAAGTATTCATCCCTGGTGTCTGAGCACAAGGAGGGGAGGAAATTCAATGAAACTGAAAGGCAAGAAATGCTGAGAGGAAAAAAATACTCTTCTGTGCAGTTTATACTGAGCCTGTGGAACCACCAAACGATGCGACTAAAGCCACAATCAGCATTACCAAATGCATGCTTTGCTGGATAATTAAAATGGCTAGAGTTCTTATAGTTAAAGAGTGAGGGGGAATCCCCTTTCATGGCATTTAAACCAATCTCCCTCTTCTAGGATTAACAAGAAAATTATTGTCAGTAGCAGATTTTTTCACCTATTAGTGGTGTTTCATGTAACTCCCTTTAAAAGTCTCCTGCTAGTAACCGCTAGAAGTAAGTCATTTGGCACTGTTCCAGCGTGGGAATTTCTGTGCTCCTGACTGCAAATTATTCTTGGTCAGGATAATTGAACCGGATCCTCAGTGGATGTAAATTATCCCTGCTCTGCTGGAATTGCTATTGCATGGTTTGTGCAGATCCAGCATTTACGGTATTGTGCATGGTGGTGTTGAACACGCCACAGGTATGTTGGGTATCTGCTCCTCTGGATATTTCACAGGATTATTAAGTTAAATAGGTTAGCAGGAGGATTTGTAAAATGTTAATTTAATTCTACTTTAACTACGTTGATTAATTGTGCCTAGCTTCAGGAGCAAAGCACGCTCGTCTGGTTGGTGCAGCAGAAATGAAGGCTGAAGGAGATACGTGACAATGTAATCATATAGTTTAATGTCTACTCCTTGCTTACTAATTTTATTAAACTCTGTAGATTCTCTTTATTGGTAGGTTTTATCCCTTCTTTCCCCAACTAGAGAAATCAAAAAACCCTGAAAATTTATTGCTGATAAACAGAATTTACTGTTTAAAAAAGAAGGAATTTTTATGTATCAAGAATTAATTTTTAGAGCCATTTCTCTTAATCGTGTTGTGGTGCTAACAGGTACCATATTGAAACATCTTTCTATGAGCCAGACAGGAAGACAAGTTATTACTGCACTGTGCAAAGACAAATAAATGAACAAATTAAGTATTATAAAAATGCATATGAAAAAGTGCAGTATATTCTTATTAGCTCACTTTGATGAAATGCATGACTTCTAGTATTTTTCTAAAATGTTCACAGCCGATACCTTGGACACAGATTTTAATTCAAAAGAAATCTTTCTGTCTGAGTTACAGACCTGCCGAAAAGTGGCGCTTGTACAAACAACAGCTGTAGAAAGAAAGGCTGGATTTTCGGGTATTTGCCTGGACTCACGGGACTGCGGTTCAGTTCAGCCCTCCGCAGATCTCAGGTGTAGGCCGGCTGTTCCTTCTGTGGGCAGCTGTGCTGGTCTTTTAGTTTGGACCAGGAGTGCACTTTTAAAGGAAAACTCTGATCGTCTTCACTTTGCTGCACTTGTGTGTCGTGGAGTGTTTTTGGCATGTGCAGATGGGTTTCCTTTGGGATGCAACTCAGCTGCATCCAACACGTGCCCATCACCCACTGGTGTTCAGTGCACAGCACCAGACCAGAGCCAGGCCAAAGTAAAGACATGTAAAACACAGTGAGGATGCTGGGTCTTCAGAGCCAACTGCTGCATTTTACAGATCCACTCCTCTCGTGGCCACAGGACCCTTGATAAAGTTAAGGCAGCCACTGTGCCTCAATTCTCTCTCCATCCAATGGAGACTGCCGTCTTGCCTTTGTTTCTCTTGCCTAGGATGAGAAAGAAAGAAGAACAAGCTTCATATAATGGCATTGCTGGGATGGGACTACATCTGTACGTACTACTGGACAGATTTCTTTGGGGGAGAGGGCTGAAATATCCTCCTTCCAGTATCCAGTGCATTGCAAGCTCTGTGGCATATGATGGGAAGACAGCTCTGTTCCTGGACTCCTTCCCACGTTGCTATCATACCCGCATCTTACCTCAACAATCACCATGACAGAAATGGTCGTTCATATTTAAATGGTCATTTTTTCCTATGGTCATTTATAAAATGCTGTAGAAACTCAAGTTGTATTACTCCTTCTATAGCAAACCATTTAGATTACCCTAGAGCTTTTCTTGAGATGGATTTTAGAAATGAAGAAGCCCCAAGACTGGAATTATTGTCTTTAGAAATCATCCAGGGACCGAATTGCAGTGATCAGTACTCAGCTTCAGTATCTTTGCTTGTTCATATGCTGTTCATTC
Source organism: Aptenodytes forsteri (assembly GCF_000699145.1). Lineage (NCBI taxonomy): Eukaryota > Metazoa > Chordata > Aves > Sphenisciformes > Spheniscidae > Aptenodytes > Aptenodytes forsteri. Next base: position 3,908,602 of record NW_008794444.1, read on the forward strand.
AAAGCTTTGCCATTCCTTCTGCACTGTGCCATTGATTTTAAAATTGCTTTGCTGCATAACAACCGCATGCAGCATTCAGAAGTGCAGAGGGCTATGCCACTGTGTATCCAATTGACATTCCCCAAATTCCACGCTAAAAGGGGGATGCATCACAGATGTGATGAATTTTCCTAGCTCTGACCGTAGTCAAGAAGGAGCGTGGCGAATGGCATACTCAGCATCCCCAAATACACCAACAGGAACAAAAATAGGAAATGCACTTAAGTTACTAAAGTTATACCCTGGTGTTCTACCAGCTTATGTCTCTGTTCAGGACTTGGTCTTAGCTGGGGTCACACAGATAATCATTGCAAATTTCCTGGAAAACTGCTTAATCTGAAGCTTTACCTTTTAAGCAGAAGATTTTATAGTATAGGTCATGACAAATAGAAAGATAGATATTCACCTCCATTCTAACTTTAGGGTTTTTTTTCAATTATTGTAAGTTTTTCAGGGCTTGTGGATCAATAAAGCTGATTTGCAGCTAGTGTAAGACGTAAGACAGAGAAAGATATTCACCTCCGTTCTAACTTTAGGGTTTTTTTTCAATTATTGTAAGTTTTTCAGGGCTTGTGGATCAATAAAGCTGATTTGCAGCTAGTGTAAGACCTCTTTTACACAGCTTCCAAAGAACTAACTAACTTTCTCTTACTGAGAAAATCTTAGGTGACAAAGGATGAGAGTGAGACATCACTAAGCTGAACGAGCTACAGCATGAAAGATCTGTAATTGATTTACAAGATATATGTCTTCCCATACATGAATGACCTTTCTTTTTTTCTTTTCTTTTTAAATCCCCAGGCTTTCTTGTTTCTAGCAAATACACAGGGAATGGTGACCCCTGTCGCAAATAGCTTACAGTAAAAAGGAATGAAATATGGCACAGAAAGGTTGGATTATGCTGTTAAGCACGGTCATCATGAAAGAGTGGTATATGCAACGATAACTCAGTTTTAGGCAGGTTAAGAAGAAGTGAATATTTTCAAGGTCGTCTCTTGCTGTCTGGTGCACATTTGTGGCCCTCAGCCAGTGAGTGAAGCAGGAGGAAGATCAGAAAAGGGACAACCAAGAGGACAAAACTGGCCTCTTCTTCCAGGTCCTCCCCAAGCCAATCTCTCCATCATTGAGCTGTGATCTCATGGCAGGGGAAAGAGTGCAGTCAAAGATGGGGTCTGGGAAAGACATGGGTTATAAAAAGACATGGGTTATAAAGAGGCCAGGTCGATATGGGTCCTAAAGTGCTTGTTTCGTGTGCCCCATATACAGCTGTAGCCATGGGATCATTTTCCTTTTTCCTTTCCATTTATTGCTGGAAGACAGTAACTAGGTAGGCTGCAGACCGGTAGGACTGTACTTGTGGTAGGTATGTGGGACTGAAGGGGACACTCAGGGTCACTGAATCGTGTCTCCTGTACTTGCAGATGAGCTGGTAATGGGTATCTCATCCAGCAGGATCCACAGAGCATCCCTTCCAAAAGCTGCCCAAAGGCTGCAAAACGCTTTCCAGCACCCTGGAATGAACATGACTTTCCAAAGTCCTTTTCCACTTTAGTGCCCCACAGACTCTGCAAAATAAGGAGGAAGAGCCATGGACACATTTAAATAGGTTTTTCTTGAAGGAAATATCACTCCCCCATCATCTGTTGATGTATCCCACATTAAGCTATAAGCCAAGTTGACCAACCCCATTTGGCACTCCAAAGCTAGTATTTTGGCCAAAAGAATAAGAGTTACTGCAGGGCCCTTGTATGATAAACACATTTGGCTTTTCTTCAAATTTGTATTTAACCTCTTTTTCTTTTTTTTTTTTCCCAATTTGTCTAATCCTTGCTATTTAGAGAGTATTTGTACATTTATTAATGTTAGTCATAGTAATGAATACCCATCACTAGTATTAAGAATAAAGAGTTTAATTCCTAATTCATTCTTATAGGAGCATAAAAGCTGTTTGGCATAAACTAGCATGATTCTTGACAGTACATATAATTTCTACTCTAATTGTGTAAATTCTGCCCAATATTCCCTGATGGGATTATAATTGCTGTATAGTTTACCTTAAAAAAATCTCCAGCCCCATCCATGATCTAGTGCATCAAATCTTACGGAAAAGACAACTGCCATGAGCAGTGGCCAAAAGTTTCCATCTGTGGCCATTAGCAAGTCATTAGATACCATCAATAATGCTGTATTGCTCTAGTCTTGTGCACTTGCCTGGTGTTTTTAGCCAGATCAAAATATGAATGTCAGGCAAGTAATTACAGTATCTTCCAAAGATTTGACTTAAAAGAAATGGAATACAGCAATTTGGAACTCAGAACAAAATATGAAAGGTTATTAATACTCTTTTAGGTGTTAAGGGTTTTGTGCAGATAATGTATTTGAGGAAGCTCAGAACCTCCTGGTGTGTGAGGATGCAGCAAGTATGAATTTATACTTGCCGTTGCATTTCAGGTACATTTATAAAAAAATCTCGGGTTTTCATGACTTGTAGCCTGCTAGTGATTGCAATTAGCAGGTTTTCATCCGCAAAGTGGAACTGTGTCAGAGGTGATGGGTCTATTTTCATATTATTTGAGTGCAGCCTACTACTTTCTCTTATTCACATCAAAGTCACTCTCCTTTCTGTAACAGTGACCGTGGGTTTGTTCCCTTAAGCCACTCAAGCACAGACCAAAAGTTGATGCCCTTGCTTGCTTAATGCTCCAGCCCCCTTCACGAAGGGGAGCGCGCATTTCATTGTATTTGTAATCCAGCAAAGCAGCAGGACACACAGCAGAGCCCCTGAGGAAGGAGCTCTTTTAGGAAATTTCTGTTTCCCCCATTGCCATCACAAAGAAGCTCTGCTATTTGGACACTTACCTAAACTGAACTATCCCACCTTTAAACAGTCACTGCTCGGTAGCAAGGGCACAGCAAATGAGTGAGTTTTCACAACTTGGTCTTACTTGACTTTGTGTATTACCAAGAGTAATACAAACTGCCTCCACCTTCATTAAAGCAAGCTAGACACTTATTGTTTTCTTGATGTAAAGTAGATTTACTGGCTTTCTAATTGATCTTTGACAGTATTAGGAGATAATTCTTGACTAATCTGCAGTAATGTTTTTTTTTGCTGCTCTCAAGAACATGCTTCCCCCAGTTACAATTTATTCTGCATCTCACAGGTGACTGCAGGATGGTCCCTGGCAACTCAGGCTTGTTCAGTGTGTGTGCAGACAGATCACATTATCTCTAATGTTTTGAATCAGACCATGTTATGTGTTTAATCTCCAAATCAACTTCTCAATGAGTTTTGAGAGCTTTTGTTTCCATTGACTAAATTCTGTATCTGGAGAACTTAGAGCTGTGTGGCTGCAATAGCTTGAGTCCTTTCTGGGAAAGGCACGTATTTTCTATAGGAGTCTTATAACAAAACCAGACTAAGGATTTCTGTGTGCCAGATCTGGCTCTGTCATTTACTGAATGTAAAAGGTTCAGGGTATTTGTTAGTACTAGTGGATTTTTGGAGAGACTGGATACTTTAAGCCCTCTGGATTTAAAAGAGGAAGAGACCTGAACAAAAACTTCCAGCAGTTCAGCAGAATCCCCTGAAAGGCAGCTCAGGGGCTGCAGATTTCCCTTTTCTTGCAGAATTGTCACGGGAACTTGCATGCCGGTTGGCTGGACAACGCAGCCATGGCCAGAGCAATAACCTCGGCCTTCAGTCCTCCAATAACTGATGCATCTATAGGAAGCTTTTGCACACTTGCTTTTTCCTTTTGACCAGCTCTTGAAAGCCATGAGACATGAAACCAAATTTTTGTGCGAGTTCCTTGCTAAGGCAGAATGTTTTATTTCTGGTAGGTAGACTGTTCTTACAAACACAGGCAGAAATTAATATTTTACTGTTTTTTTTCCTCCACAAATACATCAAAGAACTTCTGTAGCTATGGTGGAGTCAAAAAGGTTTTAACTTCATACATTTCACCAGCTTTAGAGCTAATAATTTCTTCTCTTGATATCAATTGGTAACATTACTTGCCTGAAAAGAAATAATTTCATGCATGGCCATGCCAATTAAATCTAATCCCGTTGCTGATTTGGCCATAAACCTAGAAAATACTCATATTTTCACAGCAAAAAAAATTGTAACTTGAAGCAGAATGTCTCTCAAAACATATGGAGATAGCACAGGGGCTTGGCAAGGAATGAGGCAAAAGAGCAAACTTGGAAGAAAAGTTGAAGTTTGCCTTTTATCTGCTTTCCATGGGAGCCCCATCCATTTTCGAGGCGATCCGCTTTCCATAGGAGCCCCATCCATTTTCGAGGAGATCAATGGGAGCCCCATCCATTTTCGAGGCGATCAATGGGAGCCTTTTCTTGCTTCACTCCAGTTTTGAAGAGCAACTAGAACAGTGGCAGATTTAAGTAAAACAGTGCAATTCTTGGCTCTGCTCTCCTTTTCCTTCCAGTATTACAGTGTTCGTATTAAAGTACTGGGGGGAAAAACCCTGACATTAATAGTTTCTGAGAATACTCTGACATGCATTGCAAAGGAAGGAACAGTTGCACCAGAAATAAGGAGAGCTTGCAAGAGCAAGGCTTTTTTTCTTTTTTCCTCTCATTATCAGTATTTCAACAGGGCACAGCCCTTTAAGATGGGATAAACAAGGTAATCACAGAGAAATGATAGCTGTATTGTTACAGGAGGGAAACTGAAGAGATTCTGCAATAAAGTAGTTGAAACTCCAATGCCCTTAAGCCAGGATAATGACTGACTGACTTATTGTACCTTTCACTTAAAATTACTCTATATAGACAGTTTGCTTCACCCACAATTAAAACCACTACAGCTTCTGTAGTGGTTGGAGCGGTTCATCTTGAGGGCGCTCACAAGGCATGAGCGGGACAACCAGGGGATCAGGCCCAGCCAGCACGGGTTCATGAGAGGCAGGTCCTGCTTGACCAACCTGATCTCCTTCTATGACCAGGTGACCCGCCTAGTGGATGAGGGAAAGGCTGTGGATGTGTCTACCTGGACTTCAGTAAAGCCTTTGACACCGTCTCCCACAGCATTCTCCTAGAGAAGCTGGCGGCTCACGGCTTAGACAGGTGGACTCTGCGCTGGGTCAAAAACTGGCTGGACGGCCGGGCCCAGAGAGTTGTGGTGAATGGAGTTACATCCAGTTGGCGGCCGGTCACGAGCGGTGTTCCGCAGGGCTCAGTACTGGGGCCGGTCTTGTTCAATATCTTTATCAATGATCTGGATGAGGGGATCGAGTGCACCCTCAGTAAGTTTGCAGACGACACCAAGTTGGGCGGGAGTGTTGATCTGCTCGAGGGTAGGAAGGCTCTGCAGAGGGACCTGGACAGGCTGGATCGATGGGCCCAGGCCAACTGTATGAGGTTCAACAAGG
>NW_008794444.1:3914784-3925611 GCF_000699145.1 Aptenodytes forsteri
AGGTCTTTTCCAACCTCAGTGATTCTATGATTCTATGATTCTATGATTCTAAGGCACAACACGGCAGTAGCTTAGCAGTACAGCAAAGTAAAAATTTTTTACATGACCAGACTAAGTACATGCTAGTTATATGTTACTATTAAGGTGAGAAACATTTAGATGAGCTGAAATAATGACCTGCATTTTTGGTACCTGGGTGCTGCACAAGGCTAATTATAATCTGCCCTTTCAATTGTTCTCATTGCCTCAATCGGGTGCATTGTTAATGGATAACAATTATACTGCATTTGAGAAATACCGACTCAGAAGAAAACCATCTGCTGCACTGTCAACAGCAGCCTGGACAGCACCTGCATCTTCTCCGGTCCTGAAAAAACTCATCTTTTCTTATCTCATGCATTCAGTTCCAGGTTGACTGGACATAGTGGGGTAGTCTTTTAGAAACAAAGTTGAAAGAAACTAAATAGAATGGTGGTTCTTTGGCAAGGAAAGTGCCTAGTTTCAAATTTACGCCCAAGGGCATTTTGTATTACTATTACTGCAGGATTCCTAAAACCCAGTCTTGAGGTGCAGACTTGCCAGGGCGTAGCAAAGCCAGAGCCATCAACACCATTTTCTTTCCCAGTATGTAACAACCCTGTCTGCTGTGGCTCTGAAATACAATCGGTTTTCAACAATATCGCTGTACGTGTCTTTTTTTCATTTTCCTAGAAAATTTCCTGTCAAGAGCGTTAGAGGGTGGCCTACAGGGAGGAGACAGCAGCTTTGATGACATCCCTCCCATTTAATGTTGGTCAGATCTGGTATGGATGCTGCCCTGGAACAGGGGCTGTGGGAAAACACAGGGTGGGAGTGGCTGGACTGGAGCATCCTTGTTGGAGAGACTCACAGAAACACTCAAAGTTTCCAGAGTCCCTCCAGGAATCACAGATGTCATTCTTTGTGCATGGTCTTTAATAAATGTTCTGCCTTTGAGAAATCAGGGAAAGATCACTTTTGGTGCAATACTGGGATGCACCAAGGAAAAATTTGGTTTTGCGATGTCAGTGACAGGCTTTCTTAGGCCAACTAGTTGTGCCCTCTTCACGATCAGTAGCATCCCAACCCTCCAGATGATTGATGAATGTGTTATGGGGTCAGGTGTTGCTCAGCATGAAGGAGAGCTGCAAAAGTCTGCTTCCATGCAAAAACTCAAAACACATGCTCTCTTTGGGCAAAAAGAGCAACCAAGCATTTTCTCTGCATTTTAAAAACATTTTTTTCACAATAACAACATGAAATCCACCTGTAAAAATCCAGCCACTTAATTTGCACCTAGATAAACTTCCGTAACTGCCATTAGCATTACTCGTTTTAACAGCAAAAGGTTGATAAAGCTGCTGTTAGATGAGACGCGCAGCCCTGCGCAGACAGCAGGAGCGAGCGCATGTGCCAGAAGGACACTGGCATTTTTCTCTGCTTCTGGCTTGTCCCTGGGGTGTATGAATTGCAGGCAGCCTATCCCATCCCGTGATAGTTTAGTATCTGTGCCCATCGGTCAAGTAATAAGGGAGCCTTAATCAGTAAAAGTTGTGTTGAACATCAAATTTGTGGTTCTCGGTTTCAGTGCTCTGAGAGTTCAGCACACGCTGCTTCGCTGGTGGACGGGTCCGTGCATTTCCAGCTCAGCTACCACAGCCGAATGCAAAGGCATGATGCCTGGTACCCAATTAGAAAAGATTGGAAGTTGTAATAAGACCAAAGAAGAGGTTTTTGTCTCCACAAATTTGTTGGCCATGGGAATTAAGACTTGTGACTCAGGCCCCCAGGTCCATCAATTTGGCTTAAGAAACACGAGAGAGGTGGTTTTTAAAGAATATTTGTTAGTTCTCAACGCTTCTCTGGTTCTTTGGTTTCATATTTTCTAACTTTCCCCCTTAAATAGAAGCTGTAAACTTTGATGTTTAAAGCAAAATCGAAATTAAATTCTAGGCTTTTAAAACTGTAAGAAAACAATATATCTATTGTAGTTTTAAAGATGCAACTGTGAGACCTAGTAACAGCGACTGAAGTGTATAATTTGCTTATGGTATTGTTTTAGCTGTGCTCAGTGTGGTACAAATTTTTTTTCCTGCTGCCCTCTTTCTCTGAGCGCAGCGAACACAATTTTGTTCATTTAGACTAAGCTTGTTTTTACTCAATACTTTTATTGAATAATAAAAATAATAGGAATAATAAAAATAAACATTCTTATACATAGCTTGGTGAGGGCTCTGTGCTAGAGCTTTCAGGATGATCATTTCAATGGAAATCACTGGGGAGGTTTAATGCTTTTCAGACTGCCACCCAACTGCATTCTTATGAACACAGCTACTGCAAAGAAAGTGCCTTTTAAGTTCAGTAAAAGAGAGGTTCTTTTTATTTTCATGCTGTCTGGATTACCATCTGGGTTTTTAGTTGTCATTTTTAACAAAAAAACCCCAACATTGCAGGGCTTTAAAGGCAGACCAAAAGGTTGCTCTTTTCCTGGGACAGGTTTATTCTTTTTCAAAATACAGGAAGCAAAGAATGAAGAAAAACCAAGATATGTTTCAAAGCTTTTTGCTGAAATCATTTGCGTTGGCATCAAACCTAATAGATTGTAGCTGATCTCAAAAACTTCTAAAATCAACTCCTCTCCTGTCTGCAGTGTCTTAATTAATAACGCTGGAACTCTCCGCCTATTAAAAGGAATCCATTTACTTGAAGAAAGAGAATTACAGCCTTGGCATATTTTCCCCGCAAATCAATTTGCATTCACTTCCTAGGCTACTATGAACTTGGATAAAACAATTGTACTTTTAAGACCCTGGCAGAAGAGAACTTTCAACGGAAATTTCTTTTGCAAACATTTTATTCTGACAGCTTTATTAGGCTATGAATAGGAACTTGAGGCTGAATTTAGTGTATTGATAGGTTTTAAGATACTGCATGAGCAGAGCCTGCTGAAAGCAATTTCACAAGTCAGTCACAGTATCCGTTAGTTTACAGATATACTGAAAGTAACTTTTGCCTTCTCTCCACTTTAGACCAGTTCTTTTCCACCTGTATTAAACACTACTTTGTCAAGTCAGAGTGAAGGTCAAGCATTCAGGACTTAAAAGCTAGCAAGTGCAACGTGATGGTGGAAAGCTGCACACCCGACGTGCAAATACGCCTTATTCATACGCATTTGCAATATGGCCTCTGTGCCGGTCATCGTTAAGTCACTTGCCAGAAAGCGATATAGAAAGTGCTTCTGATTCGTGTACTGCTCTGGCGCTAGTAGCTGAGATACCATGAGCTCCTGCAGCAGTTTTAAGTGAAAACCCCACGGACTGGGAGCACCACGGCTGTTTCCAGTACTAAATGCCCATAGAATCCCCACCATGGAGAGTCATACGTCTGTGTTTTTTTCCATTAAAGCTTTTTCTCCCTGCTGGGGTGGATTTCTTTCCCCTCTGAAGCCCCTCCTGGTGAACCTGCCTCTCTCTTCCCTTCAACCTATCTGTGTCTGGCCATTCTGAGGCCTTCTTTTTCTGACACTTTTATTATTTTTAAGCCCTTTACTTTCCAGGGGTTTCCTATCTTGGTTGTCAAAAATAATCACATTATTATTGTTTTTTTGGAAGCTCTTGCAATTTTTTTGACATTGAAAATGTTCGGAAGAAAAGTGGATGGCAGAGATGTAGTGAACTTCATCCTCTCTGGGTTTTCAGTCTGCTTCAGTGGTCTGTCTAGAGGTGGGATAGTAGCTAATTGAAAGCACACAGATTTGTTCTTGATGCAGCTTTTCCTAGCTGGTTCACCAAGTTGCTGGAAAAGATCACCTTATACAAATATCCCTTTAGTTTCCACTTTCTGGAGATGATTATGAGACACAGGGATATTTTAAGGGAAAGAATGAGAGGGCTGTTTTTTGGTCAAGCCTAGGTGGAGTGGGAATAACGGAGAGGAAAGGTAAGAAAGAGAAGGAGAAAGCAAATGAGAAAAAAGATGGAATCCAATAGCTCAGTGGCTCTTGATTCTGGGTTCATTAGTCACCTCCTCCTTTTGGCAAACACATGAAAAACACAGTGATTCTGCTACCCATTAAAAAAAGGATTTACTTTCTGTCCAGCCCAGTTCTTTAGAAAGAGCTCTAAGTCTTAAATTTTGTGGTAGAAAGGTGTTTGCAACCTGGGAGCTTAAAAAGATTAGTAGTCAATTCCTGTTTTCATGCCAAAATTATAGCTGTAGTGGCATGGTCAGTTGCAGCGTCATGGCTTTCCATAGTAACATTAAAAAAAAATATCATTTTCATACAAATTTGCATCAGCACCCTTTGTACTTGCTGCCGAGCATGACCATTTCCTTTGATATACTAATAATTTCCTCCCGGCTGACACTGTAAATATATCTGTTTGGTGAGATGTTCTGGTTTTTCCATGCATATTTATTATAAATTAAGTGCTAAATTTCTTTGCATTAGCTCAGGGATGGATTTAAAGAGCATAAAAATGCAAGTAAGGTTTTGTTTTATGGGTTACAGTTTTTATAATATACTTTCTTCAAGGGAGAATGAACATGCTTTCCTCATTGACATAACTCTTTGAAAGCTAATATTTTTACTAGTGTTCACAGAGTGCAGTAAATTAATTTAAAATACCTTTTAAGGATGTAATAAAAGAATGAATAAGAGAAGTGGAGAGGAAAAAGTGTAGTGAGAAAATAAAATGAAAATAATCAAAGCTGATCATGCCAGTGAGCTTTCAGACTTTATATAATGATGAACTTTAAGGAGGCAAAAAGCATAATAATAAAAAAAAATCTCATTTACTTCAGCCTAGAGACCTACTTCCATTTTTACCCTTAATTATCTTTGGTGGCATTCATTATATCCTAGCTTAGCCATCTTAAAAATTGCCACTTGTCTTAAATCTGTAATCTTGGCTTTCTCTACAGTCGATGAAGAGACCTTGACATCTGTGAAGAACAGCTTGTCTGGTGTGAGATGTGTGTCTCATACAGGTGAGGTGCTGGTAGGATGGAGGGAGGCGGTCCAAGAACTGGCACAAAATAGATCAATAATTTTGGAAAGTGAACCTTGAGTGAAAGATATTTGAACAGGATCTGGGCTCACGTTCCAGCTCTTTCACAGGCTTCCTGGGTTATCTCAGTGCCAGAAGAAAACTTCTCTGTTACAGGGACATCCCAGCCTCAACAGGCAAGGGAAGGACTATCTCTTCTATTGTAGAGATGTGACAATGAGACACATGTAGGTGAGTAATGTCTCTCTCTCTGCCAAAGGCACTCACATGCTGGTTTCACTGTCTCACAGCCTCTGTAATGCCAATATTATATTTATGTTCTTCCTTTTGTCTTTCTTTTGCATCTGTCCTTGACCATGTTTGTCTTTGCTCTCCAAGGTCTGGGATATCATTTACTGAGCACCTTCCAAAGGTGCAAACTCGCAATTACCGCTCATTGCCCAGCTCAGGAGTCTTCAAGCCCTGGATCAGATTCTGAAGGTGTGCAGGTTTTGCCTAACACATCTTTTCCAAATGACCACATTTGGCCCCGTACCCTGTGGGAAACTTACCTTCAAAGCACTTGTGATGTGGTTTTGGCTTTGACTTGGGAAATAGCTCCAGCTGAGAGCCTCGTAACTGCACTTGATCCAAAAGGACTGAAGTCCTTTATTCTGATCCTTGCTGACCTTCCCTTACTGCCCCTTCCAAGCCCAGGGTATGTAACCCTCAGGACACACTCTCTACTCCCAAATCTGTATCCCCTCCCAGTGCTGTGAGAGAAATGAGGAGAAAAAACCAAGAATTGCAATGTAGCTCACACTCTGGGCTACCGATCATCTGTTGGTATTGCTGACCCCAGTCTCTGGCTTCCCGTCTCTGACTCCTTGCTTTGGAATCTAGAAGCTAATGAACAATAATCACTCAGTCCATCCATCCATCAGTCAACTCAGGTGAGTTATCTTCAACTCTCCTGCTTCAATAGAGTCTAAGCCAATCCTCTATCTTTCTACCTCTGTCTTCATGTAGAAGTATGGCGCTCTGCTAAGGGCCAAATTTATCTTTTAAGGAAGTATATCACATCTGGCAGCCGGAAAGTGGAGGGAGAGCTCAACATCCATCCTTACAGGGATGTCTGCAGAACAATAAGTGGTAGGATAAAGCAGACGGTGTCAGAGAACCTGCAAATCTTCCCACAAAAGTCATAACAACCCATTGCCAGCTCAGTTCCACAAACATGCAAGGCGATATGTATACTTACATACTATTTTCACAGAGTAAACCAGCTGTGGCAGAAGAACAGTATTCTCACTGCTGAACAGAATTGCTTTTAAAATCATACAATAACCATAAAACCAACCAACGGAAACGTCCAAAGTACCCCAATTTCTCATAAATTGTGTGAGAACAGTATTACATTGAGTTTGCATCTGCCACCTGTACATCTGTAGTCCAGTGATGAGCATGAACTAGTAATGAAGAGCATTTGAAACTTCACAAGTCTCATTATAGAAATTGCTTGTATGACAGTATGTGGGTGCCAAACTGTAAATCTGGCCTTACATTCTTGCAAGGAAACCCTTTTTTTTTTTTTTTTTTTTTTTTTTTTTTTTTTTTTTTTTTTTTTTTTTTTTTTTTTTTTTTTTTTTTTTTTTTTTTTTTTTTTTTTTTTTTTTTTTTTTTTTTTTTCCTTTTCTACAGATACCCATTTCTACAGATACCCAGTTCAGTTAAGGGAATAATTGTTTTTCACACTTTTGTAAGTTTTAAGGTGAGAAGAATCCATAACGATTATCTAGTCTTGACCTCGCATGTAAGACATTGCAGAATTTCACCTCTCATTTCCTTCCCTGCTGTTTGTTTCAGGGATATATGAAAGTCCCTAATTCATCCAAGTCAGCAAATCTCTTTTTAACCTCATCTGTTGTAGAGACCTCCAGACCCACCAAGGAACCAAACAGTATCTTAGCAAGTGTGGCCTTTGGATTGGTGTTAATATAATACTTTGGGGTATAGAAATCTAGTTTATGGTTAGCCTTCCTATGTGCTATAATGATGCAAATCCTAAATTATATTATTGGCAGACTCATGCAGGTTAAGGCTGGCGGGATGATTCGATGCCTGTGGCCCCTAGTCTGCTGCGGGCCATTGCATTTCGCTCCGTTTGCTCTTGGTGAGACTCACGTCTGGCCCGCAGGATGCTGTTCGGTTCCCAGCGGCACAGAGGGACGGAGATGCCTTCACTCCTCCCTGCTCCCGCAGCTAATGGCCCTCGTTGTTCAAACGTGTGGGTGACTTCTCCCTGGTACTTGTCCTGTTCCAGTCTCCAGCCTTTCATTCCAGCTCCTGCTTCCTCCGCTGGGTTAGAGGAACATCTAACAATTCAGTACTGCTTTGCCTCTCAGTCTGGCTTTTTTGCTAATGTGAGCAGGACAAGCTCCCCGCAAGGAATTTTATTTCTGGGCCATGGAAGGTTTTTTCAGACCTTTTGTGCACCTTTTAATATTTTCCAACTGTCTTTTATAAATATGAATGCCTGAACTCTGCTCAGTATGACTGTGCAGCCTCCCCAGTGCTATATGCAGAAATAAAATTATCTGTTCTTGCTCTCTGCAATCCTACCTATGCACCCAAAGATTGCTGCTTGGGTCTCAGTAGCTTATAGCAAAGTTATGCTCAATTGCTATTTTCTGCTATAAACCCATCACGACTTCCAGTCATTGCTTTCCATAGCGTGGTCCCTATTTCACAGGTATTACCAGCTGTATGACCCTGAACAAGACTGTAATTAAATGTCACCGCTTAAGTGGTCCTGCCTTATTCAAGTCCATCGCTCTCTGTAAATACCTGGTCCTCAGCATTATTTACCATTCTGCTGATCTTGGTATAATATGCAAATTTCATCATCACATTACTGATGGTAACGAGTACCGGTCTGCGACGCGACCAGTTCTACATGCACACACGGTGGACTTTACAGGTGTTGGAAGGGGTTCAGATCTTAGGAACAGCAGACAGGATGGGTCAGCAGGTCCCTTTCCAGGCTATCACCACAGTCATCAAATCGCACACACTTGATGCAATGTTGCCTTTTGCTTATGTATTTTTTTTTCTTTCTTGGTGCTACGACTGTTTTTGCAATGTCGGTCTACCGCACGTGAACTGCTCAGTTATCATCGGGCTTGCCTATCACCAAGTTTTGTAGTTTCCTATGCTTAAATGATTTCTCTCCCCTCTCTACGCCAGAATCAGTTCTTTGAACCTTTCTCATTCTCCCTGGGCACAGATAACCAAAGCTGTTTATAATATTTTAGAAATAATCTCCTTAACACCTTCCATGATGTCCATTGAAAATAGTGTAGCAGAATATCAACCCATGTTAAGTAACTGCGATTTTTTAATGTCTGTTACAAAAATCTAGCTATATTGCTGCCATGCAAATACCTTTATTCACCAAATTTATAAGCTCATAAAAGAATGAAATCAGATTTGTCTGACATGACTTATTTTTCATGAAATGCTCTTGACTGGAATTAATTATGTCCCTATCTTTTAATCCTTATTGATTTCCATATCAGCTTCCTCATTATTTTGCCCGGGAATGAGGGCAGATTAATCAGCCTGTAAGTTACTTGTTTCATCACAACTGCTTTTTTGAATGTTAACACCACATTCAGACTTTTCCAGTCTTCTGGAACTTCTTATATTTTATCATACTTATTAAGACTTAATAGCAGTGGGGAAGAGATTTTCTCAAGTAACATTTTTTTAGGATTCTTGACTAAAGTTATCTGGGTTTGCCTAATTTTCCCCTGCTGACTTTGTCTTTTAAAAAAATGAGGTTTATGCATGGCCTGGAAGAGGTTTCACCAACACTTCTGGATATGAGTACTTCCTGCTGTTTTCCAAAGGTGATGCTCAGGACTTGCTCACACTACTGTCCTGGTTCCGGCTGGGACAGAGTTAATTTTCTTCCTAGTAGCTGGTACAGTGCTGTGTTCTGGATTTAGGATGGGAACAATGTTGATAACGCACCGATGTTTTAGTTGTTGCTGAGCAGTGCTTACACTAGTCAAGGGCTTTTCAGCTTCTCACACCCTGCCAGCGAGAAGCCGGGAGGGGGCACAGCCAGGACAGCTGACCCCAACTGGCCAAAGGGACATTCCATACCATGGGACGTCATGCTCAGTACAGAAACTGGAGGGAGTTAGCTGGGGGGCAGTGACCGCTGCTTGGGAACTGGCTGGGCATCGGTTGGCAGGTGGTGAGCAACTGCATCATGCATCACTTATTTTGTGTATTTTTTTACAATTATTGTTGTTATTATTATTATCATTGTTATTATTATTATTATTTTCCCTTCCTTTTCTGTCCTATTAAACTGTCTTTATCTCAACCCACGAATTTTACTTTTTTTTCCCGATTCTCTCCCCCATCCCGCTAAGGTGGTGGGGGGGAGCGAGCGAACGGCTGTGTGGTGTTCAGCTGCCTGCCGGGCTAATCCACAACACACCACAGATGAAGTTTCTGAGGCCCTAGGGGGATGTGAGCCCCTATCCCACTGCCCGTAGCAGGGGTCTGACTTCCCCCTCTATATTGCCAACTGTGGAACTGGGAAAGGTGACAAAGGAAGAGCATGGGGAGGTAGCAGTGAGGAGAGGAGCAGCAGGACCTCGTGGGCTGTGCACCAGCCGAGCTGTCAGGAAAGCGTGATCCTCTTCCCACGTTGCGGCTGAACCCCTCAGGCACCGCTGGCAATTCCCTCCATCGCTTTCCTCTTCCTTTCCCTTTTGTATGACTGTACCGTCCATAATAAAGGGGATTGTGTGAGTGGGTGGGGGAATCTTACTCAGATGATTTAATAAATAGTCATTATTGATAATAATACATTATTGGTTGTTAATTTTAGAGCTTTAGTGCTTTGTCTCCCTGCATTCCAACACAGTGTTCCAACACTGACAACTTTCTGCCGCGTGCAAGTAGGTCATTCCTTTTCTAATTCCTACTATGTAATTATAGGAGGAACATTAAAATAGATACAAATTTAGTAAAGGTGACATTTTACTTTTATTCTTTGGAATTTGTGCTTTGATAAATTTTCAACTTGTAATGTTTACATGTCATTGAATACAATGGCAGTGACCTATTGTAGCTGAAAGTTCATTAGTTCTGGTAGATTAGACAGTATTAATTAACTAAGATTAAACATTCTTTTAAACCATCATAAACTGCCATCTCAGTGTGGCAGCTTATTAAAGAACATTTTCTGGTTATTTGTTAAACCAGACTGAAGTGACAATGTAATTATTCCATCAAACAGAAAGGTCAGTTGACAAGGCTGATGTTTTCTGGTTAATTACAGGTTGATGATTTCATTGATTAAAAATATGAGCTTGTTAAACCTGTGCATAGAGCTAAGAGATATATAGAAACCCAGGGGAGGCAGGAAAGGGGGTGGGAGGAAGATGATTTTAAATGTTATTTCCACTCCCTCCCGTTCAGAGCCTTGGCATGAGCAGAAACCGATTCAAGCGCTGATAATTCACCGATCTGTGGGGTCCCTGCTTTTGGGGGTACAGCTTTGTGTTAGATCAGGAGGGCTGATCTCCCATACCCCACCCGAAGCACTGATGCATCATTTCCACAGGGACAAGTGTGTCTAAGCAAAAGGCAGGACTGTGCAGTAAGAGGTTTGGCTGTGCCTGGGAGTGCAGGGCTCTGCACAGACGTGCAGTGGGACATGGGAGCGGGGTCAGGGTGCTGCATGGGGTCTGTATGGATCATAGAATAATAGAATCATAGAATCGTTTAGGTTGGAGAA
>NW_008794444.1:3926041-3935415 GCF_000699145.1 Aptenodytes forsteri
ACGTCCTTCTTGTAGTGAGGGGCCCAAAACTGAACACAGTGTTTGAGGTGCGGCCTCACCAGGGCCGAGGACAGGGGCACGATCACTCCCCTACTCCTGCTGGCCACACTGTTTCTGATACAGGCCAGGATGCCATTGGCCTTCTTGGCCGCCTGGGCACACTGCCGGCTCATGTTCAACTCATATGAAGCTGAACTGAGGCTTGGCATCTGGGCTTCTGGTGCAGGAGACAAGTTCAGAGCTCCAGGACTGAAAGCTTTGGAGATCTGTTCATTTTGCTGGCTGGCTGGACAAGACGGAATGGTGAAGCTCTGCTGTAGGGTCCTGTCTGACCACCAGCTCCCAGTTAAGAAACAATCAAGGTGACTTTGGGAAGTCTCCAAGAACTCTGTCTCCAAAAATCTCTCTCTTTATTATTCCTCGACTATGAGCTAACCTCTTTAGTGCAATGCAACTCTGCAAATACAAAAATGGAAGCCAATTTTTGGGTGTAAGCCTAATTTAAAGCAATACCATCAACAAACATAATACGGTGTGGTATGTCATGGCTGCTGAAGAAAAGGCTCTTAGGTCTACTTGTGCCTCCTGCATCTCCCTGGCACGTTGTGAAAGGCTGATATTCCACTTCTATGCTGAAAAATAGGAATTTCCCTCTGGTTGAACTGATGTTGGCTGAATTGATGTTGGTTGAATTTTTGTGAATGGAAAATTGAGTTTGGGATTAGATAGTTATAACTTTTTTGTTCTTCACTGGAAAAGCTAGTCCTCGCTAATATTCATCAGCTTATCTTTGATGTGATTTTAGAACTTTTTTTTAATGTATTTTGAAACACAAAATTGCACCCTGAAAAATTTGGGGAAAGTAATGTTTTGGTGTTTCCTTTTTTTTTTTTTACTTTATTTATTTGTTGACAAAATTTTATGTGGAAATTTTATGCTGTGATAACATATGGGATTCAAACATAACAAGGGCCCATTAGAGGCACCACCTCTGGCCTTCTAGGACAAAGCTGATGTCAATCCAGATAAGTAACTGTTTTGCTTGGACTGATCTAACTAAAGGTCAATGATGCCCTAAACAAAGCAAAACACAGGCATGAGGTTGTTAGTTTAGACAGTGTTCTTTTTTTAAAGCCCATTTCTAAATAAATTCAATTATCACATGTCTAACTTCTTCCAAAAATCCATCTAGAAAGCGCACACCACTCCAAAAATAATGCAAGTGGCAGCTAAAACATTTCACTTTGTCTGCAGTGAGAGAAAGCATGGCGCTGGTGTGGTAAGCAGCGGCAAATATTGGGACTGATCTTTAGAGCCACAGATCAGGCAGGCTTCAGCAGAGCTCGGGTTAATGTGTTTTATTTCTGTCCGTTGAAGGAAGCTGTACAGACAATCCCCGCATTTGCGGCCAGGTGCCGGAACATCAGGTTTTTTGCATTTCTTAAACTTGTCTTGGGCCAGACTCTTTAGTACCAGGATTTCTGCTGAGCTGGGCTGCCGTGGTCACTCCTAAGCTGACAGCACAGATCAAGGATCTAAGGGAAGGGCACAAAAGGTTTATTTTTCTCCCCTCTCCTCTAAAGCTTGCTGAAAATGGACTTAAGAAACAACCTCACAGATCCTTGTTTGACCTGGGGGAGGTGCATGTGATGTGCCCCTGGCTCTCTAGCCATCTGTCTGGAGACACCAGGTTGGAAGGAACAGAGGGTTACTTTGGCAGATGGCAAGAAGGACTTTTGTCCCATTTGTTCCCTCTCCTGCACACAGTATTTTGCAGGATAAAGGACTTTGCTAATTGAGGGGCAAAGCAGGCAGGATAATAAACACAGGCAATGAGAACTGAGCAGAGGGTTTCCAATAATTCTTGGCAACCAGAGAAATAAAGATGTTCCTTCTCCCTTCATAAACCCCAGATTCTCTCAGGATAAAGACGCTGCTTAGAGCAAGCACAGTGACTATTACAAATTCACTTTGAAAACTCGAAAGACACCATGTAGTCACAATGTCAAAATGAGCATGCCTTGTGCAGGGCAAGCCAACCGTGAAAACATGAGGTGTGTTCCAGGCGAGGAAGGCATGGGGCCACAGAAATGATAGGAAGGGTGCCAAGGCGTCAGGAACCAAAAGCTGCTGTTAGCAACAGGCTCCAACACTACATGAGGAAGCAACATCACAGGCACCTTGATATCTTCCAGCCTCGGCAGCCAGCATCCCTGTTAGAAAGACCATTCCTCCTCTGCCTTTGAGGCTGAGACATGACAGTCAAAACTGGAAGATTGTCCTGCCAAAGGCTGCTCTTCAACTCGTGTTGGGTGACTGTTGAATTAGACATTTCCTTGTAAGAGGTCAAATAAAAAGAGCATCACATTGACTTCTAGCATTGATCAGCTTTCAAAGGACAGGCCATTTAAAGAGCCATTTTTTACAGGAAGATCCCATATTAAATCAGTAAGAAAGAAAATCAGTGCTGGAATGGATGGAGAGGTATTGGGTACTGACTCTTAAGAATTTCTGCCTTCGATGTGACACTACTAGGCTCAGCCATTTGTCAGTTTGCAGCCTGATAGTGAGGTTCCAATCTTTCTCCCTTGTTTTAATGGTTCCTATTTTGTAAACTACCACCTAAGATGAGTCTGAGGATACAAGTGACACAACCCTGATTGCATGATTGGACTGTGCAACCCCTGGGCTGCATATTTCTTTATCCCCCTATAGTAGCCATCCTTCTGTAGAGAGGTTTCCTAATCTATTACTGCCCTCCCAGTTAGGCAGTTTCCTTTTATCTCAAGTGCCTCAGCTCAAATTAATTTCCTATGAAAGCCATTGAGATGAGTGGTGTGTTGCAATAATATCCCCATAACAAATAGTAAAAGAAGGTACAGGGCTTACAACTGATGTTCATGTCAAGCTCACACTGCCTACAGGACACGTTTTGCTGTTAATGTAGAGGTTTATGGTTCCATTAACTCTAAAGGGAGTCACACAATTAAATGCTTCACAGCTTCTTGGAAATTCACTCCTGGAAGCGTCTCACACTCCTTCATCTGGCTGGCGACATAAAAGCGTGGCATCAAAATAGCGGGAACTTTCTCTGTAGCAGCCTGTGAACTGTTCCAGGCAGAAGTAACACAACCCAGTATAAGGACCAGTATGTAAGGATCAGTATATAGGCACAGCACACAGGCTGGGTGAAGGTCTCAGTTCTTTCCCCAGCATGGCAAGGATATGGGCTGAAACCTAGCCCAAGTCAGGAGAAGCTGACAACTATTGCCACTGGAGGAGTACTTGGGGACTCATATGGCATTAGCAGATCATCTGCATTCATTTCCTCGTGTGAAGTTTTTTTTTCCCCCTTTGGTGCTGTCATTGAACTACACCAAGAAAAAGAGACAGAGGAGTGAGAGAGAAGAGAAAGATCTGCCCCATCCTGGTAACATCTCAGGGACCGAGGAACTGATGCTCTTGCAGCTCTGCATAAAGGACTTAAGTTTCTGGCCACTGCTCTGGCAGCTTCCCCAAACCCTCTCTTGAAGTAGGTAACTAAAAACATGGAAGAGCTTGTTCTTTTTCCTGGGAGACCTTGACCAAGTGCATGGTAAGAATATGTGAGGCAAGGTCAGGAGAAAACACAAAGCAGAACGCAGAGCTATTTCTGTTTTCTAAATCATATTGCAATGGCATGAGATCCTTTGTGAGAGATTGCCAGAGGCCATTACGCAGCTTATGTGGCATTGTACTTAATGCATGTGACCTGCTTGCAGCTTTTGTGTTACTCCCACTTGCTGGTGCTGAGGGTTGTCTCATATAATGCACGAACACGTTAAAAAATACCTTGATGTGGAACAGTGGAGGCTTAAACTTTTTATGAGAAATGCTTGCTGCCTCTGAAGTTTCAGGCAGACTTTTCCGTTGTCATGTCACTGCCATAAAATAAAGTGGCAAAAGAGAAATTCTATTATACATTAAACGCCCTGGTGAAAGCAATATTTATTGACCTGTGTTGTGGGACACTAAAATGCATGAAAAAGAGAAGATTTACTGAGTTTGCTATGCCGGCCTTTCCTTACAGACACTCATTAAAGATCTTTCCTTCCCAGAGCATGATTCTCCTGCCATCTCTCATATCTTTTATTCCTCCTTCTTTTCTAAATCCCAGAATATATGTCTCTGGCCCCCTACAAACCCTAAAATCCTCCAGCTTTCAGGGCTTTTATTCCCACAGATTTGTGAACTTTGACATCAAAGAGCTGCAGTCCAGATCAAGGAGACCTGATCCTGCAGTGCTGGACCTCCCCCTTCCCTTTAGTCACTGGTCCAGTGCCATCTCCCAGGGTAAAGGACTTCTGCACAGATGACAATTCACAGCTCCCTGTTACTTGATCTTTTGGCAAGTTCATGCCTCAATAACCCGCTCTAACCCAATGGGGCTGTCGCTGTTTTATTGCCCAACAGTTCTGCTATGTATGAGATTCAGAGAAAATGTTGCAGGCTACTGCTGTCCTTGAGATTTGAAATTAAAATAACATACAATGAGGTCAGAATGCAGGCTGCAATGCAAATGTCATTCTCATCTTGCTGTTCCTCCCATAATTTTAGATATGTTTGACCCAGCTTTAGGACATGTAGATAGAGCAGACAACCTCCCCAAATCATCCCATCCAGTCCTATTTTTCTATTATTCCTTTAACACATCCAGAATAAAATGCCTCATGCCTGTAGCGTTCCCATATTGGGGCTTGATTAGCATTTGTACATACCTAATATACAGATTTACCTCTGCTCTTACAGACTCATAGGGGACCTGTCTTGTCTTACTTGGTGTTTCCATGTACTTCAAGCCTGGATGACAGAATTTCTTTTTTTTTTTTCAACTAACTGTTGCATAAAGGATTACATTTGATTAGTCCATGACACCTTCTGAACAGCATTTCCCCTCACTCTCTTTGCTCCTTCTGGTGCCTTCACTTTGATTTACATAGCAAATGAAAAAGTAATAAATCCCAGCTGCTGTCAGTCTGAGTTTTGGCATTTGAACGGCATTTGAGTGGCATGACAATTACATTACTGGAAATTCTGGTCCCCCCACCAGTTTCAACTTAGGGGCATTCCCAAGGTATCTCCTACTTTTGTAGGGTCAGATCATATTTTCAAAGGTGTATAAAGACCAAGGTTTGCCTTTTAGTCTTTGCTCAACTAATTAGTCTGGCATTATCTGGAACTACGCTCCCCAGGTGTTTGCAGAAACACTAGGGTGATGCAAGTGACTAATGGGGTGACATGACAAAGGCATATGTTGGATTTCACCTGCCAGCATGAGAATAAACAGTTCTGTAGTAGAAGAGGTGCCCTGGCAAAGAAGTGTGGAGTGGGAAGGAGAAAACACCTCCTTCAGAAATCAGTGCAGAGCCTTTTGGGCTTAGCTCATGTGGTTACACAAGCCTTATAATATTTGTGCCTATTTTTCTCCAAGTCCCAGGTCCTGACATCAAGGGAGTATAGAAGAATTTCAGCCTTTTTTTTCTTTTTTTTTTTTCTTTTTACATTTTTTTTAAAATAAGCTGATACAGGTTTTAAGGATATTTGAGGCTTCTGTATAATGATAAGGACAGTCTAATGTTATCTGGTCTTGTAAGGGTGAGTGTTTTCTGCTGCTAGATGTGGTGGGCTGCCATCTCATGCAATAAATGCAGCGGGACAGAGGTGTCGGTCAGAGAAGCTGGTAGCCAGATGGACAAAGTGCATTAAATGCAATGAAGAGCTTGGGGGGGGGAGTTTATAAACTTACATATTGGAGAAAAATAATAATATCAATCTCAATGGGCTTCAAAAATTCAAAGATGCAACAGAAAGATAAGCCAATCATTTATTTAAAGAAAGATGTCCTCTGGGATTTGGAAGCTGATGTAGGAATTCAGGATATTTGGGGCTGCATTCTCTTAATCAAATAAGGGAAACAGCTTTGGTGCAAGAGGGGATGCGAAAACAATCTTAAGTGAAAGCCATGTAAATATGCTTATGTGGCTGCCCCAATGCCCATGCCAGAGAGATTGAGGGACTTTCAGCCAGTGTGAATCAAAGCAGCTACATCTAAACCAGACAGTTCAACCGAGCCGAAGCCCGTGGAGCTGAGGGTCTCGCCCTGAATGTTTTGCAGTGGGCAGAGAGCATGAGAAACCTTTCTGCCAAGGAGGAGAGATGGCAAACCAGCTTTGACATGCACCAGCCAATGCTGCCGATGGGCAAAGCCACTGAGACAGCACAGAAGTGACAAGTTAAAGGGTTGTTCCCTCACCAGGCCTGAGCTGCTGTCAATAAATTTAATACCGAAGAGAAAAGAAAGAGAAACGCTCTGGGGTTTTGTTTTGTTTTTTTCCCTCTTGTGTTTTTTCTTCGCGTCTGGAACAGAGGTTGTCATACTCCCCAGTAATAGCAACTGATTTGTATTCAGTCAGAAAGTTTGGCAGATATATTAATTTGGAAGTTTCTTGCAAAGATGATCCAGTATTTACTCTGGTATGACTGAAAAGGCTCCAAATGGAACTATTATCCATAAAATACGTCTTGAATGATGTTATTATAAATTCAAATTATGCCCTGAAATGCCAGGCTACAAATGAAGACTTAAAGGGAGGCGAAACCTAAGGCTGGTGTTAGTATGCAGCACAGTGGTTTTGTTTGTGACAGAGTAATTGCCGGGATTTTCATGAAATAACTAAAGAAAGGTTTCTAAAGGGAATCTATTTGCAATGGAGATACCCTGACCCATGTAACAGCAGTGCAATGACCTGCTGCCCACAGAGAAAGCGAATAAGTCAAGCTAATGAATCTTGCTATTAAATACCTTCCTATCTCTCATATTTACATAGTGCTGGGATATATATCGTACATGTGTAATGAACTCCAGCAGACAGCCTTGTGTCTGGCAGCATCACCGGACAGGAGGGGGTTTGGATCCACTAATGAAGCTGTACAAGCCTGCAGAGTGGGGAGATGTGGAGGACTGAGCAGGGAGACGGTCAACCCACCAAAGCAAGTCGCTGCTCCCAAACACCTCCCCTGGTGACCCTCATGTGGGACTGCAGGCAGGAGTTAGCAAAGAAAGCAGATCTGGGCGAAAACTTCCCTCTCACTGGTGACTCTCCAGCTTTTTGCAGGCAATTTAATTTATGCATTGAGTATGATGGACTGGGAGGACTGGTGTTCAGAGAATTACTCATGAATGTCTTGATAATATTTGTGTGCCGTGTTCAAGTCAGTATGATCTGGCAAGGTCTTGATAATATTTGCCGTGTTCAAGTCAGTATGATCTGGCAAATGAAAAATCTTGCCTAGGTAATATAGACCACTAAGGGTCTTCAAACGGGATTCAGGCAATTAAGTGAGTTCCCCCCTGAGTCTCTATGTAATTTATGCTCCAGCCAAAACTCTGGGAGCAGTTCAGTACCAAGGAGGTCACAGATAAATGCCTTTGTGCCTCCTGAATTTCCCCAGCTATGTCTAACCCCGATGGAGGATCAGAAACTGCCTGTCTCTTTTTTTGTCCCAGGCACCGACAGGAGCTGCTCAGAGCAAATGTAACACACAGAAAATTAATTGCGCTCTTGCCCAAATGAGCCTGTGGCTGCCACTGCGTTTTAAAACAGCAAGGTGGACTATACCCCCAAAAGCTGTTTCTGTGTTTCATGCAGGGATGATTTAATGAAACAGGATGAAGGGGTTAGATGTTAGTGTCCCCTCTGCCTCCCAGAATACCTCCTTGGCACCACTGGAGTCATGCTTCCAGTCTTGTTCCCTCTCTTGTGTCCCTGAACTGTGTCCTGGAGTTGCTTCACAGCCCCTTAGCCATGGCTGGAGGTCATCTCCTCCTCACCAGCAAGACCTAGCAAGGGCTGGAAGAAACAAACTGAAGCATGGTCCACCACAGTGATCTCCAAAGGGGAATGACACACACACACACCACCTTCTCACTCTGTTCTTGCTCCAAACCAGGGTTTCTAAAAGAATAAAACACCTGACGTTTTAAATGTACAAATTTTGTTCTTTTTATTCAGCTTTGGAGATGGAATAACTGTTTTAACTTGCAGACGGGACCCAGAGTAGGAAATCTAACAGGCTGTCAAACCTATAACCAAGGTTTCACTGTGGAAAATGTCCAGCTAACTACTGGCCAGAGTACGAATAGCAGGGCTGAGATTGCTGTGAAAAGAAAGAGATACAGGGATATTATCAATGATGTGTATCCCAGTGATAGAGCCACTCATCACCTTCCAATTACTATTCCAAATTAAGAGCTAAAGCTTACCTTTGACTGCAAGTGTTTCTCATGCTGTCTTAAGACACGTGAGGAAATATTCCACACTGTTTTACTAATCTCTTTTCATGTTAAGTTTAAGTTCTTCACTTTCTCTTCCCCAGTTCATCCCCACAGTCTCCCTTACCAGGAGTGTGTTGACCAAGGAATTACCGGCAGGTTGCCTTTTGCAGGACTGCCCTAGGATGAGTGTTGTGGCTCAGGATCAAACCTCTGGATTGCAGGCTCTTCCTTTCCTTTGCAAACCTGACAATCCTCCGTCTGCCTAATGAAAGCACACAGGAGTTGGCTGCTTCCTCAGGCAAGCCTGGCACCGCTCAGGCTCGAGCATCTCTCCAGAGGGGACCAGTGCAAAACCACAGTGGCTGGGCAGCCGGAGCAGCGCCCTTTGCTCCAGCCAGATCGTTCGCTCCAGCCAGGTTCGCATTGCTCCCAGGCACTGCAGAAAGCAGGGCAGAGCTGGGGTTTTGCAACCTTGTCCCTTTCTTATAACATCTTTTGCTTAGGGCTGAGGGCAGTGATCCTTCACTTCGTGTAGCACCTTCTCCTCTCTCCCAGCTGCTATCAGCCCATCTCCATAGGTCCTGCCCATCTCCGTGTCCCCATAGTACCTCCCCAGGTGGGCACCAGTGCCAAAGGGTGTATTGGCAATGACATAGTTCAGTGCTATCTGCACAACTGATTGAAGGCCAAATTCTCCACTGGTGGCAGACACTAATGTGCCAGTGACTAGGTTTAGGATGGACTTGGTGACGGAGACAGGAGAAAAGTACGAAGTCAGAGCAAGCTGAGGACGGATGCAAGAGCTGAAATGGCAGATTTGAAGAATATGCAGGGGCCAGAAAGGCCAAAAGGTAGGCTGATGTCTCATTCAGGAAACAGCAACCAGTAAGCACATCCCCAAATTAAGAGGTCAGTTATTTTACTAGTATTTTGCATGGCTGATGCATGGGGTACCTACCATGCTGGATACTGGGCTGGATCATAGAATCATAGAATCATAGAATCATAGAATCACAGAATGGTTTGGGTTGGAAGGGACCTTAAAGGTCATCTAGTTCCA
>NW_008794444.1:3937945-3938822 GCF_000699145.1 Aptenodytes forsteri
CTGCCTGTCCTTCCTAAAGAGCCTGTATCCTTCCATTCCAACACTCTAGTCATAGGAGCCATCCCACCACGTCTCTGTGATGTCAATAATGTCGTAGCCCTGCAGGTGTGCTCACGTCTCTAACTCCTCTTGTTTATTCCCCATGCTACGTGCGTTTGCACAGAGGCATTTGAGTTGGGCCCCCGATGACGCTGACTTACTGGCTGGAGCAGCTGGAATTCCTTTGTGGTGCTTTTCAGGTGCTCTTCTGCTCAATAATGTCGTAGCCCTGCAGGTGTGCTCACGTCTCTAACTCCTCTTGTTTATTCCCCATGCTATGTGCGTTTGCACAGAGGCATTTGAGTTGGGCCCCCGATGACGCTGACTTACTGGCTGGAGCAGCTGGAATTCCTTTGTGGTGCTTTTCAGGTGCTCTTCTGCTGACCTGTGTTCCTTCTCCAGGCTCTGGGCATCTATTGCTGGCCCTGGCATCAAACTGGTAGGAGTGGGATGGATTGAGGTTCCCCTGCTCCAGCAACTTTAGTTTGAAGTCCTCTTCACCAGCTTGGCAAGCCTATGACCGAAGATGCTCTTCCCCTCCTCTGACAGATGGACTCCATCAGCCCCCAGTAGACCAGGTTTCTCAAAGTGAATCCCATGGTGTAAAGTAGCCGAACCCCTGGCTGTGGCACCAGTCCCGTAACCATTTGTTGACTCGCCAGATTCGACTGGCCCTTTCAAACCCCCTCCCTTTGACCGGCAGGATTGATGAAAAAACTGCCTGCGCTCCTGAGTCCCTTACTGCCGCTTCCAGGGCTCTGTAGTCCTTCTTGATAGTCCTCAGACTGCTCCTGGCTGTGTCACTGGTGCCCATGTGAAACAGCAGCAGCGGATAATA
>NW_008794444.1:3938990-3967599 GCF_000699145.1 Aptenodytes forsteri
TCCGTGCCTCTCAGAAGAGAGTCGCCTACTACTATCACCCGTCGCCTTTTCTTAGTGGTGCTGGTTGCTATACGGGGGGCAGATCGGGCTGCCTTACTCGGCTCCAGCGTCTCTCCTGGTATGATGGGTCTTTCCTCTTTGGCCTGCAGAGCAGTGAAGCGGTTCTGCAAGGGCACCTCAGGCTTCGGGGGAAGTTTCTTCCTCCTGCTGGTCCTTGCCATTGCACCCGTCCATTCTTCTGCATTATTGGCCCCCCACCCTTCTGCGTGTGCCGGTGGGGGAGTTTTTGGCCCTTTGGCGGTGGGCTGTGGGTCTGCTGCAGGCTGCACTTGGAACCAGCTATCTAACTCCTAGTTAAGCTCATCCATTTGCTGTGGAGACGGGCTGCTGCCAGCATCAGGGCTGAGCACGTTGCCTGGGGCTGCTGGAATTCAGCCTGCCAGCCAGGCAGAGATGGCTGCTCCCTGCCGTCAGGTCGCTGTGCATCGCCTATTTGTAGAAAGCCTCCCTCGGCTAACGTGTTGTCTCTCTCTCTCCACTGTTCTGCATGCATAACTAAAAAGGCAGTCAAATTATATTTCAGCTAGGAGAGAAACAGAACCTCTGGGTGCTTGCTTGCTGGCACTCAAATCCCCCATGTACAGTTTGCTGGCACCGTACCACCGGCAACTCATGGCATTTGGTTTAATAGTAATTTGTGATGAATGTAAACACTAGCAAAAAGCACAGAGTTGGTTTACAGGCAAGTGCACTTGTATAAATTTAGTCAGCTACCCTGCAATTGTGTGGGCAAATGCACACACAAATAACCTGAAAAAATAATGTTTAAAAATTCCAGACACCCACCAACAAGTCCCAAGTGCAGGAGAAGGTAAGGTGAATCCTGCATTCAATGTGTTGTAATGAAACTTCTAAAGATCATCATTAACCAAGAATTGGAAATTCGCTGAGTTTAGCTTTGTTTATGAATTCCTTTGGGTTTCTGAGTTAATGCTGGAGTGTTATTTTAGCAAAATACAATTGTTGGATTTGTGGGCTTTAGTTATAGAGGGATTTATAAGGGAAAGACACACAACAGCTAACTGGTGTTGTGTCAGCTTGCAGAAACCTTTGTTAATCCTGTGTTAAGCTAATGAAGACACTGCTTTGGCTTTTGACAAGAGGCATCAAAGTGAAGCCACCATATAGATTTTGCAGTGCTCATTCTTCTTCTGCATTGCCGTGACCGAGACTGCAATTGCATTGTGTCAGGCACTGCACAAATTCATAACAATAAAATTCCTGTGATCTGAACAAGACAAGATGTATTCTCTTGCCTTGTATTGTCATCTACCCCTTAATACATGCTAATAACACCTATTAGTAGCTAACATATGCCTCTGAAATGTCAGCAAGAGAGGAGGGTCCCTTGGAAGTTCTCTGGGGTAAGAAGGATCAGGACTAAGGTGCTGGGGATTTGGGCAGAAAGGTCCAGGAAGGGGCAAACCTATAGGAGGAAATAATAGTACTAGAGCTGTGGGGGTAAGGGAGAACAGGGAGAAAAGGGAGCTGAGAAGAGGATGAGGAAGATGAGAGTTAAATCAGGGAGTGGCATCTTTGGCTGTAAAGGGGAATTCACTTCTCTCAACGGCTGCCAGAATAAAGGATGCTTCTTCCTTCCCCAGGCAGCACCAAGTCCTTGTGGCATTTGGGAGATTTCTGTCCATTTTTCCACATAGACATATACGGTTAACCAGCCCATAAACAATTCTGTGAGCTGCATGATACAATCTGGATCAAGCCAGACAATTTGCTCTCTGCATGTTCCCCAAATTCAATTGATGCAGTTAATAGAAAAGTGAGAATACACCAAAGAGCAGCTTTGTCTCCTAATAAAACCAAATTAGAATACCTTTGTTACTGGAAAGCCACGTGCTATTTCCTATTTCCTTAATGATTTCACAAAATGCTAAATGCCTTCCCTTATTTTCCTATTCCTGGAAATCATTTGGTGCTGTGCGTGGAGCAAGGGGATACTTGGAGCAGAGTCCCAGCCAGCAGACCAAGCGTGACTGTCGCTGTGGCAGAAAGCGTCCCCTCGCCTCTGCTGGAGGCGCTTTGGGGCTGTTTACCTGCAAACAGCCTCCTGTGCCAGCACATAACCTGGTTATGTAGATACGGTCGGCAAAGAGTGAACCTCTGTTCACAGTGGGGCCAGTCTCATATCTGGCGCACTTCAAATTCCCCGCATGCCAGACTTAGCTCTGCAGCTGAGATGTTAGAGTTCAGCTATTTTTGGTCTGCAAATCCCTCAGGACAGAGCTCTTACAAGATTACTCTTTTAGAGCTCTGCTCGAGCATCTTCTTTTATTAGTAATAATATAAACTAAACCAGCCGTAAACCTGCAGCCTTTGTGTATTTGTAGTGTGTTAACTTCATTTATTCTGCTTTTGATAAGACCACAGCAGTCTCCTCTTTGAGGTGTGGCTCAATGAATTTTGAAGGTTTTGCAGGGCAGTTCTCAGGCTGGTTTTGTTCAAACTCAGATCAATGTATTTTTGGCAGAGACACAGTTCAAGGAGCTGCAATTCCACCAGCCAAATGCTGTGCCGAGGACTGGTTTGCCCCAGGAATTTAGCAGGAGATATTGTTTTCAATGCAAGATTTGGAGAACAGGTCTCTCTTACCACTGATCACAGAGATAAACAGGCAGAAGATTTGTCTCTTCTCTTTTTGCCTTTGTTTTCCATGAGGACTTTAGGATGATTGTTCTGCTGTGCCCTGTGGGCTACCAACATGACTGCACTGCAAGGCTTGCACCGCCCAGCCCGTTTGCAGACCTCCTTAAACGACAGCTTAGCTGAGAGTGGGTACGCTCATCCATTCTCCCCTCATATTTAGTGCGCTTCAAAAATCCAAGTCCCTATATTTTTAAGAAATCACTGAAATCACTGAAGTGACATTAGCATAAAAGTGGCATAAGAAAACAGAAAATCAGAGCAAGATGGCAGTTGATTCAAAGCCAAGCCGTGTTCATTTTCTTTACTGTAAAAATTTTGCAGGAAAAGTTTGATTCCTTTGCAATTAATGTTTTCCATGGGAAGACATAAGTAATCACAAGAAATATCGAAAATGAAAATGTCTGTTACGATTATAATTTAGAAATGAAATTATGCTTCATTCTGACTTTAATGTTGGACTTGTGGCGTTTTGAGAAACTGTACGATTTTGGTTTCCTATTTTAAGGTTCCCTTATCTCCTCTTTAAAGCAAACCAAAATGAAACATCTCATTTGGTTCTTCAGTTGAAGAAGAAAAAAAAATAGATAAAAGAATCTGAAAGTGAGGTATACTCGTGAACATGAAACGTTGCACCTGGATTTATGCCAAAGGCCTTTTATTTCCTATATAACATAGAAAAGAGACACTTCTAGCACTCTCTGTGGCATGGTCTTTGAAATCCTCAAGGCTAAGTTGAGCAGAATGAGGAGCTCAGTGCTGCTGGGCAGCTCTCCAACTCATGGTGCCCAGTGAAGCTGGTCTGGGGGATGCCCTAACCTGCCCTTGCTGGGCACGGGGGACAGCTGGACATTTGCCATTTGAGTTTTCCCCCTTAATTTCAGAGTTTGCGTTGACTCCTTTCCCGGCATGACCTTCAAAGGGAGGCTCATCAGGGATATCTCACGACTTTCTATTCCCAGGGCACAGCGTGGAGCAGGGCAGGGAGCTCAGCACAGATTCTTTGTTTGTAGCTGAAGACAGTTACTAAAAAACATGGTGAGAGCATCAGTCATACATCCCATTGCTCGATTCGCAAGTATTTATATGACAAAGTCACATTAGTCCAAGAATCCTGCATACAATTATGCTGGTGACCCAGCAGGTTCACCCTTTTTGCGATGAGTTTTCTCCTTCCCCAGGGTAGGGAGATGCTGTAGTCTCACAAGTAGCAACACCTCGCCACAGATAAGAGGGGGGAAAAGAGTTAATGTGAGTTTTGACTGCTTATTTTGTGTTTATCCTTGTAATGATTGATATGTTGTGCTTCGAAAAACATTAAGCTGTAACACTTCTGTTAAAAGAAGGTTTTAAGCAGTGGAGTTTTATGAACCTTTATATGCAACTTTATTCCCTTGTTGACTTAATGAAAGGGGTAGAAGACTGCGATGTATTAAGAAGAATCATCTTCATAATTGCCGTGTGCTTTATGGTGCCATCATACCACTCTAGGCACCTGCAGTCAAAGGAAGTGATACGGGTTTCCCTCCCGTCACTGTGCTGTTGTAACTGCCGCGATATGAAAAGCAAAGGGAGACCAAAGGATGTCTTAATGTGCTGGTCGTGTCCCATCTCACACGGCCTCGGGGTTACTCAGGGACTAGATATCTTTGGAATGAAGTTACACTTGACCCAAGCACAAATTATTAGGGTTAAAAGAAGGTGAAATTCAATGGATTCTGTTATATGGGACAGCCACACAAATGATTCAGTGACCTCTTCTCAGCTCAAACACTGTAATTCTGTGTGTCTGCTTCTACAGCATACCTGTGACTCAGCTCACACTGTATTTATAATCAGGGACAGAGGCCTCTTTTCTTTCATCAGTGACTTCCTTTTCCTTGATTCCTTGACTTTATTTTCTTTAACCATTTCTGAGCTTGAACCCAGGATTTTCTTCTTTTGTCTCTGTGAATCCTGGTGATATAAATCAAGACACATTACACATTGTCCTTTTTATTCCTTCTTAGCTGGATACTGTTCACTTGGGGTGTTTGAGTATATCAAATAGTGGCATCACCAGAGGAAATGGCAAGGCGGAAAGATCAAAAGACAGTGTGAGCAGCAGAAGGGGCAGTGACGGCTTCATCAGATGAGAAGGAAAGATGCCAGCGACAGATGATGACAGCTTGTGTGTTTCTTCAGCAGCATGACACGAATGAAGTTCTGTTGTTCTCACTATGATTTTAGTAAGAAAACAGCTTTGGTTGCAGCAGACAAAACAAAATAAAAAAAAATAGGAAGAGAGAAAGAGGAAAATATGCTGGAGCTGTCAGTCAGAATTTATCTTGTGAAGTAACTACAACATCTTCTGGGCTTTCATTTGCAGATCAGGTTCTTTCCTGAGCCATCTCGCTTCCCTTCCGCTGTTTCTATCACCATCCAAATTGAACGCTGAACTATTTCCAGCATAAGATAAGTGACATACAGCTTTTCTGTTTTACATGTGACAAATTCCCTCTTCAAGGCCATTTTACAGTCATAAGAGGCTCCTTGGAATCCTTCTTTGATATATCGTGTTGTGTCCCAAATAAATCCTAACAAGAGTAGCTCTCCAGAAGCATCTCACTTTTTTGCTCAAGGCTTCAGTGCATCATATTCAAATGTGTTTGCCTGCATTTTCTCAGCACCGAGGATTTTGATACATATTTTTGTGACATTATATCAACAATTGATTTAGGATCATTTAATGTTGGAAGACATCAACCTCTTAATATGAGTACAACTGTACTGCTAGAATTGCTCATGAGCTACGTTAATGTGAACCAGTCTTTTGAGCAGCTCTGTCTCCCAGCTGTATGGGTTTGAGTAGCTATAAAAATAAACAAACACCACCCCTGATAAAACAGGGGTTTTAAAAAATTACAGAAGTCCAAAAATCCCTATTTACAGCTGAATCAGAGTGGTAAATAATCCCCACTCCCCAATGGTGGGCACCTATAAACAAGAAAGAGGAGGCATGACGAAGTGATTCCAGAAAGGTTACTGAGTCCATCAGCTTAGTGGGGACAGGCAGCACAATTTTTCTGAGGCAGATGGCTGCATTGGTGTTAATACAAATGGGATGCTCAGAAGAAGGTTGCAGAAGGTCCTAGTTAGCAGCAAGATAATTGCTGTGCGACCTTATGTTTCTCTGTCGTTTCTTCACTAAATACAAAGGAATATTAAAAAAAGGAAAAAAAAAGTTGTCTGATGTACGCTATAATACCAAAGAGAGATCTGATGGGATAAAGAGCGGGGATGCAGACTGAGCAGTCACGAGGAGCTTTTGGGGTGGGATGCATTAAGCTGTGGAATAGCCTCCCAGAAGAAAAGGATGAATGCATGCCATTGCTGGAGACATCACCTTAGGCTGAGCAAAACTCTAGCAAACAACTGGAAATCATCACAAAGACCCTGTGATTCCCTGCATTAATGAGCTTTATGGTCACATTTAATGACAAATTACACTTTCTAGTGGTCCATATAATGGCACTGTGGGTAAATATTACACATAAAAAGACATGCCAGTGAGTAAAAATATCATAATCTTAGCTTTGGTGCAGCATACAACATATTCCGTGTTGGGCTGTGCACATTCAGTGGGCTGTAATGCTCTCAAAACTTCGCAAACTGTTGATTTTTCCTACTTCTGGGAAGAGTTACATGGGCTGTAGCACAGGCAGTAGAATCTCATTTCCTTCCCTGTAAAAATCAAAGACAAGTCTGGCAAAAGCAAAGAGGGGAATTAAATAAACTTTCTGACATGCAATGGGCATGGCAACATGACAGCATCAGGACCAACTGTGACAACCTTCCCCTTGTCCATTCCCTAGCAACCAGTGAGTAAATATAATCTTAGCTTTGGTGCAGCATACAACATATTCCCTGTTGGGCTGTGCACATTCAGTGGGCTGTAATGCTCTCAAAACTTCTCAAACTGTTGATTTTTCCTACTTCTGGGAAGAGTTACATGGGCTGTAGCACAGGCAGTAGAATCTCATTTCCTTCCCTGTAAAAATCAAAGACAAGTCTGGCAAAAGCAAAGAGGGGAATTAAATAAACTTTCTGACATGCAATGGGCATGGCAACATGACAGCATCAGGACCAACTGTGACAACCTTCCCCTTGTCCATTCCCTAGCAAAAAGCATCTCTGAAGGTGAAAATAAGCTGCAGGTTGTCATGACTAGAGGGTTATTAAATCAGGCCATCAACTTCAGTTTTGTTAACGCTCTAGTCAGAGGGAAAAAAACCACCTTGTTGCTTGTTCTCAACTTTGATCACCTGCACGCAACGGGCCCAGACTCATCTCTCTTGTGCTTCTCCATGCAGATAAACAAGATACGCAATACTGTAATGGCAGCAGTTACTGTTGTAAAAGATACAGACTGCAGAGCATCTGAGGAATTTGGTCCATGTACCTATAAATATTTCAGACTCAGAAGGAATGCACAACACAGCATAATCTTAGAAACCAACCAAACCAAAAATCCTATATGAAAGTTTAATTAGAGGAACAAATGAATATTTTGGTGTATATCCAAATAGGAATGTCTTCATTATCAGTGTCTTTTGCGCCAGCATCCCTGAGGCCATTACACTGGATAAAATTGATGGGCGTTTATTCTTGCTTCAGCCCTAGAGTATTCAGTCTGTACAAGCTAGTTTTTCAGTTGCTTTTTTGCTATTTCCTCATTAAAGCCTTTGCCTGACACTTACAAAAGTTCCTTGTCTTGCCTGTGTTAAATGAACAGTGATTTGGCTGCCACCAGCAAAATTTGCAGTGGTATGAAGTTTGCAGACATAACCTAAAACAACCCAGACACTTTCGTTCCGATGACAGTGTTACAAGATCTATACTTAGCTGTCCCAAGTGTATAGAGAAAACCAGAAGTAATTTGAACCTTTGTAGATACTTGAGTGTTATGAGATTGTGTGGGAATAATGGGGAAACACAACATAATCAGCTTGGAAAATGTCTTCCATGCATGGTTTTTTGTCTTTCCCTGAAAGAAACTTCAGAAGGCACTACATAAGATGCAATGGTAATGTGTTTTTCACAATAAAGCAGACTAATAATGCACTGGGATGTATAATATAGGAGAGCAATCTGTGCTGTGTAGGAGGTGAGACTTTTGAGACAAATCAGCCATCTGAAACCCATGCTACCGCTTTTATTAACCTGGGATGAGAAGTCCAGGATTCTCTGTGGCCTGATTCTCCCTGGTGCTGAGCACCCACTCACTTTGGCAGAGATGCTCAGCCATTCTCATCATCAGGCCATAAGTCCCTGTTTGCTCTGTTGGCTTGTTGTCGACATCAGATTCCATTTCATGAGCTTATGATATGATAGTTCTGCACTGGACAGAAAATGTACGAGAGTTTGATGTAGTGAAGTGTCAGGAAAGTGTAAAATAGGGTTTTTCTGTTGTTCCAAACTGGAATTTTTCATAAGAACTTTTCTTCAGTGATCACTGAACAATCTGCAAGGTCATGGGCAGTAACTTCAGCAGCGGCTGAATTTCATTGGGGTTGGACTGTACAAGTCAACTAGTGAAAAATGCCACTGACCTGAGGAGTTTGGTGGGATGCACTGGGGATTCTTTAGGAAAGAAGTTTTGTCTGGAGCATCTCCAGAGTGGTTCATTCCTCTTATCTCAGCTTTGGATGAATCAACTCCTGAAACTCTGTGCCACTCTGCCGTATAGAGGCAGGGTAGGTATGCAGTTTTGATTAGAAGCTTGAATTTTAAAGACTAAAAGCTAAGAAAGATTTATTCCATTACATGAGGAGTAGATAAAGTACCAGTCAAGATTCCAACCTTCTCTACTGTTACCAGGAGATTTCATTGTTTTTTTGGTCAAAAACTACTGAATCCTTCTGCAGTGCCAAATTCCATGGCCAGGGGAGGAAATGTAGGCATCACATACAGGTTCTCTCAAAAGTGAGAAATTCACACCCTTCAGACCTTCAGATTTCTGCCATGAGACGATGATCGTAAGACAGGTCTGGAATTAAACCCATAAAAATCAGTGACACACCTTCTACTCTACTCATTGGGCCTTGAATCAAGCCCTTGGGAACACGTTATCAAAAGAAAGTGTCAGATCAGCTGTGGAGGCTGAGCATGAGGTGTAGAGCATGGGATGTGTAAGCAATGTCTTGTGATCTACTAGAGATAACGACTGAAAAAAATCTTCAACTATTAAAGGTTTTCTAGCCACTTCATCACCTCTGATTTTGCTGGTGACTGCTGTTGTAAACAACTTTTGCTCTCATACACAAAGAGCAGACTTTCCGAAAGGATTTCCCCCTGAGAAGAGAGTTCCTCTTGTTACAGAGCTGCTTCAATCTACGTCGTGTCTTTGACATAGCTTTACATGTTGTACCTCCACAGTCCCCAGGGAAGTGACTTGAGCTGACATCCATCCACTAATGCAAGAAGGCGGCTGAAAAAGTAAGGACATGCTCATAAACTCAGAGAGTCTGCTGTTTTGTTTTGGCAAAGGGAGTTTTGCATGCCACAGCAGCCCGTGCGGAGGCAGAACACACGCTGCTGCCATTCACTGCTGTGATGGATGGAACAGCAGAGCTGATTTACGATCTCCTGTGTCACACAGACACTTGCCCTTGTCCCTGAGCTATGAAAGGCTGTAAGAATAAAGGAGATTAATGGCAAAGTACTGCAGCTGCAGAAATAATTACCTTCCAGAAATGTAAAAACAAACCGTTTTTCCCCTGCCCGTTTCAAACCTAAACTCTTCAGCACTGGATACCTGCAAGAAGGGGCCGGCTTCTCAGGATGGTAACATAGGCTATGGTTTTTCACTCTGAATGTCAGATCTACAGACTCTGGTCACTATGGCCCTCTTTGGTTGCTGAAAAAGTCCTCCAAATCTCTTACTGGTGTTAAGATGGTGGTATACAATAAATGCACTGACACATATGTTTCTGTGGACTGGATCAATACAGCTATCTCTATATTAGTAAATAAAATTGGTGACCTGTGTCATCTTGCCTATTGGGCACTGTCCCCACCCTGTGTTGTTGGCCAAGCTGTGTTAAAGCACTGTTTGGGAGAGCACTGTTTGGAGCAGACCAAAGGAAATGGACCTCCAATTAAGGATCATAGATGATTATGGTCCACAGCTTGTCTTTGTGCTTAGGTGCTGTTTTATTTACTGCGACAGATGTAGCCAACAGTGCAGAGTTATGACGAGCATCCTTCGGTTTGCTCCTCTTACACCATTCATTGGTTGTTTTTGACTGCTTCCTTTTCTTAAGACCATCATGATTTTTGTTTTAAGCACGGAAGGTACTATGTGCCAGTCAACTTACTAAGACATAACCCAGGCAAATCGGTATATTCTCAGCACTAAAACAGCGAACAAGGAATGGAGCACTCACCAGCAATGCTGTACTGAGGTCATTACCAAAAACAGAGCTTCATATGAGCAGATGTCTCATGTCTTGACTGGAGGAAGTGTTCTGGCTCCCAGCTTTCACAGAGCATTTCTGGATGAAAACCAACAGTTTTGGCTGGCATCTGTCAGTAACGACATCTGGCTGACCATAAATTCTGTTATCAGGCTTGCAGCTGGTGGCAGTGGGAATGCAGGTGGAGCAGGTCCCGCACAGCTTTCATGCCCATAGCTCCACCCCAGTCCCTCCTTTATGAGCCACAGTTCTTCAGCAGCACACGTAGCTGGGGTGCTCCTGTGTTGAACCCATGGAGCAGCACCCATACACTTTGTCCTGGCAGGAATATAGGGAAGGAAATGGGACTGAATGGAGAACTAGTGGTGGGGAAGAGGCATCACTAGGAAGGGAAGTTGTTATCCACAGCTGCTTACACTGGAGTCCTCTTCCTTCTCCTCTGTCTGAAATTTAATGGAAAACCTGTTCATGACCTTCAAGAACATCCTCAGGACAGATTTTGGGGTTCTTGGCTCAGGATTATGAGGGGATGGAGATGCCTCCTCAGCCATTTTTTCTTGGCCATCAGGAAGGTTGCAGAGATTCACATGTACCCCTCTGCTCAGTCTTTCCTTAGCTCTAGGAACTAGCTCTAGGCAGCTTTCTGCCTCGTGTGCAGAGATTCTGGGGGTTGCCTTTCTCTGGTGCCTGATTTTCATCATGCACAGCAGAAGATCATAGGTTTTGTGTTTCACTGCACGAGGCATGTGTCCGTGTGCTTTGTGGGATTTGGTTCATAAGTCAGATTTTCCATGAACGGTCTCTGGCTTTGTGCTCCTTGATTTCTGGGTGCTTGCCCTGTGACCCTGGTGGTAGGCTTGCACAAGCGCTGAGCATTCACAGCTGTGAATGGGGTCCCAGATCCAGAACATGTTAATAATGCTAAGTGGGTTAAAAATGCTGTAATTGGTGTTTCAAAACTGATGCCCACAATTAGTGGAGGCTTTCAACCCTGAGCGCTCTATGCAGCTGCTGCCAGTCTGTAAAACTACCCCTCCTTCACCTAGAAAATTAAATGGGTAGGTAATACATCTGATTTTGGAGCAGAGTTTGAAGAGCACACAATAAATAAGGATTTAGATGGCATACTGAACAATGCTAAAAAGCAAAATATTGATTTTCTCTTATTAAAGGAATGGCCTTTATTCTGTGTGCAAGGAATAAGGCAGAGGACCCGAGAATAAAAATGGCGTATGATCGTGAAATTAATGATAGCACCAGAAACAGCTCCACTTGGAGGCTGAATCTGCATATGCACCTTTATCTCTTTTTGTTCCTTAATTTTAACTGTTGATGTTCTATCATTACCAATTTTCTTTTGTTGTAAATAAGATCCACTGATGCTCACTAAATCAGCATGCACTTAATATAGTCTTTTGTGGTGACCATAGCGTTTGTTAAGCTCTTGAAGGCAAAGCCTAATGAACATCATCAGCTGAATGATTTCAATTAACAGGAGAAACAGGACCAGTCTTTTGTGGAAGGACATTTTCTCTCTAAGATGCTTTTCTCTTCTACAAAAAGTGGATTGTATAAATGTAGCAAAGGCTCCCATCTCTAGGAGGGATAATTAAGATAGTCAAACCATCCAGCCATTAGTGACACAGACAATATTTTTTCTCTTTAACCTACTAATGCTTTCAGCGTTGAGCAGACACATCCATTTATAAGGGCAGGTCAAGACATCAACTCCACTAAGCCCTGTAAAAACCTTATTGGAAAGACAAACTCTTGCTTGGCTTTGGCCAGAGTGGGCAAGCTGTGGTGCTGGTCCCCTGGGGAGGTGGCAGGTGCTCATCACCGCAGCCAAAATCAGGTCTGTAGGGTGAGAGGTTAAAACATATGGGGGCTGAAAACATATGGAGACTCAGACCTTTTCCCAACCCAGCAAGGTATCTCAGATACACCTATGGTTCCTACAACCAGACAGAGAAAATCAGAAAAGACGTGGGATACTCAGTGATGCCAGCAATCACTTCATTTCATATCAGTGCAAGTACCTGAGCTTTGGGGAAAGGTCTGGGTTTGCATATCTGTACACCTGGTTCTTTTCTACAGTCTCTCCTTATCTCAATATAACATTGCTAATAAGAGTTTCAATATAGCCTTTCAATTTCTTTTCCTAAACAATATGATATCAGCCTCTGAGGCATTAAGAAGAAAGTGAGCATTAATTAAAACAACTTCCATATGGAAATACAGTCTCCCCATATAATTTTCATAGATTAAATCCATACTGAGGGCAAAGAATATTATCATCAGCAGGAACGTGACATCAGATTGCTACTGATACCAGCCACATAAAAGAAAAACAATACGGGTGTGAAAACGAAACCCTTTGGGATTCCTTGGTTTGAACACGAAAAAACAGAGAATCCCGTTTTCTCTTTGGACTTGCTGGAAGTTATGATGCACTGCAGCTTTTAAAGAGAAGAAAAATATGGCACTGATAATTTCCAGAGCAAGATGAGGAAGCACACTTTTCCATCCCTGCTTCATGGGGGTGGGATGTAAACATCTTGCAGGACCAGCAGCCGCCTCCCAGGCTGTACGCCGAAGCACAGGGCAGGTGTAGCTGTCACTGCTGTGGAGGGTTGGGATGTCCTTGCAGCACACCAGGTCTGAAGATGTTCCTCAAGCTCTTCTGGTGAGATGATCCTCCCGATGGCACAATCCCCTCCCAGCTCTGCCACAGAGGGTTTGCCTCCCCAGTGCTGCTTGTGCAAGGAAGTGTGACAGCTGAAACTTTTGCACATGGAGCAGTGAAGTATTAAGAGTTGATAGACGAGCCTCACCCCATGCTGGCACGTCCCAAAATGTAGCTGCTGGGCTATTAATTTGTGGCAATTTCAGCAGCAGCGGAGCACATGCTTTCCAACCCAAATAACTTGAAAACAAGTTGTGCCTTATGTTTGAATGTCAATAAAGACGTGATCTAAAGGAACAGATGTTGTTGTCTTCAGTGAAATTTCATCTCTGCATACAAATTTATGGAAGACTTGAGTGACTCCATGGAAATGGCCTCTGCTTAATACGTATGCCTTTATAGAGGTTCAGCCTGTATATACCCAGATGAAACAACCCTTATTAGATACTCTGAACCAATAGATCTTAGTCCTACTTGTGCATTAGGTGGGAAGTTTTGCTGACTTTAGCAAGGCCAGAGACTCATCTCTCTAGTGAAGGGTTCTTGTCTGGTCACCTACAGAGCTCCTTCTGGTGTAAAGTGTTTTGTTCTGTCCCGTGCCACAGAAAACCCAGAAATCTCTTTTTAGTGAATGTTTAACATATGTTAACCAGCACGTTAAGTGAACCCAAGCATAGTGTCATCAAAACTGTCAGTGGAGAGAGCCTACAGTTGTGTTAGATCAACTCAAAATGTTTGTTTTTTTTCCCCCCAGTGGTACGTTCAGCAACAGGACCAAAAAAAACCCCACTGATTTTCTTAGACCTTCTGAGGAAATCAGCATTCATCCCTCACCCTTCTAGGCTACTTGTGTAACCTAGCAAATCACCTAGACCCTGCATGCTGGTTTCCAGGCTGCTGTCACTTTTTAGCTTATTTGTCTACTTGTAACATCTACCAGCAGGTTGGCCTCTTTCTGTGACTCTGTTAGATCCAAGCATGGCACACTGAAACCCTTACTTCCCATTGCAGACACCTTTTTGACTCCAATAAACTGGTGTTTATGGAAAGTGAACTTCCTTGATGTGTCCATTTATTCTGAGATTATGCTATGTGTACTTTTTGCTTTGACAAATCTTCATCTGCTTCCAAGAGGACATTGAAAGCGTAGACAACTTTAATGCAAATATGGTTGCGGCTAGCCCAGGCACTGAAAACTACTCACAGTAGCTGAGCTAATTACGGAGAATGTAGCTAATAAAGGTAAATAAGTGTTAGCCATGCATTCTTTATAAATATGCACAGCAAGACAGATGTACAGTCATCTGGTTCTTACATGGCTGAACGGTAGCTGCCATTTGATTACAAAGCTGTAGTCAGGAGTGTATTATCTAAATAACTTTGTAATCAGTCCTTTGCCTCAGTTTTGCCTGATTAAAATTGCTGCACAAGTACCTATTCTTTCATACTGTCTTTCCCCAAGGGAATTTTTACAGACCACAGCAAAGGGAGATATTTTTAAATGTCCAAGATTTGCTCTCCGAGGTTGCCTCTCCTATGTTTGAACGCGTAAGTGAACGCCACTGAATGCAAACTCAGACTGTGGAGGGATGGAGGAAGAAAGAGTAAGGCTAGCAGAACTGGTTGGAGCAAAGGCTCCAAGCCCATTGCAAGCCCTTATGCTCTTCGGTGCATTTAGGCATGAAACCCAACCCTACTTTGCAGTTCATAGTGTCCCGATTTGTATATTTGCCTACAGACTTAGCTCCTCCGTGGAGCTCTGGGTCTGGGTCTGTCGGACAGATTTCGTCCCACATTTTTCAACCTCTTCTGAATACAGAGAAATTGCTCCCGTATTTCTACATTCTTGACGCAGCTGCCTGTCTCTGCAGCAGCTAGAAGACCGCTGGAGCTCTGCTTTCTGCCTAACTGATACTTGTCCGCAAAGGTCATGTTGTGTGTGTTATGAAAGTGCACAAGGCCTTCATTTACTGCAATATATCTATGTAAATAAAAGACAACTGCATAATTGCATCCAGATCATAACAATAACAGGGAACGGGCTGCAGAAGAGGCAATCTGCTCAAGGTGTTCAGTAAGTCTGAAAGTACCTTGGTAATACCTGTAATAAATAACACCAAATCTGGCAATAGTTTTCCCTCTCATTTTAGCATCAAAGCTGTCGTTAGAAGCTTTCACACAAAGACAAAAAATACAGCCTAACGTTCTTTGCTTTTCAGAAGTGCTCTTTCACTAATGTCCTACTGTGTCCAGATAATGCAGCTCTCCCTCCTTCTGCCAGTTCTCCCAGGTCCTCAACCTGACGTTTGACTTAAAATTTTGATAAGAAATTGAGCAGCTGATTTATATTTTTAAAACCTTTTTAAAACTCTCAGCTAGCAGGGAGTTTAGAGCTGCAACTTGTCAAAGCCAGCACAACATTTCTGACTGTCTTTGGGTGCCCAGGGATTTTAAAAGAGATCCTGAAGGTTGCTGGCAGCTCAACTTGTAGGCTATTGAAGGTCTCCATTTCGGGAAGAAGGGGTTGACTTGACCCTATAGCTCCTGGGGCTGGTCCTGGGCCATCAAATCGGGGGCATTTTCAGTCTGGCATTTCTTGAGGCTCAGGTAAAAGGCTGCCCTTCACTTGCTCCCGGGAGGTTGGCCTTTACCTACTGCATTTGCCATCAGTGCCTTGTGTCAGTCCCACTGTCTGCAGCACTGGGTTGCCTCCTGCCTGGTCACAGATGTCCTTCAGATCATCACGAGAGCCCTGGCAGGTCACGCTGCAGAGCAGGAGAGCCGCCACACCGCTGTGCTGCAGTCTTGGACTGGCCACGAAAGCTGGAGCCATACGAGATAAGATTTATCTCCTGGCTTCAGACCAGAGCGATCATCCTTCCCTGTCACATCAGTGGCAATGCCAGACTTGTGCCCGTCACCTGACCTGGTATGACTTTGTTTCACATGTCAGATAAAAAGTGAGACGAGTGAGTGATAGTGACACCACGCTTCCAGATCTTTCAGCTCTGGCAGAGCAGCTGAAGCTCCATCTTCCAACTTTGCTATCTCAGCAGCTCCAAAAGATTAGGGAAGACCACTTTCCCTTCCTGAGACTTGCAGGTTACAGCTCTCGAGCTCCACTGGGTGTTGCTGGCTGGTGTGTTCCCATGTCATGTGTGGCAATAGGGACAGTTGGTGTCAGGAGCAGGACCCCTCCCAGCAGGAGTTAGATGAGGGTGTAGCACCTTCACTGGCATTCAACGGAGAGTGAAGAAGTCCCAGCCTTGTTGTAGGTCCTGATGAGTCTGACAGTGGCTGCACAAATCAGTTTAGGAGCTATTTGGGAGGTAAGTGGGGACCTGCTCCAAAGCCTTCCCATTTACTTCCCCGCGGCTGCCCTGGCTACGGGGCATTTCCCAGGGCAGGCAGAGCAGCTTTGGCACAGGACACAGAGGAAAAAGCTTTCCGTGGTGGGACACCTTGTGCAAGAGGAAACATTTTCCCAGTACTACTAGGGAGGAAAAAAGCAACTTTGGAACCATGCTGGTTCCAAGCTGGGATGGCTTTGTAGGACATTGGCAGGA
This sequence comes from Aptenodytes forsteri, assembly GCF_000699145.1. Taxonomy (NCBI): domain Eukaryota; kingdom Metazoa; phylum Chordata; class Aves; order Sphenisciformes; family Spheniscidae; genus Aptenodytes; species Aptenodytes forsteri. The sequence continues at coordinate 3,955,418 of NW_008794444.1, forward strand.
GAAAGCCATCTTGGAAGGTTTCAGTATCCAAGATCTAAGCCTTGCACAACACATGGTTTGTTGGCAATTAGTTTGTGTGTGTCTGAGCAGCTGGCTCCGTACCCGCAGGTTAGGTAAAAGATCATGATGGCCTGTATGAATTATACAGAGAAGCAGCATTTCCAAAGGTTTTGGTGGTAAGCAGGGTTCCTTGTTGTTGTTTCACATAACACATACTTGCCAATTAGTTGGGCATTATTAACTAAGTCATGACACAATGCATCTTATTATGGGAGCTCACGTCACCTCCTATTAGTGCTAACCTCAGAAAAATGAAAATTTGTGGTCTGGAAAAAGAGGAGCATTTCAGCTTTTCAGATCTAAGGCATCCACATGCTGTACTCCCTACCTAATTTTCCTGCTAATTTGGTGGGGCTTATTTAAAAAACCCCGATGAAGCACAGTCTACAAGTCATGCAGGCAGCCTCAGGTTATGCGCTGGTTACACAAGCCATCAAAGCCCATTTCTGTACAGGGGCCGCTCATTCTGACTCAACATTTTTGCCAGGCTGGCTGAGTTTTGCCCAGGGGTCAGACAATATCGATGCTCTCCGTTCAAGCCTGCTCACTGAAGTGCTTCTCTAAATAGAACTTCAGGTTTCTGTTGCCTGCATTCTTCCGTCCCTACTCAGGTTTTTACTGTTTCAAGGTCAAGAGAATTCACTATACTGCAGTGCTACTAATGTATTCGCTATGAGGATAGAGGAGAAGGTTTGAATAAAGTTGGAAAAACACCCCTCCTGGTGTAGCACTTTATTAGAACTGAATCTGCACCGAGCTTTCCTTTTTTTCTATTCAAATGAGTGCAAAAGCTAATTAAATGCAGATCTCCATTTGCAGGCATTTTCTGATCCTCCAAAGACAGGAACGAAATATGTGAAAACATAAAGAAATTCAGGAACTGTCACATAAGTTGGGAAAGGGATTAAGATACTGCCAAATCTGAATCAATTGTTCCATGAGGCTCTTGAAATCTGTTTCTCTGAAAGTTGCTGCTGCTTAAACCAAAAGACAGAAAGTGAAACTCAGCTTTGATTTAAAAAACAAGTTTCAAGAAAAGCTTTTCCAGAGAAGAAGCTTGGACGTGAGAAATAAAGTAAGTTTCTGAACTGAGAGTCAAATAAGAACTGGTGGTGTGTTTTTTCAGGGAAAAAAAAAAAAGAATCTGAAGATAAATCAACTTTGTGATAATTTTTAAATTTTTGTTTTAATATTTGAAGACCTAATTTTGAGAATGGTAACAGCATGATAAATAGATGCTATTTTTCACACAGCTCGCCTGAGCTAGACTAAGTGAGGGTCTTATAAGGAAGGTAATTTACTTGAGCTATTCAGCTGAGTTTTTCTCTTTCAAGTTGTCTGAGAAGGTCTGGGCAATGATCTGAAATCTGGGTGCTTCTTTTCAATGAAATCTGTCTTTGCTAGTGCACCAACAGCTAATGATCCAGCACTCTCAAAGTCTGGCAGGATCACAGCCTTTCAACGCAGTTTTTCTACTTGCAGTTCACCGACACGCTTTTGCTTTTTGATCTTACAGTGAGCAGACATTTGCAAGTGCTACAGCCGGTGGAAGGCACAATATCCCATGCACACCTTCCTCCCACGCTCCCCATGAACTTTGGTTCAGGGTTCCCAGGCAGGTGGTACATTTAGCAGAGATGATCTCCATCTCAGCCTTTGCAGCTCCCAAAACTCTTTCTGGCCTCAGTCCCTGCTCAGTGTGACCTTCCAGACCTCACCTCTTCATGCCTCTTTGTTCCCTTGCTTGTTGGAGGGGTTATCCATGCCGCTCGTCTTGCTCCCTTGCGTGCCTGACTGTGTTGCAGTGATGTCCCCAGCCTTCGTCTCTCGCACAACTCCCGGCTCCGAGCTGCACGACCCAACATTATTCTCCTAATGGACAAGCCCACCCTGAAGATTTATATAATGGAAAAAAGGCCAAAGGGAATTTTAATAGGCTCCTTTATGCCTTTCATTGTTCTGAAGCAATCTTATTCAAACAGGCTCTTGGAAGAGTTTCTGAGAGCTCTAGAGGATCAATTACAATGAAGAGATGATTAAAGAATAGATAAAGGTTTTTAATAAATTATAAACTTCCCGCAGAAGTACTTTAACAAAATGAAGTTATGATGGTGGTGATATGATACTGCGTTATGATCATTTCCCATTCGTGAATAGGAGATTAGATAAAGATTAGTGAAACAATGGAGAAATAGGAAATGCGAAGTTAAGGTTCAAATGCATAAGAATACTACAGGGACAATAGGAATCAAGTTAAAACCAGAAAATACATAATTTGTATGGCACCTTGCCTTATTCACCAAAAATTCTGTAATTTAGATCTTGGTCAGCATGGTATGTGCAAACACTTAGAGTTTTTGATATTCAAACTGCAAGCTGTGTCGCTGGACACAGACTTAAGGTCGTGCAATATGATTCTGTTCTTTGACTGGATAAATGTAAATTTTAAAGTTGGGTTTCTGGAGGAACTGATATTTATGAATTCAGAATTTGCTTTCCAAATTTGTTGTCTCCAGGAAAACTCATTTCAGTAGAGTCAGTCCTGACTGGATGATAGGAAAGGTGCTCAAAGTGAGCTCACTGGATAAACAAGCAAAAATAGAATTTATGTTACAAGAAGTTTTTCACCCATTCGTGTTAGGAATAGCATCAATCAGAAAACTGCCCCACAAGAATTTGAATGCTTAAAAAAATTGCCTTTCACAAATTAGAAGGAAAAGTGGAAATGTCCAAATCTAGTCCAACAAGCAAACAAATCCAAAGCAATTAATGTTCAGGAAAATATTAATATAATATTTAACATTAAATATTATATTAAATACAACTTCTGGATTGCTCTCCCCAGTACAACACAAAACATCAGATACAACAGGAATATAAAATACAGTATGCCCAAATTAACTGCAACCATTAATAAAGGCCAAAACCCGTAAGATAAAAGGAGTCAGTACAAATGAAAAATTTTAATCTAAATTGTTGTGATCCCTTTTCCCCGGAGAAAACCACTGAACTTGGCTCCCATGAAACATTTCCATTTCAAGAAAACCCATATTATCTGCTGGAAAAATGCTACACCCATTTTTTCTCCATGGGTAACTCCAGTATCCAATAACTCAGGTTCTTATCATCATCCTGGTGAAAAGCATCTGACCTTGTGCTTAGTGATGCTGGTTTTAATAAGACTCTTGAATAAGAGTAAACCGCTTCTCAAGACGAGCAGAGGGATCAAAATGTCACCCAGCATCATTTCAATGGAGTAAGTTGTTCAGAGTTGATCCTGGTTGAAGTCCAGCTGAATAAATGACCCTTTGGGAAAAATCACATAATTCATATTTATTCATCTAAACAAGACGATGTAGGTTCAAGCCATGCTGCAACATACATCCTTCGTTTTCAGGTTGCTTTCAAACTTTTCTCAAGATGTGAACATGGGGTGAAAACCAGCAAGGTGTGTCTGAATAAACTTTGTGCCGTTTCCAGTCCTAGCCATACTATCAAATTAAATTACATTTCACGCTGATGGCATTTGATTTCTCAGCTGTTCTATAAATATTTTTTTACAGGAAACAGTGTCTCAGAATGTCGTGTGCTAGTAAATCAGCAGAGCTCAATTAAGCCCAGGGAAAGATGCTGATTCACTCTACCTGAGTTTTTCTCCCTGCACATTTATTCTCAATGATCTGGGGATATACAGAGATTGAAAATGGCAAATGACTAATGCAGCTTTGTGAATCTCCATCCATCTGTCCAATCTTCCCTGGCTTATAATAACATGTTAGTCATGGGGAAGAAAAAATATTTAATGATATTATTTCTCCCATTCATTTGCTAGTTGACTAATTCAGTCATACAGAAGTAGTGTAACATCTCTGTTGGAGAAATTAAATGCAGGCCTTAAATGTTGCAGAAGAATGACTATTTGCTGTGATACTCAGTTTATAGATACCTTTTTCATGTATTCGCATCAAAGCCCTTCTTACTTACAACGTGTTATTTACCCCCTCTTGGCTATAAGTGTTACAGTCACTGGACAGCAAAGTGAAAAGATGATGAATATAAAGATTGCAGATTTTATAAAGGAAAAGGAAGCAATTGAATGACTGCTATGTAATTCTTGTATGGTTCTTTTTAAAGCAAAACCCCCTCACTTTAATAATAGAGTTCCCGGGCAAAGTGAGTCATATTCTTGAAACTAGATCATGAGCTGCTTTTAATACTTGTGGCATCTTATTAATTTATTAATATTTCCAAAGGTTCCACATGTTGCTGTTTTGGAGAGGGCCAGTGAGCAGCAACTTAGAGAAATATTTACTTACTAAAAAAAATTCCTCTTATTACTGGCTAGTACCAAAATGACCTGTTGGATATCTCATCTGTGGATTGCCATTTAAAAAAAAATATGGGAGTGACTCAGGACTGTTCTGTACTGAGTTGTGACCATGATTGAGCAGACACTAAATTTCAGGCTAGTGGTTATTTCAGCATCTGGAATTGCAAAATAAATTCTTTAGCTGTAATGTGTTGCAGCATGGTGCTGCACAGGAACAGAAACATTCCATTTTTCATCATGAGCTACCAGAAGAAGAAACCCTTAAGAATAACATGTGTCAGAAACCTTGAGATATTGCTCAGCTACTCTTTTTGAATGAGGCATATAACTTGTTGCATTAGTTTATAACACCTACCAGTGATTTGTGCACCAAGATTAAAACTGGATGTCATTGCTGGAATTTGCTGCTGTTAGAAGGAATTGTAGTCATTATGTTTTGTTCTGATGTCAAGTTGTTATTGGAAGGGGCTGAAATACCAATGAATGCAGGTTGCCTAAAAGCTATTTGGAGAACTATTAAAGCACTGGTTAACATCTGTTTTTTTTCTGAAAAGGAATGGAAAAATACACTTCCGTGTTTTTATTAATTTGGTATTTCCTTGTTGAAAAAGTAAAAGTACCTAAAGCAAGGGCTAAATAAACCAGAATTTTCAGGTCTGCAGCTGGTGTAGTTGCAATGATGGAATCAGTACTGATGCGATTTGCGACTGTCACAAGTGCTGTGCTGAAAAGGGATAAACTGTGCGCTGCCCCAGCCAGCCATGGTAACTGTTGTCATATTCACCAGATCTTGAAAAAGAAGCAGCATATTTAAGCCAATGCCTGAAACCAGTAATTAAGATTTGAGTTTTAGGAGTCTTAAATGCAGACCAGGAAAAAAAATGACATCTACGCCTCCATGTCCTCAAGACAAACTGATAAAACAGAAGAAGAGAAAGAATAATTAGGAATAAACTTCACATAAATCTGCATGTCATCTGCATAAAAACTGATCTCTTATCCGTATCTTCAGATCATCTCAGTCAAAGGAAGCTTGCGGAGGCTGAATAAAGATGAGCCCGATGAGAAACCCTGTGGGGCATCAGAGGAACCAGACTGTGAAATCAGAGCGGATCAGCTAACCCGTGCAAATACGATGGATATAAAGAGAAGGCAAAAACCCAGAGCCCAGCCAAGAGGCCAGCTGCGTTGTAGGCAGTGAGGTGCTCAGGACCGGGCTGCTTGTGGCCGGATCCTCTGGGTGCTGAGGAGCAGCACTGATCCTGCACCGTGGTGGGAGGGAGAAGAAAGCTCGCTGAAAGACAACTGCTGGGCTCGCTCCAGCTCTTCACTAAGGGTATTGCTGTAAAGTCTGCCAGGATCTAGTGGACTGTTTTAAGAAATGGGGTTACAGACCTCATTTTTATTTGGGTTAATGTTGCACCGGTGGTCTCGGCACAGCTCCTGTTGCAGATGGCAAAGTATCCTGGGCAGAATGTTGGACAACATCACTGGGGCAGGTCACACAAGTAGTTATCTCCTTCTCTGGAAAGTCTTGTCAGAGCCACGTCAGATCAAGCCGAGTGCCTTTGTCAGGCAGAGATGTGAGGGGCTAACCGGCTGTCAGTGCACTCCCTCTTTATCCATGGAGAAAGGGCAAAGTGCTGCACAGCAGAAGGAGCAGCTTCTTGGGTCTTCTTCAGCTGAACAACAGGAGGGGAGAAGATGGCGTCCCACCTGCTCCCATGGTTTGAGAGCACCACTGGCTAGTCACCAACAAGCCCTTTTAGTGAAACACATGAGCATTAAAAATATGCACTTGTTTCAGTTGAACTTAAATACTGTGAACTCAAATGTCTGCAGCCACAAGAGGCTGACAGATCAGGTCTGTAACAAACCAGATGGTTTCTCTCAGTCATCTTGCATAAATGAACCCAACACCTATCTTTTACCACATTTTCCAGAAACGTAGCCTGGTTTGAGTTGCAGATATGAAATGATGGAAAATTCCCCACCGTTCACGACAATGCTTATGTGCTTTCCAAAACTGGGATGTTTCCCTCAGTCAGGGTTTAACAGCTTGATTCTGCTCCCAACGATGTCGGTGGGTGATTTGTCGTTACAGACACAACACAGCCCTGCATCTGCCGTCTCCCTGCAGCTCTGCCTCTGCTCTGGGAGCACAGGGTATTGCTGAGGATGAATGAGCTGCCATGACGGTGGTGGCTGGGCAGACACTGGTGCACCTGAAGCTTGCCAGGACATAAGGTGCTAAAATTCATCCTGATCACTGGCTGAATACTTTGCTACTTCAGGAAACTACAGCACAGAAATTGTGTTATGTGCTGATTACTCTCCACCTTTGAAGGTATTTACCCCTTTTGTGTTAATTACCTCTGTGGGCAGGTTGTTGCAGAACCTCACTGCTCTCAGGCCTTCTCATCTTACTGGTGCCACACAGAATAATACTGGGATTTATTAGAAGGGGAAAAACTCCAACTACACACACTGTGGGAACAAGCCGGCAAGAAAAGTGTCAGATTAACAGATTAGGATATGATACCTTTTGTTAACTGTTTGTAGTTGTTTTGGCATTTGTCCCAAGTCCCCTTATCTGGATATTATACAGCCCCCTTGCCAAGGACTCACCATTTCCCAAAGAAAAGTCAGATTCTCGACAAAGGGTTTCTCTATAATGCAGATTTCTGGTGTTGGGTTGATCTCAGTGAGGAACATCCTCCATTAGTGCTTGTCTTTGAGAAGATGATCTCCCATTTCAGACTGTTGAACCCAACTGCTTTCTCTGCAACTATTTAAGAAACACTGCTTGACCGCATTTTTTGCATTCGTGCTCCAGAAATGCAGGTATACATCAAAATCCTCACCAACAAGCTTGAAGGGACCCTGCTGTCTCCCTAGCAGCAATAGGGGACCCTACCATTGACTCCTTATCATCACCTACTACGGCATCTGAGCTGGGCTTAGTGGTCGGACACCACAAAATGAAAGATGGAAAGATGTCTAAGTCGCTGTCCGTGGAGAACAAGGAATGTGGCAAAAAAGTGAAACAATAAAGTCGCCTTGGCTATAAATAACTCCAGTCTACATCTCCTTTTCATTCCCAGAAATGATAGTGAGATGATGGGCAGATTTCCTTGCAGGAGTCCTTAGGTCAGAAGGCTAAGGAGGCTAGCTTCTTTGCAGCTATCTAAGCAAGTATAACTTGAAAATCAGGATTCAGCAAAGTACTTCAGTGTGTACATGCATTCCATTGCAGAAAGTCCATGTTTAAGTGCTTTGCTGATTCAGGGGCTAAATTAATTAGTAGTGATTTTATTAATAGTACCTTATACATCATTTCCGCATTAAGTTCTAAGTATTGTTTTTGATGAATTCAAAAAATTACACCATGCATCAACATCATTCATTAAAATAAATTATTACCTGCCCACCTTTTATTAATGGTGCTAGCTCTGCTGTACTTGTGGACTACGGACAGATTGCTTAGCTGGTGTAAATCAGCAATACTCCATTGTCACCAGTGGTAGGAAGTTAATTTAAACCTCTGAGAATCTGGCCCGGTGTGCTGAGACAAGATTTTAGAAACCCATGGTCCAGGTGGATCACAGCCGGTCTGATTAAAGTACAAGCAAAGTTGGCTGGATGAAATCCAGAATAAGCTGATTACCCAGTAGTGGCCTGAAAACACATAAATCATGTGTTCAAAGTATTGTGCTATGGTTTCTAATAAGCTTATCTCCCAGCTACAGCAAGCCAGTCTCTTATGGGGAAAGCCAGTAAATAACTGTAAAATGAAATAGGAATCTCAGAAATTATTACTGTTATTTATAATTTATTAAGTGTGCTGCACTGGCATAGAGGAAAGCACTGTGCAAAGGGGGATTATGCACTAAGTCACACAACATACCGAACAGTGTTTCATAATATCATTCAGAAAACTTATCAAACTTCATCTTCTAACTACAAGCACTTCGACTTCCTGCACACACTGATACTCCCACAGGAAGTCAGCTAAAGCATTTTCTAATTTGTAGCCCAGAACTTCTTCTGGCCTGTTCAAACACCATTAGTTCTTGTCTCAGCATTTTTCTTTAAATAGCTCAATTCCCTTCTGTGTTGGTTTTTTCTTTTTTTTTTTCCTTCTGGACATATTTATTAAAAAATGCGTTTCCCTTTCATTTTGTGAGACCCAACATCCAAATGACCTCAGGATAGATGGATTTTCTATGAGTGATCTGGTTCCAGGCAAGACTTTCAAGCACGCTTAGAGTAAGAACCAGTTGTTTTAACAATGTAAATGATATCCGATCTAACTAGCTGTGAATGTTGGGCTAATTAACACAATGAAAGTATCCTGAGCATCCCACCACCCAACAGACTTTGCAATTAGTTGATCACCTCTGCAGTGGCAAAAATTTGTCATTCTTGACGGTGGGTGACCAGTAATGTAGAGGCAACCAGTAATTTTGAGGATTCCCCAGTCTCATCACAGCAATGGACAGGGTCCTCCCTGCATCTACTGGAGTACCTTGCATGACACATCACCTAGACAAACCCCAAATTTCAGCAGAGTGGGGTTTTGCAGAAAGAGAAGCCTAAGCTTTGGGTGTGGAGTTTAGGGCTATGAACTAAATGCAGAGTGGAAGGAGCAGCAATGGGTGTTTTGGAATTGGGCACTGAATAGATTCAACTAGATGATGTGAGGGGCTGGGAAACCCAGTAGGCAGAGACAGGGTTTGGACAAGGACATACGCTCCCTAGACCTTGCCTTTGCTGTAATATCCTCAAAACAGCATGACCATGCGGCAAATGATTAGATGAGACCTTGGCTTATGATGTTGACCAAAATTATCTTAATTCTTTTGCATGCTTCATTTACCTATATTGTGCTCTTACTGCTCAGATTTTAATTCCTCTGTGGCTGGGAATATCTCTGTTCCGCGTATCTCTTTGTACTGCCTAGCACACACAGTCCTGCTCTAGTTTTTGCACTTCTGTGTGCTACCATATTAAAGAGTACATTCAAATAATGTATTCTAATAATGTCAAAAAGAGAGAGGAAAGTATCTCATGAAAAAATCAGGATCCTTAGTCAGAACAAGATGGACAGATCTCTGCAACCATCATATGGACAAGGTAAAAGAAAGGCACTGTTGTTAAGGAAACCACTTTCTCCTTAGTGATCAAAACAACATCTGATAGACTGCAGAAATCAAGTCTGTTAGGAATATTCAATTTATTCCCTTCCTTCAGAACAACACCCTACTGAGGACCACAAGCGTATTGCAAGGTTTTACCTTCTCTCATTTCTTAAAAGGATTTGAGAAAGTGGGATAGGTGAGGGGGCAGGAAGAGGGAGTGGGACTTTATCTTGGTGAGCTTCATCCTAATGGGAGCGTTTGCAGAGTGTAAATACTCCCATTGGGATCTCCTGCTTCCTCTGCAAGCGCACCAGGATTTCATATGAAATGCAGATAGAAGTTGCTGCTCTGTGCTCATTTAGATGCAGTTTCGTATATTAAATACTCTCACAGCTAACCCATGGGCTGTGTTTCCCAGAAGTCTAAGTCCCAAGGCACCCACACCCACTGAGAGATGTGACCAGTTTATTCTCCTCCACAAGTACCTAACTCATGTTTCCAGTGGTGATGGTTTTTATAGAATCACAGAGTAACTGAGTCTGGAAGGGATTTCTGGGGTTCTCTAGATTAGATCAGGTTGCTCAGAGACTTGTCCAGTCAAGTTTTGAGTATCCCCAAAATATTTCTCAACCTCTTCAGGTCCCTTTTCCAGTTTTTGACTACCTTCATGATGAAAAAGAAATAATCCTTATATCTAATTGTAATTCCCCAGATTGCAATTGGTGCTGTTTCCCTCATCCTTCTGCTGTGCATGTCTGAGAAGAGTCTGGCTCTGTCTCTTCTACACCCTGACTCTATGTGCCGTCACTCATCATGTGGAAAGGACCGTCAAGGCATAGGTCTGCATGGAGTCCATCAGCCATGATGGAGTAAGATGTCATTTAAGTGGCATGGTGGGACATGGTTTTGGGAGGTGGTCCCTCATGGATGTGTTCTGGATATGTGCATGCTCTGAGGTGGGCTATTTTGGTGGCTCTTGTGAAAGGAAGTTATTATATATGAAAAGGACAGTACCAGTATTTTTCCTGAGTGACAAAATTGCCTTAAAAATGGCTATAAATGTTGCATGTGCAGATATGAAGGGTTTGAACCTAAAATGTGCCACTCACTCACGAAGCCTGTGGGCTTCAGAGAGAGGTCAGTGCTCATTTTGAATGTGTTCTGAACATATGAAAATTCTTCAAAAAATGTAAAAAGATGACCTTTGGGTTACACTGGGCAAGTGGAAGAGGAGGAGGAGTTTAATTGGCTTGTGCTCCTTCTGTGCTGCCTCGGGATACAACAAATGTGTGAATGTTCAGCCCAGCCATTAACAGTGTTTCTATCTCGCTTCCTCTATTTCTGTGGGCTTAAATTTAAATAAAGACTTCATAATAAAATGCAACAGCTCTATTTTTAAGGCAGGGAAATCCAAGCAATATTTTAGTATAGTGCTAGTATGCTATTTCCAAGTATTACCTTTAAAACCAGGAAGGAGCCTGTGTGGACCTCGGTGTACTTCCTACAGACCACGTGCACTGGAAGTTACATCTGTGTTTCTTGTCTGTATTCTTTGGCACAAATTTTGCTAAATGTGATGAGTGAGAGATGCAGAGATCTGTACATAGGAGAGAGGCTGACCAAAAAGGGACACTAGCTGGAGATGTGAAAGAGAAGAACCATTTAATCGTTCTGACTCAGCTAAAAAGTAGTCAGGAAAAGTCACCTCCTCTCAAATCTTAGCGTATTAACCCGATGACAGTAAATAGACATTTCTTAGACATCTTCCAAGACTCTTGGCCTTTTCTAAATCCTCCTTTGCTGTGGCACAACCTGAGCTTAAATCTTGTCCCAGTCATCTCAAACGCTTGAGTAAAGACCTGAATTTCTACTCCCTTCAGGTAGCTCATGTCTCAGTCACACATTCTGAATCTCAGTCAATACCTGCCTTTTGTGTTGTTTTTTTTTTTCCAATTACAAAACTAATAAAATTACACTTTTATGTGGATTATGACTTTGTTCTTTGCCTGCCTTTAACCTTTTCCTAGTGGCATTTAGTACTTCAAAATAAAACACCATTTCCACGGTTAGAAAAAGCAGAGACAGGTAGTGTGATGTTCAAGGAGGAAAGACTTAGGGTAATAAATCTGTGCAACAAATTTCAGTCTGTGGTCTGTATCACTCACCAAGGACAAAGGAGCGAGACAGATACTGTTCTGGAAGCTGCAACCACCCATTAGAATTTGTCACTTGTTGGACTGTAGCACCACATAAATGTAGCAGAGCTGTTTAAGTTATGCCTACATTTTTATAAAAGCTTTACGCCTCTATTTCTGAGGCCATCTCTGGTCAAAACACATGTGTGCACATACATGCAAATCTCTTGTCAGATCTCTGGCGCTTTTTTATTTTTTGCTTTGTTTAAAATCGGTTAGCTTCAGGAAATGGGGGGGTGGGTACATGTTGGTAGTTATCCGTCTGAAATGGTTAACGGAAGGCAGAAAAGGAGAAACGAAATCGCCGCAATACTGCGCTGAGGCGAGCAGCTCTGGGAGCGCTGCAGGAGCGCCGCCAACAGGGCAGGGCCAAGCAACGGCGGCTGAGCCCCCCCCACGCGTATAAAAGAAGCCCTTAGGGAGCGCTGGCGAGAGCGCCGCCAACAGGGCGGGCGG
>NW_008794444.1:3971861-3977938 GCF_000699145.1 Aptenodytes forsteri
TATTTAAAAGACGTGTAGATGAGGCGCTTAGGGACATGGTTTAGTGGTAGACTTGGCAGTGTTAGGTTTACAGTTGGACTCAATGATCTTAGAGGTCTTTTCCAACCTAAATGATTCTATGATTCTATGATTCTACTAATTCTGCCCATACTGCTGAACTTGCGCTTCTTAACCTGTCTCTAAGTGGGACTCCCCATGAGTCACTCCTTTATGAAGACTTGGCTTTGCAAACTAAGCAAGCAGGTTAAGTACTCAAGTTACAGAATTATTATCCAGGCCATTCCCTGGAGCCTGGAGCAGAGTGGATAAGCCGTAAAGGCTGCATAATAAACCAGCCCAGGAATTCTCAGCAGCTTTGCAGGCAGGCACACAGTCATTGCTTTCGCTCCGTGGGGAGCACTAATTGTAGCACTTGCTGCAGTCCCCTTCAGCTTACTGACAGAATGCCAATTTCAAGCAAGAACTAATTTATCAATGGCTGGAGTGGCTAAAGAGAATATATCTCCTGTCATGTTCCAGGCTGCGACTGCAGTGTTTCTAAAGTAGCTTTTGTTGCTCTCACAAATAATGCATGTTAGCAGGGTATTTTTGCAACGAGCAAGAAGGTCCTCTAGGCTTCTAATCTTATTAGATAACAGTTGTTCTACATTAATCTGTTTTAATGAAGTTCCTGACCTTCTTCCTTGGTAGACTGATGAGTAATTTTCCAAACAAATCTTGCCTCGCATCTTAATCCTGTTTTCCAAATAATCCCAATAACTCATGTATGAACACTTACATTAGGACTGTGCAAAAAAAAAAAGAGAGTAATACACATGGAGACTAATACTCTGGGTAATTGCATTGTGTCGTACTTAGGAGAGTGATTGCCAGTTCTGATTCATGGGGAAAACAATACACAGGAAAGATGTGAAGTGGACTATTAAGTCCCATAAAAATTTATGCAGATGTCTTCAACAAACCTGTGCAATCGTAAAGTAACCAGGCAATGTGGAAAAAAGGTCTTATTTATGGTGCATTGCATAAGTCAAGAGATTTAGTAGGATCTTATAACAAAGTGAGAGTAATTAAATGCGTTAGAATCAGGAATTGGACACTGTAAATGAAAAATGTCTGAAGAACAGTTAATAGAGTATGTCAGTGTGTGTTTCTAGAGAAGTTAATGGATGTGATTAAATCTATTTTTTATCTCTACCCATAAAGCATATTGGTTCTTAGGTACTGAACTCTATGTGCATGGAGACAAGTGAGAAAGAAGTGAACAGTCATGTCTAGATTGGTACCATGGGAGAGAAAAGTGGAACAAGGATGTAGGAGGTGCTTTTAAGTTTATGCCTTAGATTAGAGGGGAAAAAAGGGGACATGCAGCAAAGAAGACTGAACATAGTAACAGCTTGCTATGGTTTACGGCTGTGATGGATATACGGTGAAGGGTACTGAGATCATGGTTGTCTCTTCAGGAGTACAGTGCTTTGTGGATACGTTTTTCCCTCCCATACCGTCAGGTGAAACCACCCGACTCTACCGTTCCCGGACTAAATTTCAACCCTCTCGTTTGCCACCTAGTTACATCCAGCAGCCTTATTTCCATTTTCTTCCAGGAGTCGTGGCAGCTGCTAAGTAAAATGGCTTTAAAGAAGCTTCCCAATAGCAAAGAATAAAACAGGCCAAGCCAGAGGTACATGAAGTCTGTTATTTTGGAATTTTTCTGGGTACCTTCTTATAGGTTTTCATCAGCTTGAGGCCTCCATTTCTGGTTGGGGAAGACACCTAGATAAATGCAGTTACCTCTTTGGATGTCTTTGTCCAACCAATGCTCCTTTCACCCAAGCTTGAACTAGTGCTGACAATCCTGTATTTCACTGTTCATTTTATTTAAGTCAGTGAACATGTGACTATCTTCATTTTTTTTTATTGATTCTTTGGTAATTATATTTTTAAAACACACGGATGTGGCACTTTGATCTGGTCATTGGTAAAAAGAACAGCCCTTACTGTTCAGTGTAATGTTTAATATATGAGCAGCTTTCTACTCACAGACTACAGACTGACCTGTTTCTTAGGAATTCTTATTTTCTACAGCTGTGCTGGTTTTTTGAAGGAGAAGGCGGCCAGATATTGCATTGTACTTTCCTTGTGCATTATGCTTTGTTAATCACTGCTGTGAAATAGATGTAGAATGAAGCAAAATACAACCTCCTTGTCTCTTTTTTACAAGATTTTGTTAACAGCTTATGCCATTTAAGAAATAGATCTTTATCATAAACAAATAAAAAAATTACTTTCTTTGAACAGTCAGGTGAAATTACTTTCTTTGAGGTGAGCTGCCGCTATTTTTCATGCAGCTGCTTACACATATATATGTATCCCTCACTATTCTCAGTGAGAGACACCAATTAAATGTTTATTCAAAAGGAAAGCGTACGATTGCAGTTTTGAAACCTCAGCTGAGGATCCAGTGACAGACATGTTTCTGCCTGCTCTAGCTCTCATGTTTCTCACCTCTGCTCTACATTTTCCTTCGCAGCCCATAGGAGGTTTGGGGAGTTTTTAACTTCAGCACAGGTTTGAAAGCAGGCTGTGTAATGTTAGGGGTAATCATGCTAGATCAAGATGACTGCATGGCTCACCAGAACTGAGAGGAGATAACTACAGCATGATTCCTACTTTGTCAGTAAGAAAGCGTCTTTGTCTTTAAAATATTGTCAGAGATGGTGAGAACCTTCTTACCAGCCATCCATTTAATGTCTCTGCAAGGCAAAGAGATTTTCCTGAGTGGTTCAGACTGGAAAATATCAGCAAGTTGATTAAAACTCCCTGACGAGAGAAAGGTGGAAAGGGAAACTCTATACCTAACATTTGTTTACCATGATTTCTTAAGTTTTATTTACGAGAAATCTAGATTGCAGGTGTTATTTCAGCATGTGTGAGCTAGACTTACTACAGAAGTCATCATGATCTGTTATTTTAATAGTTATGTCTTCTTTATATAGTACATTTCAGTATTTACTTCTCTATAGTTATAAAAGCCTTCAGTTACTAACAGGCATCCTTAAGGAATAATTATGCATTTTATGATAAAATTATGGATCATCTAATAATTATTTTGGAAATCCTGAAAAAAAAATACTGTAACAAAAGTAGTATTTCGATCTGTTCGGCTCACAGAAAGTTGATTAAAAAAATATTTGTGTCGCGTTTATTAACCAGTCCTTGTGTTGTATATGGTGGGAAACCATTCTGGTAATAGGTTTTTGCTTTTGGTAAAGGAATAAATATTGAAGACTATATCACAACGAAGAGTCAAAAACATATCTTCACTCAGTACAGATCAGCGCAGTGATGCTGACATGGTTTTATACTCCATGAGGATTTGACCCCCAGCTTAAAAACACAATTATTAGAATAAATATAAAAATAAAATCTCAGCAGCAGCCCTCTGACATGTGGGACAGGTTTGACTTGGACCATGGGCCCCTGTTGCTGTGCTGCTCTCTACTAGTAAGGGTGCACAGACTAGAAAGTCAATACGTAGCTTGCAGATATTGCACAGCTCGAAGATGCTTTCACTTAGTACCATGAGTTTTACAAGAAAAGACACATTGATACTGAAAGTTAGACTTTCAGTCTAGACTAACAGTCCTACAGAGTGGGAGGAAGGCAGATAGATCATCTACTTCTGGAGCTCCAGCTGCGACCAAGGTTGGGTTGGTTGGAAGAGGTGGGTTTAGACCCAGCTGAGCCCTGGCGGATGACTTTTCTGCAGGACTGCTCAGTTGCTTTTCATGGAGCAGAGCTGGAGCTGAGTCTGTAACCTGGGAGCTGTGTTTAAAACATCACCTGTTTTGACAGCATTTTGCAAGGTTCCTCCTGCACCATAGGATTTTGGTGATATCTCCTGGTCATACCAATAGGCCTTTATAAGGCTTCTTTTTTTTTTTATGAGGCTTTTTGTTTTAGAGAAAAAAAAAATTAATCTTTTCCTACAGGTCTTAATGCTGTTAGAGCAGCTGGAGCAGTCCTGTGCAATTTGGTGCTGCATAGGGAGGAGATTTGGAACATGCTGCCAGGCAGGATTCTGTGGTTGCTGGGATTGGCTTTAATGACCCGGGTGTTTCCTCTTCACTGATGTTCTTGTTTGGGCAGCTCTCCTTTATTGGGATCCTTGGGTGGTAGAAATGTCATTTCCTTCAAATAATACGGCCGTGTACAGGCCTTTGTTACAGGTGCTACAGCACTGACCCTCTGCTGAAGACCCTCTCCCTGCTTCATCCTGTAGGATGGAGGAAGCTCCACTCCAATTACTCCGTCATGCAACGTGAACTTTGCTGCAAAACTGGCTTAAAATGCCTAGTGATAGTCATTGGAGGAGTTCTATTTTTAGAGCACAGGTCTGCCTCTGACAAACTAGCTGTCACAGGAGGGAGAGGGGACATTATTTAGTGTAGGAATTTGTAGGCCAGGTATCCTGTAGCTGTCATGAAAAAGTGTTAATGGAAGTTACCTGTGATTGAACTCACTGGCACCATCAAAAGAAAATACTAAGAGGAAGCAATGTTGTGTTATTTAAGAGCCGATAAGCAAAAAGGAAGGTGGTAAGAAAAGCAGAGGCAAGTTTTCTTGGAAAGATAAAAAAGATGTGACACCCAGTGAGGAACAAAAAGCAGCTACTGAGGTAAGTGATGATGTTACTGTCTGGGATAAAGAACTGGAAGATTGTAAGGGATGACCTGAACAATGAATGGGTGAAAAGGGAACACTCTGACTTTGCAAACACTTTGCAGTTTGAGCACCTGAATCTCCATGGACCATGATAAACCATCTCCATGTTCACAAGACCCCAAGAATGTTCGGCCAACAGGCTGGTGTGGTCTTGCTACCAGTGCTTTCATATTGCTGCTTATTTTTCATGATGGTGTACATATCCAGCCAAGTTTGTAAGTTAGTGAACAGGTTATTTTGCCTCTAACTGCTCACCTTATCCAGTTTTGTCACGTTAGCTACAATTTAATGGCCTGCTCAAAATGAAAAAGCAACAACAATCTCTGCAACTAACTCCTTTCCTTTCCCTCTCCAAAGGACCCTAAGTCCACCCAAAACTCACCTGCTATGGACTATTTGATTTTCCTTTGCAAAAGTTGCTCTGTTGCCTTGACTAAACCACATGGCCTCCTGCATCTCCTCAAGAGACTGTGCTTCCAGCTGTCAGATCATGAACTTCGACACAGCCCACCTGTGATGTACAAAATAAGGCTTCGCAGCAGGGAGACAGCTGGTTTGTTGTCAGTACCACTAATGCTCATCAGTATTATTTCACTGTTGCTTTCCGTGTCTCTCATGTCATCTCGTCTCCTGCACCTGTACTGCGAACAGGAGCAAAGGGCGTGTTCCTTTTCTGTGGGTTTGCAAGGAGTGTAGCGCAGAGGTGTTTGCTGTCAGTAATAATAACTAAACATGTTAATACAAGGTTGAAACACACTCAGCTTTTTAGGTCTAATAGTCTTCTCAAAAGTAAAAAATAAAGAATCAAATTGATCTTATTCCTGTTCAAAATCTCTGAAATTTGCTTGGTGATATAACAAACAAACAGCAGCACAAAAACTATATATTTGTGTGCATATCCGAACATACAAAAGTCAGCACTGGTGAGATACATCTGGAGTGCTGGGTCCAGTTCTGGTCTCCTCTGTACAAGAATGATAGGGACTTAATGGATCTCAAAGGGCCATGAAGACGATGAAGCATCTGGAGCATCTCTCATATGAAGAGAGGCTGAGAGAGCTGGGACTGTTCAGCCTGGAGAAGAGAAGGCTCAGGGTTCAGGGCTCAGGGTGATTTATCCATGTGTATAAATTCCTGGTGGGAGGGTGTGAAAAAGATGGAGCCAGGTTCTTCTTAGTGGTGCCCACCGACAGGAAGAGAGGCAATGGGCACAGGCTGAAATACAGGAAATTCCACTGAAACTTAAAGAAAAAAAGGTTTTAAACGTGAGGGTGGTCAAACCAGCGTTTGAGCAGGTTGCCCAGAGAGGCTGGGGGGGGTCCATCTTTGGGGATATTAAAAAAACAAAAGGACAT
>NW_008794444.1:3980419-3986652 GCF_000699145.1 Aptenodytes forsteri
TAAAATTATGGACCTTCTAATAATTATTTTGGAAATCCTGAAAACTAAATACTGTAACAAAAGTAGTATTTCGATCTGTTCGGCTCACAGAAAGTTGATTAAAAAAATATTTGTGTCGCGTTTATTAACCAGTCCTTGTGTTGTATATGGTGGGAAACCATTCTGGTAATAGGTTTTTGCTTTTGGTAAAGGAATAAATATTGAAGACTATATCACAACGAAGAGTCAAAAACATATCTTCACTCAGTACAGATCAGCGTAGTGATGCTGACATGGTTTTATACTCCATGAGGATTTGACCCCCAGCTTAAAAACACAATTATTAGAATAAATATAAATATAAAATCTCAGCAGCAGCCCTCTGACATGTGGGACAGGTTTGACTTGGACCATGGGCCCCTGTTGCTGTGCTGCTCTCTACTAGTAAGGGTGCACAGACTAGAAAGTCAATACGTAGCTTGCAGATATTGCACAGCTCGAAGATGCTTTCACTTAGTACCATGAGTTTTACAAGAAAAGACACATTGATACTGAAAGTTAGACTTACAGAGTGGGAGGAAGGCAGATAGATCATCTACTTCTGGAGCTCCAGCTGCGACCAAGGTTGGGTTGGTTGGAAGAGGTGGGTTTAGACCCAGCTGAGCCCTGGCGGATGACTTTTCTGCAGGACTGCTCAGTTGCTTTTCATGGAGCAGAGCTGGAGCTGAGTCTGTAACCTGGGAGCTGTGTTTAAAACATCACCTGTTTTGACAGCATTTTGCAAGGTTCCTCCTGCACCATAGGATTTTGGTGATATCTCCTGGTCATACCAATAGGCCTTTATAAGGCTTCTTTTTTTTTTTATGAGGCTTTTTGTTTTAGAGAAAAAAAAAATTAATCTTTTCCTACAGGTCTTAATGCTGTTAGAGCAGCTGGAGCAGTCCTGTGCAATTTGGTGCTGCATAGGGAGGAGATTTGGAACATCCTGCCAGGCAGGATTCTGTGGTTGCTGGGATTGGCTTTAATGACCCGGGTGTTTCCTCTTCACTGATGTTCTTGTTTGGGCAGCTCTCCTTTATTGGGATCCTTGGGTGGTAGAAATGTCATTTCCTTCAAATAATACGGCCGTGTACAGGCCTTTGTTACAGGTGCTACAGCACTGACCCTCTGCTGAAGACCCTCTCCCTGCTTCATCCTGTAGGATGGAGGAAGCTCCACTCCAATTACTCCGTCATGCAACGTGAACTTTGCTGCAAAACTGGCTTAAAATGCCTAGTGATAGTCATTGGAGGAGTTCTATTTTTAGAGCACAGGTCTGCCTCTGACAAACTAGCTGTCACAGGAGGGAGAGGGGACATTATTTAGTGTAGGAATTTGTAGGCCAGGTATCCTGTAGCTGTCATGAAAAAGTGTTAATGGAAGTTACCTGTGATTGAACTCACTGGCACCATCAAAAGAAAATACTAAGAGGAAGCAATGTTGTGTTATTTAAGAGCCGATAAGCAAAAAGGAAGGTGGTAAGAAAAGCAGAGGCAAGTTTTCTTGGAAAGATAAAAAAGATGTGACACCCAGTGAGGAACAAAAAGCAGCTACTGAGGTAAGTGATGATGTTACTGTCTGGGATAAAGAACTGGAAGATTGTAAGGGATGACCTGAACAATGAATGGGTGAAAAGGGAACACTCTGACTTTGCAAATACTTTGCAGTTTGAGCACCTGAATCTCCATGGACCATGATAAACCATCTCCATGTTCACAAGACCCCAAGAATGTTCGGCCAACAGGCTGGTGTGGTCTTGCTACCAGTGCTTTCATATTGCTGCTTATTTTTCATGATGGTGTACATATCCAGCCAAGTTTGTAAGTTAGTGAACAGGTTATTTTGCCTCTAACTGCTCACCTTATCCAGTTTTGTCACGTTAGCTACAATTTAATGGCCTGCTCAAAATGAAAAAGCAACAACAATCTCTGCAACTAACTCCTTTCCTTTCCCTCTCCAAAGGACCCTAAGTCCACCCAAAACTCACCTGCTATGGACTATTTGATTTTCCTTTGCAAAAGTTGCTCTGTTGCCTTGACTAAACCACATGGCCTCCTGCATCTCCTCAAGAGACTGTACTTCCAGCTGTCAGATCATGAACTTCGACACAGCCCACCTGTGATGTACAAAATAAGGCTTCGCAGCAGGGAGACAGCTGGTTTGTTGTCAGTACCACTAATGCTCATCAGTATTATTTCACTGTTGCTTTCCGTGTCTCTCATGTCATCTCGTCTCCTGCACCTGTACTGCGAACAGGAGCAAAGGGCGTGTTCCTTTTCTGTGGGTTTGCAAGGAGTGTAGCGCAGAGGTGTTTGCTGTCAGTAATAATAACTAAACATGTTAATACAAGGTTGAAACACACTCAGCTTTTTAGGTCTAATAGTCTTCTCAAAAGTAAAAAATAAAGAATCAAATTGATCTTATTCCTGTTCAAAATCTCTGAAATTTGCTTGGTGATATAACAAACAAACAGCAGCACAAAAACTATATATTTGTGTGCATATCCGAACATACAAAAGTCAGCACTGGTGAGATACATCTGGAGTGCTGGGTCCAGTTCTGGTCTCCCCTGTACAAGAATGATAGGGACTTAATGGATCTCAAAGGGCCATGAAGACGATGAAGCATCTGGAGCATCTCTCATATGAAGAGAGGCTGAGAGAGCTGGGACTGTTCAGCCTGGAGAAGAGAAGGCTCAGGGTTCAGGGCTCAGGGTGATTTATCCATGTGTATAAATTCCTGGTGGGAGGGTGTGAAAAAGATGGAGCCAGGTTCTTCTTAGTGGTGCCCACCGACAGGAAGAGAGGCAATGGGCACAGGCTGAAATACAGGAAATTCCACTGAAACTTAAAGAAAAAAAGGTTTTAAACGTGAGGGTGGTCAAACCAGCGTTTGAGCAGGTTGCCCAGAGAGGCTGTGGAGTCTCCATCCTTGGAGATATTCAGGATGCAACTGGACACAGCCCCAAGGAACCTGCTCTTGCTGACCCTGCCCTGAGCAAGGCAGTTGGACGGGACAATCTCCAGAGATGCTGCCAACCTCAACCATTCTGGGATATGATGAATGGGGGTAGGAGGCCATGAAGGAAAAAGGGCTGATTCAGATAAAGGAAAAAATTTTCATGAGAATACATTTGGGTAAACTGGACATGGCTACTTTGGTCTGGTCACTGAGAGAAGATTTCTACTGCCAGGGCAGAAAATAGAGAACAGAACTCCAAATACATATACAAAAATACATAGTCTGAAGAGGCATCATGGCCATTTCATGAGGGAGAGTCTGTGTCACAGGTTGTAGCCTGGGACTGGAAGCGGTAACTTGGAGCTCTCCTTCCAGTGCCTTGTACATGCAGCCTGGGGAAACATGACTTGGCCACGGCCTGCCAGGGCTGAGACTGATGGGGAAAGTGCCATAATTACATCATTTCAAGCAGTATAAATATGCCTGAGAACAGAGATCTGCAGCAAACAACTCTCTGCTTTTCCTATTATGTCCAGTTTTGCTATCTATGAAGGTATATATGTCTAAGAGTATCTGGGAATATGTTATACATGATGGTCCCTACAGACACACTGTGCTTATCTTGAAGGCAAACACAAAATCCAGAAAATAAAAGAAGTTGTTTGGAGAGCTTGAACTGGCCACAGAAGAAATTAACATCATTAGTTGTGATTGACTGATGGAGTCGTTAAGGTCAGGCTTATAGAAAATCTAGCCTGACCTCAGGCATCTTCTGGGTCACAGATGCTCACCTTGTAACCTGCATCACACCTGTAACTCCTCATTGAGCTACTGCGGGGATTTGGGGAAGAAACCCAGTTAGGATTTAGAGATGGGTTCAAGGTTTCATTGTAAATAGACTAAATAGATCCTGATCCTCTGAAAAAGCAGAGTGCTGTCAAAAAAGAGCAAGCGTGGGGAGGTAAACACAATGTTTCTGAAGAGCAGCAACAATCACAGTATGGGTTAGACGCACTCTTTGTTTTGAGATCCTTGTTAAAACCATGACAGCTTAAAGCACTCTACAGAAATGAAACATTGGAGCAAAATGCTGTGGGACTGCTGAGAGAGTGTTTTTGCAGCAAATTCCAGAGCTGAAAAGTGGAGGAACACATTGACTGTATGCCCAGGAGAGAAAGCAAAAATGGATATGAACAAATGATTGCAAAACACTACGTTTCTGCAGCCGAGTAAATGATCATGCAGGTGTTTGGATCGAACGAGCTCTGCCCGGCCGTCGTGGCATCAGAAGAGTACACATGGTGGGTAATTACTTCAGCCTGGCTGACAGTGATACATTTATTAAGCTGTGATAAGTCATTGCTTTCACTTGTCCATCCAGGCCCGAAGTACTTCTATAGTGATAAAGCCCAAAAAGAGATTGTAAAGATTTCTACCTGCAGGAGCAAATTAAATTTCTGCCCCCATGCTACCAAGACTCTTAGCAGAGCAGATAATTTATGTAAAGAAGGTGACTAGCCTCTTGGCAGAGGTAAGGGAAGCGGAGGAGCCGAGTATAGGGAAAAATTCAGGGAGGCAGAAGTTTGATCCCTCTGTAGAAGGGAAATTGCAGAGAGCCTCTGAGGCTGAAGCAATGCATTCTCGTGGAGAAACCTTGAAAAGTCTTTCAGCTGGCAGGAAGCAGAGAAACAGGTTGGCAGCCACAGTGATGCCATTTAAAAATTCAGGTTCTGGACAGCAACGTGCTTTCTTGTAAAATTTTAGGTTTCCTGTGCCAAGCCTGTCATTTTTCTCCAAAACCATTTTTATTCTCAGCACTGAATTAATATTTCTATTTTGCTTTGCAGTAAGCAGCAGTACCACAGTATAAACACAAAGTCATGCAAATATACTAACCATCACTGATTACAAAAGCTGCTCCTGTAGGCTTGTTTTCAGCCAGCAATTTTGAAGTGTATTAGTGCCTGGATTTTGCCAGTTCACAAGCTACAGTAAATTAATGCCTCATTAAAAAACCCCAACATATATTTATTTTCTTCTCTTTGAACTCATCATTTAAGGCTAAATCCATTTATGGAACTAAATGAGTATGGCAGAAAACACAATAATGTGGACATGGCTTATAGGCATACAATGAAAGTTGGCTTAGTTTTATTCTTTCTAGCCCAGCATCTGCTATGGCTCTCAGGCCAGGGTCTCCACTGGAAAACATTGGAAAACCATGCAACTACACACAATTAAAGACAATCTATTCGACAAAAATAAAAAGGGCAATCCACTGATAAAGAATATTTTATGTCAGATGGTGAGAGGAAAAAAAGTAGTAGCATGTGCTCTAATAACACTTTGCAAAAACCTATACTGTGAAAAAAGATCCTCAGAGAACTTTGTTGAAGGAAGCAGTGATCTGAAAAGTAGGTGGCAGATAATCAGATGGACAAGACCTTTCCGTACAATGCTCCAGTCCAAACGGATGATGAAATACTTGGATACAAATACAGGGAACTATTGAGGAGGAGCAAAGGGTTTCTGTTGCCCTGGCACTTAGTGCTGACCCAAGTGTAATGGGATTACTGCATTATGTCCTTTGTCCGCAGCTCCAGGAAAAGGTTAATAGGTTAAACAAGGCTCATACTGGAACCAAACAAATGTTGAAAATGTGGGAAAACATGCCCTGGTAGCAACAGACTGTAGGAGCACAATGTGGGTAATCTAGAAAGAGATTAAAAGATGACTTGATCATAACAAGTAAGTACCGACGTGGGGAATAGAAATTAAGATAATGGGCTCTTGAGTCTTTCAGGCCCGTATGTAATATGATCTAGTGGCTGGAAGCTGAAATTAGTCAAATTAAGAGTAGAAATAAAATACACGCCTGATGATGAGAGTAAATTAACCAATGGGACCACCAGCTCGGTGTTGGGAAACACATAAACACATATATCACTGGAAATATGTAAACCAGTGAGGTATTTTTCAAAACAACATACTGATTATTTTAGGACGGTCTTCTGATTAGTATCACACAGATAGTGTGCAGGATAGCAAGGATAAGCTCATGTTAAATAATTTTTGAGTTCCTGACTGTCTCTGGTGATTAGGATGTAGAAATACAATAACAGCTATAGTTCCCTCTGCTCTGGCCTTGTTGGAGCTAGTCTTGTTTATAAACCATGTGAAGGTTTCAGAGATTTTCCCAAATCATAGAATCACAGAATAGTTTGGGTTGGAAGGGACCTCTCAAGGCCATCTAG
>NW_008794444.1:3986905-3995106 GCF_000699145.1 Aptenodytes forsteri
GCAACCTGGGCCAGGGCTTCACCACCCTCAGCATAAAAAATTTCTTCCTTATATCTAGTCTAAATCTACCCCCCTTTAGTTTAAAGCCATTAATATGGCTTTAATACCAAAATACTTGTCCCAAGTCCGTTCCTCGCGGTCCCCCCATCACAGGAATGCAGAAGCGGGATGGAGTGCTTCGCAGCGACTCCTCGCACCCAGGCACCATTCACCCAGGGTGCGTTGAGTAAGAGGAGCCAGCGGAGTAAGATAAGAAAGTAATTGTGCAGCCATCACTGAAACACAAGTCATTTTAGTCCCGGAGATTGGCAGATGTTAATCAAAAGTGTGAATTTCAAATGATTCCATTAAACTGGTACAAATCCCATTTTGAACAATCATTTTTCATTCTAAAACCATGGGCTCCAATTTAGTTTAAGGAATAGCGTTCAAGTAACCTAAGATGAGAACTGTTTAAACTAAAAATGCATATATGCGTGTGAAGGTGTGCATCACTTCAGTGGTTTGAGCAGCCTAGTCCGAAACAGTATATAGCTTAAACCTCGTAGTCTTGTGAAAAAAAGATGTGTGCAATTAATTTTTTTAACTAGCAGGTCAATTTTGCCCTCCTCCTGTGTCTCTCTTTCCCACGCAAACTACATGTACTTCGAGCATATGTCAATGCAAGAAGAATTTCCTGTGCTCCGTGAGTGGAGCGCTAGTTCTTTCTGTGCTGCAGGTCATTGGAGAAAAGGTAACTATCCAGATAAAAGTGTTTTTCAACAACTTTTGAGATTTCAACATTCCTTTTAAATTGCACCGGAGTGTAAGCATTTCACAAGGTACTTTTGTCCAAAAAATTATTTCAAGTCCTGAAACTCTGAAGCTTCTGAGTTGCTTAGGCTTCTGTGGTTGAAAAGACCCTGAAGAGACCTCAAAAAACTTAACAAAAGCCTGAAAATGGTAACCCTTCAGAAAATCCTTGGCTTTCCGTGGACTTGCATATTTAACATTCAGTTGAAGACTGGAGCCTTAAATGGGATTTCTTTGTCTTCAGTTACTCATAGCGTTTACTTGCTCAGTCTCTGCCCTGCAATAATTATTTTTGGAGGGAAGTTGGAGCTTTTTCCATTAGTCAAAGAAATGAAAGTACCCAGCCTCTTTTATTTTTGAAAAAAATAAAAGCCTGACTTTAAGGGCTTTCTGCCGAGTCAAATTTACACTATGTTCTTGCTGCTCAAACAAAATGTTTCAGGGGTCATTTTCAGTACAGCTGGAGTGGCTTGTTAGGCACAATCCATGCTTAAAATGACTTGGCTGAAATTGTTTCTAACGCTATATTTCTGTGCAGCGGCTCTTCAGCTACTTCATTTAAAGGAAATATTTTGTTTGGGTGCGAGTGCAACGCAAATGGTCTGTTACATCCTGTTTCTTTTCCAACTTGGCTTCAGGAATGGGGCAAGGGGTACGTTATGGCAGCTCTTATGGTTCATCAAAGGCCACCTTTTATTCTGAAGTAGAAATGGAAAGATTTCTCTGAACGTTGAGATGCAAAAGCTAAATTTATCGCTGGCTTGACAATAGGGAAACCTATTTCATCTCATTGAGATGAAAGAGAGAGAGACTGAGTACCCAGCTTTTATTTTTGAAAAAAAATAAAAGCCTGACTTTAAGGGCTTTCTGCCGAGTCAAATTTACACTATGTTCTTGCTGCTCAAACAAAATGTTTCAGGGGTCATTTTCAGTACAGCTGGAGTGGCTTGTTAGGCACAATCCATGCTTAAAATGACTTGGCTGAAATTGTTTCTAACGCTATATTTCTGTGCAGCGGCTCTTCAGCTACTTCATTTAAAGGAAATATTTTGTTTGGGTGCGAGTGCAACGCAAATGGTCTGTTACATCCTGTTTCTTTTCCAACTTGGCTTCAGGAATGGGGCAAGGGGTACGTTATGGCAGCTCTTATGGTTCATCAAAGGCCACCTTTTATTCTGAAGTAGAAATGGAAAGATTTCTCTGAACGTTGAGATGCAAAAGCTAAATTTATCGCTGGCTTGACAATAGGGAAACCTATTTCATCTCATTGAGATGAAAGAGAGAGAGACTGAAAAGGTGATTTTCATTTTGTTACATGGTGGCAGACATTTCATCCAAGAGAGTTGTGCCAGTCCTACGTGCACTCATTGAACATTGTGTATGACTTTTGATTTGTGGTTTACAAAATAAGCTGTGAGTTGTTCTGCAGATTATCTCAGGAATACTGTTTGGAAATGAGTGTCACAGAGTCTTCCTCTAAGTATCATAGCTGTAGGTGACCATGGAAATATTTGGAGAATTCAAATGCCACTTCTGAGAAATATGTTCAAAATTGTTGAACCCAATACATAAAAGTTTATTTTATAAACTTTTTTTTGCAAAAATTCGTGCATCTTTCTAATACTATGACAAGGGAGAAAGACCCATGGTGCTTTGCATTATTCAGCCATGAGAATTAAAACAGGAATTAAGGAAGTATCAGCATTTATCAGCAGGCTGAGTTGTCCCACAATCCTGGTTTTATTTTGACCAAAAACCAGTGATAGTTTAATATAGTTAAATCTCTTGGGAGAAGGCAGATAATCTTGCAGTTCAGGCATTATATTAGCCACAAGGAGACCTGATTTCCCTTCCAAGTTCTGATATTGATATCAATAGTGGAAATCAATTGGATTAAGCTGAAGGCACCTAACTGTTGCATCTCAGAAACACTGTACAGAAACATAGACCACATGAGCCATACAACACGTATATGGTGGCTCTCGCCATACAACACGTATATGGTGGCTCTCGCATGCCCTGCTCTGTTCAACCTGCTGCAAATGCTGTGCACATTGCACTTTTGAGGCTCTGGACTTGCTCTGCACACTGAGATTGATCCAACAGCGTGGCCAGAGGGAACTTCTGGAACTTCTGGGCATGAAGATCTCCTAGCAGACTGCCGGATAACTGCAAATCCTGACAAAGGAAAAGTATATTTGGGTTTTTTTTCTGTTTTTTTTTTTTTTTTCCTTTTTTTTTTCCCCCTGAATGATTGTTCTGGGCAATAAAAGAAATTTGAAAAGAGACAATCAGCAGGGAACCCCAGATGACTGGCAGTCTACTGAGGCTATTTAACTTCTTTTAAAAGTATTCTTATGTTGGCAAAGAGAGCTTTTTTGTGCAGGAATTGATTCTTGGTTTGCATTTGTGTAGCAGGTAATAAATAAAATATCTGACCCACCTAGAGCCTCCAGGGTCCCTTTGTATAGCCCGAGATCAACAAGTTCATTCAGTAGTGTAAATCACAGAAATGTAATAAGGAAGCTAAAATGACTGTACATCAAAGCTCTGCACTGAGGGAAAATATCCCTTATTCCTGCCCTGCTCCCCAGGCAGACTGTTCATCTCATGTTCTTGCAAACGTTCACCAAGAGGACTCCTCAGCTCCCTGCTTCATTGACATTACAATTAAAGATGTTTCTCTAAAAGCCAAATGAAATCTGGGAGGTGATAATTTAATTTCTTCCTCAACTGGTGGAGAAAAATTGATTGCCCTCACATTTATGACCCATTTTACCTATGTTATCATCCTCACCATAGCCATTCCCTGTATCTGTCCACACCCCTCTACCTCTCTAAGCAGTTCATGCTTGCTGGATGGCTAAACATTTCTGTTTCTCTCCTGCAAATTCTTTCAATTTTCTTACATCTTCCTTCCTTGAAGTACAGTGCTCTGAACATGGGCCAGCACTTCAGTACCCCGTATCCTACCCCCAGCTCTCCTGTTAATATCTCCCAGTGAGATCTGCCATTTGACTAACAATATCAGCACATGGTTCACTCACAGAGGGTTGTAGGCTACTAATACCTGCAAATCTTTCCCAGATATTAAACGCTCCTTTAAAACAGGGAACAAAACCAGACACTGAGATGATGCCAACAGCGTCATACTAAAGATGCAGGCGTTCAGCTGAACAAACCTTCTTCTGACCATCCAGTTTTTTAATTTGAATGGAATATTGGCCACAGGTATGCAATGAGCTAAATGCAGATCAGCTGCATTTTTGTTCTTACTAATACTGAAGGTCCTCAGAGTTTCTCAGGCCCATCTCCTGTTGAGACAATAAGCTATAGCTGAACATAAATGCTGTAAGCTGTTAAAGTGTTATGACTGTATGCCTGAAACACTGACAAATAAACTAGTGTGACTGGCATTTGACTTATTTGGTCACATTTCATTTAACTTAAAATAAATAAGAAGATATGACAGTTCTGTTCATGCAGAAATAAAATTTTGCTGTCTCAGGAAGTAGGTGTTCACACACAGTGCCAGTTTGTGTCGAATGTATGCAAAATATATAAATCAGCTGAGCTGATTTGACATTAATTACATGTTTAATTTTTCCTACAGTAAACTGCATAGTGAATAAAAAACTCTAAAAGGGGGGAAGCGAAATCCCACTTCCGTTGCCTCTCAAATACATCAAAATTGAGTCTGTTTGCAATCACTGAAATCTGGCTGTATGCAGTAAAAGATGGTTGGTGATACTGCCGTGACATCCCTCACTTGGTCTTCAGTGTTGTGGGTTCAAAATCAGCTCTTCCACATATTTGGAGCATGGCTTTGGGAAAAAAAACCTACTTCCATTGTGCATCATATTAAGCTATGCAACAATGGACCTTAATCACTCCTTGCCCTGAATCTTTAACCGGAAAAATGGCATAGTAACCCTTCCTTTCTCCCAGCGTTATTTAAGATGTGTGCTCCTTTGTGGCAAGGGTTGACAGTGAGGACAGGTTGGGACAGAATCAGATTTACCGAGCTGTTAGGTATCCATGTGACTGCTGTGCTCTCGTTTTATCTAGTTAGATTTATCATAAACTAAAAGATTGGCCGACATCCCTCACTTGGTCTTCAGTGTTGTGGGTTCAAAATCAGCTCTTCCACATATTTGAGCATGGCTTTGGGAAAAAAAACCTACTTCCATTGTGCATCATATTAAGCTATGCAACAATGGACCTTAATCACTCCTTGCCCTGAATCTTTAACCGGAAAAATGGCATAGTAACCCTTCCTTTCTCCCAGCGTTATTTAAGATGTGTGCTCCTTTGTGGCAAGGGTTGACAGTGAGGACAGGTTGGGACAGAATCAGATTTACCGAGCTGTTAGGTATCCATGTGACTGCTGTGCTCTCGTTTTATCTAGTTAGATTTATCATAAACTAAAAGATTGCATTTTACCAGAGACTCAGGCGATCTTTGTGTTCAAAAGGTCCGTAGAAAACACAACCTCCTGGGAGGAAAGAGTAGTACAAAACTTTCCAGGTTGCTGTTGGACTTGAGAGAATGGTGTTTTATTCCATGTTCATCTGTGGTCTTCCTGTCCTGCCTGAGACCAGCCTGTGAAAGTCATTTAGGCTCCTAAAGGCAGGTACCTACAGCTAGGTCTGGATAGGGACAGGCCACATGACACAATTCTTTTTGTTGTCCATCCCCTAGGTCCTAAGTCCTCAATTACACTTGTAGGGTCCTAAACATCTTGAAGATTTTGGGTCCTGGTGGAATTTTCAAGGCTCCTAGGTGGCCTAGAAAGATACTTGATTATGTTTAGTTTCCAAAAAAAATCTTGTATCTCTAATTGATCACCTTAGCATCTAAATTCCCTTAAAATTGTCCTGTAGATAGTTCTAAAAATACAATATGAATCATCAAGCACTTAAGCGTTTTAAATACTGAGAGGGCCTGCTGAAATTTGTCTGAGAACATTAATGGATTCAACAGGAACAATGTCAAAGTCTTCAGACGTTAGCACCTTCCCTCTGGAGCATAGGAGAGAGGCCAAAAGGCTTTGAAAGATCAAAAAGCATTGCTGTATTTAGAAAGGGGCAGGAAAGGGAAGTGGAACCACGGGTCAGATAATTTGCATTTCTGGAGATATACTGGAGAAACTGGAATAAGAGTGGAGAAACCGGAATGAGGATGAATGTTGGAGAAACTGTACTGAATCTGACATCCTCAGTGATGCTGTGCCAGAATGGAAGGCGTTTTGAGAGACATGTTGACTGTAAGTACAAACAATCTGGACAAATTGGTGATCATTTACATTTTGGAATAAGCAAGTGCTTATATACAAGCTGGAGACAACTGGATGTAGAGTCTGCAAAGAATTAGAGGAGAAAACCTCAGACTGCTGTGAAAAAAATAAAAAAATCATCCTGGGACATGCATACAGGGGTACTGTACAATGAACCCTTCCTTCTGTGCAATTATGGAGAGGTCTCAGCTGTCCAGATATGGGCCCCAGGAAGCAAGAAAGACATGAAATAATGGGAGATAGTCCAGGGAAAAAAACAATAAAAATGACTAGGAATCTAGAAAACATAATGATTGAAAGAGCTGGAGTTGTTTAGTTTAGAGAACAGAAGGCAGAGGGGAGATACACGAGAGCTTAAATGTTTAAAAAGTTGCTGCAGAGAGGAAATATCCATTTTCCATATTCAGTGCAAGAAGTTATGGGTATGAATTGTAGTAAGGGAGGGAGAGATCGGTCAGTAAGGAAGCCCCCGAAAGCCAGCGGTTTAGCACTGGAGTAGGCTGCCTGGGGAGGTGGGAGCATCTCCCTCCATCAGCAGAGGTGTCTGAGCACGGGTCTGGGTAAGAGCAACCGTAACAGTTTGAGAAGAGCTGAAAGAACCTTTGTGCAAGGAGGTGGACTAGGTGACCTCTATCATGGCTGAAAAATTAGGCCCTTAGTTTCACTGTCACTCATGTTTTTCTTTATAAAATGGGGACAATTCATAGCAAGCCACGCTATTACCTTAAATCTGTCAAAGATTATGAGGAGCTCAGATGCTTCAGGAGCAAAGGAAGGGAGGTGTATGAGCTTCTGAGGTTGATCAGCAGCCTCTTAAAACCATGATTTAAAGCGGCATAGTGCTGTTGTGATATAACTCAGATGCTTTTGTACTGAGTTTCCTGCAGGGAATGGGGCCTAATTTTTTTTTTCCTAAGCATTATCAAACACAATGTCAGAGACAGTATTTGAGAATGCCACCATAGACCAAGAGCTGTGATCTTTATTTCCCTGGGACAGCGTCTGCTATGAGGCCATTGGCCTGTATCCATGCGACGGTTGACAAAGGACTATCAACTCTTACTGCAAACAGGCAGCATGGAATAATCAGTCCTGCAAAAAGCCCGTTCCTGGCAGCTGAGTGTTCCCGTTTCATATTGGGCTCCACCAGAACTGAGAGAGAGGATTGCTAACTGGATGGGGGAGCTTAAACTGGACTCCATCTCACGTAGGAACTTGGGCTGGAAACATATTTTCTGAATTGCAAGAATGTTGAGGCAGTGGCACAAGAATACTGTCCAAGTTTGATTGTCAAATCTTGAGTTTTCTTGAAAAGAAATTATTCATTATTAAAAGTAATTAGAAATGTCCAGCAGCAATTTAGGGTCCTGCAAATAAGACAGCAAAAAAAAAAAAAAAAAGTAATTACTTCGAGACCATGTTTTCAAGACTTAGGCATGTGAATGCAGCAAATGAGTTGTCATGGCTTAATAAGTTACCAGTGATGAGCTGAGTTGCAGGACATTGGTGGGCTGTAGCAAAGTGATGGCTTAGGATAGGGAATAGCTGAGATATCAGCAACTAAGACAAAGACCCAAGACAAAGATGAAACTTTCACAGGGGGGAGAGGGTTGTCTTGTCACCAAAGCATTCTCCTCCATCTCTATCTTTTTGCAGAGTGCTGTGATACTATTCACAGATGCTTTAATACCAGTCCCAGCAGACCAGACCCCTTGGAAGATATCAATTAAATAGAAACTAGAAGTTTCACCAAGTGCAACACAGCAAGTCATTGAAAAATTCAAAGAAAACTTCAGGTTTTCCTGCACCTGACCCAAATCTTCTCCTAGAAGACCTTGCAGTGCCCTGACCACTATTTTAAACACTGCAGAGTTGATCTTGCTCACAGAATGGAACAATCTTTTTTTTTTTTGCACAAAATTTTAAACACATCTTTATTGGAGTTATAGAGTTACAGCCAGCAATGTGCGCTCGCAGCCCAGAAGGCCAATCGTCTCCTGGGCTGCATCCAAAGCAGCGTGGCCAGCAGGTTGAGGGAGGGGATTCTGCCCCTCTGCTCTGCTCTGGTGAGACCCCACCTGCAGCACTGCGTCCAGCTCTGGAGCCCTCAGCA
>NW_008794444.1:3996394-4013266 GCF_000699145.1 Aptenodytes forsteri
TCTTTACTGAAAGAGTGGTGAAACATTGGAACAGGCTGCCCAGGGAAGTGGTTGAGTCCCCATCCCTGGAGGTATTTAAAAGACGTGTAGATGAGGCACTTAGGGACATGGTTTAGTGGGCATGGTGGTGTTGGGTTGACGGTTGGACTCGATGATCTTAGAGGTCTCTTCCAACCTTAATGATTCTATGATTCTATCTTAAAGTGAGAGGAAACTGCTAGGACCCCGTCTGACCTTCTCCCAAGCACCCATAGGAATGCTCCAGGAAACCCCTTGTTTTCTGACTGAGCTGAAACATCTCCTTTAGGTAATCTTCCCCTTTTGGTTTAATACTTCACATAGCTGAGAATTCACTACTTGCACAGGTAAATTACCCCGCAAGCTAATCTGTATTTCCTCCCAGATTTCTCCCAGCTTCTGCTTTTAGTCATAGATCTGCTCGTGCCTTTGTCTGGTGGCCTGGAAAGATCCCATCTGAAAGAAATCTTTACTCGGGTACTCAGAAAACAGATCGTCTTCTCTTCCACTTTTCTTGGTTAAGCTAAACAAGATAAGCTTATTAAGCCTCTTGCTGTTTGGCAAGTTTTCCAGACTTGAAATAAAACTAAATAACTTGCCCTCTTCTACATACTTATTTCTGCTCCGCAAAGCATTGTTTTAAAAGCTAAATACTCTGCAACTAAGCTGTGCTGTTGTGTTTGGAGATTGCTTATTCTAGGTCATATTGTTCTCCTGGAGTGATGAACTTGTTCAGCGAGAACATCTAAGGGGAGAATCTGGAATTTAAAATTAGATGTTGGAAGTAAGGAGGGACTGTTTTCTGCCCATCCTCAATGTGTCTGGTTAAGGACTAGGTACTAAAGAGGGATAATGTATCCTTGTATTTAACACAGCAGCTGTCTGGGATTTGGAGATTAAAGAACAATCTTTACACCTCAGAGTTAATCTCCTGATTAAATGCTGGATTTGGAAGTGCCCCAGGCTATAATGCAAAGGTCTATATGGAAAAAGAAGAGAAGGCTGTCCATTTGGTATCTATGGTTGCATAAACTGGAGATTTTCATGGAAGAGGCAACAAACCAGTGGTTTATTCAGCATGATTTCTTATCAGGAAATGGCCTATTTTTAGGCAAGAGTAATGTTCACTGGTGTGGATTTGTAGCTGCTGGTAATGATGAACACCTAATCATTTATAAAAATTTGTACCATTGTGCCTTCCTGCATTGTTTCCTAACAGCCTTGTTGATTCAGCTCAAGATACTCACAGAGTAAATATCTTGCTAATGTGGAAAGGATACAGTGTTCATACAGTCATGAGTTATTGAATACTGATTCTTGATTTAGTTATTGAGGTATTTATTATATGTCTGTTTGGACTAAATAAACAGAGATGTTTGTTAGCAAAAAGTTCAGTGAAGCAAGAATGATTCAAGACAGCAGCATCTATAAACCCTAAGGAATCCTGACTTTGCATGCACAATAATGGGCTCTCTACACCATGATGGGACCATGGGGACCT
Organism: Aptenodytes forsteri; assembly: GCF_000699145.1. Taxonomy (NCBI): domain Eukaryota; kingdom Metazoa; phylum Chordata; class Aves; order Sphenisciformes; family Spheniscidae; genus Aptenodytes; species Aptenodytes forsteri. The sequence goes on from NW_008794444.1 coordinate 3,997,914, forward strand.
CTAAAGTCTGCTTTAGTCTGATCCCCACTGTCACATTATCCCTTTCATAAAATGACTTAGCTCACCTTCAATCTCTTAACGAGGTCACCAATCCTCAGCATCGCTGTACTAATAGATACAGATCTCCAGACATACAGCTGAAATGAGCTCCAGTTTGCCCCTATGTATTCTTGTGCCAGCATTATCCTTTAGTTTAAGTTGGTCTGCTCCCCTTGTGGCGTATTTCTGTCCCTCCCCAGACATCTACAAAAAGCAGTGAAATCCTCTCTTAGCCTTTCTTTATTAAACCTAATAAGCCCAAACTTCCTCCACCCTCTCTTATGAGATCACCAGTGCCTGATGCCCTTTATAGTCCTCCTTAGCAACTGTTCTAGTGCCAAATTTTTTTTCAATGAGCCTGTCCAGAACTGCACAGAGATGAGGTCTTACCTAGGCCTGTTTCACTGGCATAGGGGTGATCTTCACTGGAATTAGTTGTCTCAACATATTGTAGGACTCAATTTGGTTTTCTTCCAGCTCTACCACGTTGGTGGCTAGATGTCACTTCCATTCCTGCTGACTGGTGACTGTCAGATGGGACAGATATTCTTCCCCAAGCATTGTGCTTGCACAGTGTTCTGCTGTCTCTTCAAATGTGTTATTGTATGTCAGCACAATGGTTGCATTGATTTATTTTTCTCTAGACCTTAAGGTCATCCAGTTCTTCCTCTTGATATTCCTGCTTTACTCAGAGCTGACGGTGCACCAACAGGTTTAATGGGAACACTACTAATTTAGATCATAGGATCACAGAATGGTTTGGGTTGGAAGGGACCTTAAAGATCATCTAGTTCCAACCCCGCTGCCATGGGCACGGATACCTTCCGCTAGATCAAGTTGCTCAAAGCCTCATCCAACCTGGCCTTGAACGCTTCCAGGGAGGGGCCATCCACAACTTCTCTGGGCAACCTGTTCCAGTGTCTCACTACCCCCACAGTAAAGAATTTCTTCCTAATATCTAATCTAAATCTACCCTCTTTCGGTTTAAAACTGTTACCCCTTGTCCTATCACTACACTCCCTGATAAAGAGTCCCTCCCCATCCTTCCTGTAGGCCTCCTTTAAGCACTGGAAGGCTGCAATAAGGTCTCCCCAGAGCCTTCTCTTCTCTGGGCTAAACAACCCCAACAACCCCCAGTTCAGCTCCAGCTGTGCCTTGGCTTTCCTGATCCCCTCCCTGCACTCCTGGGCCATATCCCTATAATCTCCCCAGGATGTGTATCCCTGTCTCCCTGCCCATGCTTTTTGTTTTTGTGTTTTAGTTTGGCTAAGAGGTCTTGACTTAGTCAAGCTGGCCTCCTGCCTTCCCTGCCCAACTTCTTGCACGTCGGGATTGAGAGCTCTTGCGCCCTAAGAAAAATGTCTTTAAATATTTCCCAGCTCTCATTTGCTCCTTTGCCTCTGAGGGCAGTTTCCCAAGGGATCCCATGCACTAGCACCCTAAACAGCTGAAAGTTTGCCTTTCTGAGGTTTAGGGTCCTGACTCTACTTTTTACCCATCCTGTACCCCTCAAGACTGAGAATTCCACTAGGGCATGATCGCTGCAGCCCAGGCTACCTCCAATCTTGACCCCTCTGATAAGTTCTTCTGCATTAGTGAGCAACAGGTCCAGCAGTACCTCTCCTCTGGTCGGGCTCTCCATCACCTGGACTAGGAAGTTGTCCTCAATGCACTCCGGTCGTTTCCTGGATTGCTTGCAGTTCACTGTGCCGCTTTTCCAGCAGATGTCCGGGTGGTTGAAGTCCCCTGTGAAGACCAGGGCCTGTGAGTGTGATGCTTCCTGCTGTTGAAGAAAGAACTCTTCATCAACCTCCTCTCCTCGATTGGGTGGCCTGTAGTAGACATCAACCACAAAGTTTCCTTTGTTGGCTTGGTCTCTAATTTTCACCCATAAATTCTCAACCTGCACATTGCTGTTCTTTAAAGATAGCTCTGTGCAATCAATCCCATTTTTGGCAGAGAGGGCACCTCCCTCACCCCTCCTTCCTTGCCTGTCCCTTCTGAATAATTTATAGCCATCAATCACAGCACATCAATCGTGCGATTCATCCCACCAAGTTTCTGTGATAGCAGTCAGGTCGTAGTTTTCCATCTGGGCAATGTCTACCAGCTCCTCCTGTTTGTTTCTCACGCTGCGTGCATTGGTATAGAGGCACTTCAGCTGGGCTATTGGCCACATCCCCTTTTCGGAGGAGTTCACCCTAATTTTCTTGAGCAATTCACAGGTGTTTCCCTGTTGCTTCCTAATGCCTCAGCACCCCTGGCTCCTCTCTAGTGCTTAGAACTCCATACCCCTCTCCTGCTAAATCTGGTTTAAAGCTCTGTTTATAAGTCCAGCCAGCTTGTTGCCCAGGACAACAAGCCCAGCACACCAATATAAATACTAATATTCCCTGAGGAACTCTTCCAGTAGCCTTGTTATAAAGAAATATTTCCTCTTTTAACCCTGTTTCCTTTTTCTAGACTCTTCCTTTCCTACCTTAGTGCTAACCTACGCCTCATCTTCTCTTGCATAATTTTGTATCTGATACTTCACAAAATATTTTTTGTTAAAACAACCAAATGGATTTGGCCTATGGCATTTCTTGCCTAAGACTCTAGTCCAGCATGCTTGTAAAATTCTGTTTAATTTCTCCTGTTTTATTTTCCATCACCATCTCTTCAACTACTTTTCTGTTCAATAACTTGTTCTAAATCCTTGCATATAACCAATTTCTGTTTTATTTTCCATCATCACCATGTCTTCAACTACTTTCCTGTTCAAGAACTTGTTCTAAATCCTTGCATATAACCAAACTTGAATTAATTACTCATTCATACCCATATCGGTCTCTCCCAGTCTTCTACCTTAACTGGATATCTAAGCACATAAAGCCAAGTCTTGCATTGCTCTTAAACAATACTGTGTTTAAATGTTTAGTTTGATTATACGTTCTAGCTACTTCAGCTATTGATGGCACATGGCCTAAATGTAGGATCTGATCATCATCAGGTTTGTACCCTAAATAGATGGAAGGTAGAGTTTAGAGTTGTGTCAGACCAGGTTTTCATGTGAATAATTGCATCCACACGGTTTTCAAGAAACAAAACCCAGCTAGTTTTCAAGAGACAAAACCCAGCTAGTTTTCAAGAGGCAAATGTTTTTTTCAAAAACCTGTTGGCTTTTCTGTAATTCATAAGGAAGGACTCTTCCAGAGGTGTGAGTGCTATTGACAGAACACTTTGGAAATGAATCCTTCTTTCTTCTTCTATCCTTGAACCCCAACTGTCTTTACATCATGTCTTTACTCCATCTGCAGGTGATAATTTATCCTTTCAGGACTTGTTTATAGGGTCTCTCTGGAATTCAGCAGTCCACTTACCTTTATCTGCCCTTCTCCCTCTCGCATTTTTCTGTCTCCCTACCTGAAACTCAGGTTTCTGAACGGTGGCTCTGGGAAGGTGCGTGATCTGGAGTGAATCCAGGCCCAGAGCTGCCGTCCGTGTTCAGTGCAAGAGAGAAAATTGCATGTGTTGGGTGCAAAGTGCCTCTGTCAGACAGCTATCAGGGCATCCAGCGAGCTAAATCCTGCACCACCCAAGGCTTAGGTTTATCCCAAGAAGGCTGTAGGAAAACGCCTGTATCGAGTTGTTGCTCAGCTCATGCCTACAACCTTGATTTCTGTGCTTGCTTTAAAATGGAGCAGCAGGTCATTCTTTCCTTAGGTGTCACAGGAGGCAACATACTGCCACACTCATTTCACATGGCAGCTGAGCAGGCAGAGGACTCATCCAGTTTATGGGCCCCAAATTGAAGGCCCACCTCTGCTGGAAGGGATACAGCCCAGAACCCCCGACCGTGGAAGGGATCTCTGCCTCTTCAGACCAATGCTGTTGGTGGGCCATGGTGGGGAGAATAAGTCAAAGCTGGAAAGGAGCAGAGGGAATGGAAAGAAAAAGGTGACACTGAATCCTAGAAATCAGAGCTGGTAAGAGCAGAGGGCATCCAGTCTCTGCGTGGAGGCCAGCTTGCAAAAATTCCTCTTAGTGCTGTTGCAGATGACAGACAGCCTTGCAGAAAGCGTAGGAGCAACCCTGAGAGGAGGGATCAGAAACCAGGATCCTGCCCTGCCAGACAGCCTGTCCTGGTTTCGGCAGGGATAGAGTTAATTTCTTTTCTAGTAGCTGGTACAGTGTTTTGGATTTAGGATGAGAACAAAGTTGATAACGCACCGATGTTTTAGTTGTTGCTAGGTAATGCTTACACTAGCCAAGGACTTTTCAGCTTCCCATGTTCTACCGACTGAGAAGGCTGAAGGTGCACAAGAAGCTGGGAGGGGGCACAGCCAAACTGGCCAAAGGGACATTCCATACCATGGGACGTCATGCTCAGTACATCAACTGGGGAAAGCTGGCCGGGGGGGCCGCTGCTCGGGGACTGGCTGGGCATCGGTCGGCGGGTGGTGAGCAATTGCACTGTGCATCACTTGCTTTGTGTATTATTATTATTATTATCATATTATTATTATTATCATTTTATTTCAATTATTAAACTGTTTTTATCTCAACCCACGAGTTTTTCTCACTTGTGCTCTTCCAATTCTCTCCCCCATCCCACCGGGTGGGGGGGAGTGAGCGAGCGGCTGCGTGGTGCTTAGTTGCCGACTGAAGTTAAACCACGACACAGCCCTTTGCACATTTGACTCTGGAGTCAGACCTTCCTCCGCTTGTTCTTACGCTGCCCCAAAAATAAACTTGTGTCTTTCCTCACAGTGAGCCCAGACCAAAGATGAAAGGTTGCAGCTGCAGGAAAAGCCAGAGATCCTGGTGCTTCCCAGCAGGGAGCAAAGAGATCAGCGCTGTGTCCTTCTTGGTCTCAGCAGCCCCCTCCTCCCAGCAGCCGTCTGACACATGCGCTTTTTCATACCCTGAAGGGAGGAAATACGTACACAACTAAATTATGCATATCTGTTCATTCCTGCTGGGTCTGTGCTTGTGTTTCTTTAATATTGTGGGTTTCTCTACTAAGCGCAAGGGAAAATGCATATTTTGGCATGTTGTGCCACTAACTACGGGCATAGAGGGTATCGTAAAGCATGGAATGACCTCAAAAGATAATGAAGTAGGTAGCAATTAAATGGGAAAACCTGCTCGTCGTAGAAACTGAGTAACACTTTGCTGTTAAAATTGTAACAACTAATGTTTTAGAGGCTAGAAGTGAGTACAAGATTTTGCCTGGCACTTTTTTATCCTTCCTGCAGCCAAGCTCTACGATGTTTTACAGTTTTTGATTGGTTAATAGAAAACAAATCAATTTGTGAGCTTTCTTATTGAATGCACAATGTAATCATTCCTATAACAGATTGTTATCTGTGAGGAACAAGATTATTTTGCAAGGGCAATGATGGGTTAAGAGTAATTATCGACTAACAAACACGCCTGAAATCTTGTACTGAGAGGCATGGTTGTCTTTTTCTTTTCAAGAGAATTTAATTTAAGCAATGCTGTTGTGCTGCTAGTGCCAAAAGACAAAGCAGGAGATTCTTGAGAACGCTGAACTCTTGGTGACCTCTCCAGTGATGATGTTAGCACTTGGAAGTACTTGGTAGGAAAAAGCACGCTGAGAACAGATCACAAGTCTAACCCTTACTGCTAAAGGCAATCCTAGTTATATGAATTGCACTCACCTCTGAACCACTCCACTGGATTTCAAAGACGTTACAGCAGTGTAAAGCTGGAGTCAAGCAATGGCCAATTTGTCCAGTTGCCATTTCACTGACATTTAGGTGAATTTGCAAATGGAAGATGTAATAATTTTAAATTTCTCATGCTGAGGTTGGGCACAGAAGGCCAAACACCCGGGGCAGACCAAGCAAGCCTTCAGTGGAAGATTCTGGACCAGATCTGAATGATCGGGGTTGCAACCAACCCCATGGAGGTTTTTGTGTAATGCCGTACTTTGTGCAGTTGCACAACTAGGACTGAGGGTACCCAAGGCCGGTTCCTGCTCTCACTGATGGCCACGTCGTGCAGTCCTGACTACAAAGCCCTTCTGCATCTCTCCCCGAGGTGTTGCTCCATTTGGAGCAGGCACAAGAAGCACCAGGATCCGGACAAGTGGTGATGCAAAGCACAGCTGCAGCTAAAAACAGCAAAGTCGGAAGTGGCTTAAGCTGAAAGTGAGAGTTAATGGAGATGGCAGACGGAAAACATAGCTCGGCACTTTCCAGCAGAGGCAAGAGGCAACTAATGGATTAGAAATCAGATGCAGCCCTACCATTGATTTACCCAGTCTGAAATAAAAAAACAAGAAAACTCCATTAGTGTAATACATCTTTCACGCAGCTGCGACCAAGCTGCAGGCTCTGTGTGTGGAGGGAACAAGAATTTCCCCTGCTCTGAGCAGTAGTACATTAGTTTCATCTTGGATGAAGAGGGAGAAAATGAGAAATTGAAAGCATAAGGAATCTTGTTTCTCTGAAGGAACAGCCCATGGGGCAGAGAGGAATCCTGCAATTCCAGCCCTGTGGGGATGCTATTTAAGGACTGCCAATGTGTTTCCCTGGCCCTGTGCTTCCACTATTTGCTGTTGAGGTTCTGATCCAGATCTGAAAGTCTCAGGATTGCTCCCCCTCCAGTGTTGCAAGCAAGGTAAAGAAACGCTTTTGCTTTTGCTTTAAGAGGCAAGCAGAGAAAATGGCACACAGAGAAGATTCAAGAAAGCTAAGACTGCCCCTGGCTTTACCCCAGGCTGGCTCCTTGGGTTCAGCATGCTTGATATAGCATGGATTTAGTTGCTGAAGTTTGCCTTATTCACACTGAAGCCATGCCAACTCAAAATTACACCCTTTGCTGCTGTCTAGCCTTAGAATCATGCAACAGCACGGTCCTGGGCAAGCCTGGAGGTGCCTTCACCCTTGCAGTGCTGAGCAGCCCAGTCCCTGTGTCACGCCTATGTCCTCCCAGTAGCTGTGAATTAAGCATTGTCCGCTTAGGGTGCCTGAAGGCTTGGCTCAGCTGAGCCATTTACACTCAGTGTCCTCTGGTCTCTTCATTTTTAGCTTCTAATATTCTAGTAGTTAAAAAATGTCATGAGGAAATGGGAGACTTTGTTCCTACCTCTGCTCACACCAGAGTCTCCCAGGAGACTGCCAAGTCTGCAGAATACTCTAGAGGAAAGTGAGCTCAGACCCTCCTTCTGGAGCTGTGCTCCTTTGCAAAATACTTAAGTGGACTATAGGAGAAAAAGGAAAGTGGTCCAGGCTGGGACCGTCTTGCCCAGTGTTTGGAACAGATCTCTTAGTGATGAGGAGATGCTGATGGACAGGACATGTGGTCCTGCAGTGTCTGAGTCCCTGTGGGGACATACCCCTCAGCTGCTCTCTGGGCCAGAGCCTCCAAGGCGATGGGAAATTTAAATATCTTTGAGGGCCTTAAACCTTGGGCTATGAACACTTCCCACAATTGTTATTGCTCTAGACAGTGAGAAGACACCGCTTTTATCAGGAGCAAGCTACTAAATACAGAAACACAAGAAAAAAAGTTGACATACTACAGAGGAGAGAGAAGAAAGTCATTACCATGAGGTCAGGGACAAATGGAGAAGAAATAAAGAAAATTAGTAACAGTTTCAGAACATTAAATTTACAAATAAAGGAAAATGCGAGACCAACTATGATGAAAGCCAGGAGTGGTGAAAACTGGTGTATTTCTGCAGAGATCAATGAAACAGACCCAGCTATTGAGATTTTGACTGATCAGCTGTGAAAAGTTGCTTTAGTGAATATCCAAATGGTTCCACCTCCTCAAAACCATGAAGAGCCTGCCCACCACGGGGGTCTATCCCTGTGGTCCCTCCTGGCCACCAGCCTGCATTAGCTCCTCACCTTCAAGGAGAAAGTAAAGGCTTGTTGAAGCACACACCCTTAGCAGCATGCTCTGCTGTGTGCCAGGAGCATGCGTGGGAGGCTTTCTGCAAATTATCCCGATTTTTTTCTTGTTAAAATTCTGGCGCTCTAAAAGCCATGCCTTTCATCTGCTTTAGCACTCATCAGGGAGGATGCGGTGGGGACCAGGAGAGAAGGCTGGCCAGGTTGAGTAATCAATATATACATAGGAGTAAAAGGGTCAGCACAGTGCAGCGCCGTGTATTTCTTTCCCCTGCTTAATATTTGATCCCTGCAGTTAAGATACACCACTCTGATTTAATGCCATGCTACATGCCACAGCATGATGCTGCTGACCCAGCCTGACATGAGAAGCCATGAAAGGACACTTTGACGGGTTCATTATTTTCAAAAAGGTTTTAAAGTGTGATTACAGAAACTTCAAATTTCAAAAGCTGCGAGCCTATCAAAGATGTTCTCAGTATGTTCATACATATCTATAACTTTAAAGAAAGGTTGAGAGGGCTCACATCCCTTCCTGCTTGAATACTGGCCAAAATTGACTGGTTAACTTAAATTACCTCCTGGGAGTGATCACGGCAGGGTTTTCTACTTTTATCCACCAAGAGGTTCTTAACCAATTCTTACAAAGCTGGACCCAAGTTTCTCTCCCTGTGTGTCCTACAGATGGGTCACATTGTCACCAAGGGATTCTGAGGGAGCTCTTTGCATTGCCTGCTTCATCTGGAAGACTGCACGTATTGCTGCCAAAATTAACCCCCTCAGCAAAGCCCAGGCCTGTGTTAGGAACTGAACAGGCCACAGATCTCCAGCTCATCATTATTTATTTGTTAGAGCAAAGGGCCCTTAAGAAATGTATATGGAAAATATAGTCCTCATGATGAAGACAAAAGTCAATCATATTAGAAGAATATACTCTTCTTTCTTCTTCACCCCTTCCTTTTTCCATATTCCCTGATTTTTCATAGGATCATGGAATCGCTTTGGTTGGAAAAGACCTTTAAGGTCATCAAGTCCAACCATTAACCTAGCACTGCCAAGCCCACCACTAACTAAACCATCTAAGCACCAAATCTACACATCTTTTAAATACCTCCAGGGATGGTGATCAATCACTTCTCTGGGCAGCCTGTTCCAATGCTTGACAACCCTTTTGGTCAAGAATTTTTTGCTAATATCCAACCTAAAGCTCCCCTGGTGCAACTTGAGGCCGTTTCCTCTTGTATCCCTTTAACAAGATAAAATAAGGATGGAGAGGAAGTAAGGAAGAAAATTTAGGCGAAAAATGGAAATGGAAAATAGTGCTGATTCAGTGTAGAGGTTCTCTTGTAAAAAACATAAATCTTGAGGAAAATAGATGAGTGATTTTTTTTATCAATTTCCCATGAAACCATGATTCTCTTCCAAGCCATTCTGCTTGGGGCCACGGCTGTTGTTGCTACTGTAGTAAACCCTTTTGTCAGTCAAGCTCCTCCAGAAGGTTACTCCTGACATTAAGGACTTCAAAGGTCCTCCAGGTGTTGCCAGCTCTCTCAGCAGTGTGATGGCATCTGAACTGTCTTGCACGCTCCCTTGCACAATAAGAAGCACTCTCCCCTCCCTGTGAACCCTTGTACTGTGCCATCTCTCCCCTCTCCAGAACTGCTCATACTTTACATTTCTGAAAGAGAGGATTTTAGCCAGTTTTCCATCATGCCTTTTCTCTTGACTAACCTGATGTGCATTAGTACCACGATGGGGGCAGCACAAATTCCTGGACAACCTTATCGGTAATTTCTTTTTCTTTTGCTCTCTCTCCTTCCCAGTCTCTCATGCCTGCCCACTCTCCCCCTATTTGCTCAATCCCTTCCTCTCCTACCTTTCAGGGAAGGGCAGAGAATTCAAGTGGGAAATTGCACTGAAGGTAGGACTTCTGAAATCTTGGCAGATATGTCAATAACGATGCAGCTTTTCACAAGGCCTTTCATCCTCCCTGCCAAACCGGTTGCAAAAGTCCCAATTTTTTATTAGTCAGGGTTTTAAAAGACACACATAATACATTGACCTTCAGTGCATTCACTTTCTGTGCCTACCTTGTCTAAAATGATTGCTAGCAGCTCAGGCAGGACTCTGCCGGCACAGAGGCATCCAGTCTCTCCAATTAAATGGACAGGATGTTGTTCACTGCTCTGAGACTTTAAGCATAGGCAATATTCTTGGCCCTGCTTGGCTCGGTTTCTCCCTAGTAAGTTACTGTCTTGACACTAAAAAACCCACCTCTGACAATCCGGTAGCTGCCAAGTTCTTCCTGGGTAACACAATGGAAAACTGGAATGAAGTTTAAACAATTGGTTTTTTCCCCTCCTTTTGTCAGTGCTTTGTAATATCTCTAGTCTATTGACGTGGCGAGCCTAGTCAATAGCTGAAATTTAAGTGTGAAGTTAACCTTTTTCAAGTTTACTTGGAGTGAAAAGCTGAGTTTCTGGATTTACCCTAGAAGTTTCAAAGACTGATTAGTGCTGGTATATCGCCACCATCTGTGGATGAACCTCAGAGTAACACGAGAAAAATGCTGCGATGCCCCGTAGGTTACTGAATAGTGGCTGTATGGCCTTGGACCACTCTCATTTCCAGGGCCATAAGAGGAAGAGCCTCAGCAGAACCAAACTCACCCTGCTCAAATAATCCCTATAGAGCAATGCTGATCTGGGCCAGATGAGGGGCTGTTTTAAGGGGCAGAAAAACCTACCAACCAACCAGCCAACTAGCCAGCCAGCCAACCCCACCAGGGCAAAAGAGGATCGCTACATTTACTTATCAAACATGGTTTGGTCAGCAGGCAGCAGGTGGGTGTGAAGAGCCAGAAGGCAGATCAAAGTTATGCTGCGTGTTGGCTGCGGTAGCAGGAGTGTTTGTATTTTTAAAACAATGATGCTAGTTCAAAGCTGGTCCAGACCAACGTCCCCCTTGCTGTCACCAAAAAATTAGAAATGGCTGAGTTGATAATATACTTCCGATTGCTGAGAGCAGAGCGTCACCTTACCCCACACCAGCATTGCTGACACTCGTGTTACTGATTTCTTCTACCCTTTTGTGAGAGCAGATAAAGCACACAATAATTGCAGTCTACAGGTCTGTAATTGGGAGGACTGAAAGGAGAGATTGGAGCAAATTAAATGAAAAGGCTCATCTTTCTTAGACACAAAGAGAAATAACACATATGTGAGTGCCTGTTTTTCATAAAAAGTCATTTACAGCTCTTTTCAGAAAGGATGTGTGTGAGCAAGACACACACAGATATAATAGAGACAAATTAAACTCCCCTGAGTCAGTGGTGGCTCTGCACAGCATTGCAAAACAAAGGAGAAATACCTGGATACACACTCGATTAGACCCTGTTTGTAGAAGCCATACCACTTGAAGTCTCATACGTTTGGGCACCTCATTCTCTCAAACTCCTTCCAGAGTCACAGTCTAAATGAGGGAACGGGGTTTTCTTCACAGCCCGTTTGGCTCAGTGAAACTTTCTGCTCCAGACATCCAGCAGCCAAGCCCAGCACAGACCTGACTCATCTGCCCCTCGGTGGGTGACACACTTTTGCTGTCACACATGATGCTGCATTGGCCGGTGACATCAGCACCGTATCAGTTGCCAAGGCGATTACTTCAGCGCCTGCCTCTACCTTTATTAAAGGCCAGACCTTTCCATTACCCTGCTGATTTTTCAGAGAGAAAAGGTCTTTCCAGACTGCAATGGCCATTCCTTGTATTTCAGCCCATTCCTGCTGAAGCCCAGTCGTTCCGGACAGATTTGGCTCTGCAGAGGCTGGTTTGCTGCAACAGGCTGCATGAGTGAGCACGAGTCCTTCTCCCCACTCTGCCTTTGTTGGGAGAAAATTCTCCAAACTGCAAATTTTGCAAACTCCTTTCATGGCGCCTGGCTGGCTGGAGAGCACCGTAAGCACAGCTCACAGCTTGGCTCCTGCCTCCCTGGGCACGATGGGGGATAGAAGGAGCGGGAGATGGTTGCTTCAGTTGCTTGCTGTGTCACCAGGACTAAGTTTAAGGTTTCTTTAAGGGAGGAGAAAAATGAGGCACAGCAGAAAACAGAGAAAGATCCATCAACTTTCTGCATGATGACTTTTCATCTTGCTTCCTTTTCCAGATTTTCAAGCTTTCAGTGTCTGGGTGTCAGCTGGAGGCTGTGCAGGGATCTGGTAGAGTAAACTTGCCTACCCCAGCTCCCTGATAGGGACAAATGCCCAGGAGTCTCTGGGACAATGACACTAAAATACCCTGCCATGGATCTTCTGCTTGGTGCTTCCTCATTTCATTGTTTGGATCTTTTTTTCATATTCTTTTGATTTACATATATCTTCTTGGAAACCTTATCATGGACCTCTCTGTTGTTTATGAAATCTAATTTCTAACTGCTGTGGTTAGGAATAATTGCAATAAATGTAACAACTGAATAACAAGGTTTTGAAAATACCTTTCATATTTTCAGACTTGAAGAAGTAGAAGCTAGGAAGCCCCACTCCAGCTCACAGCTTCTTCCAAGGAGCTCAAATAACAGATCATTTTAGTATTATTTCTTATTAGCACTTTCACCTGTGGTCCCTTAATTGTTGTGAACGTTGAGAATGGCCTACCAAGGGTATGCAATGTTAACGATGCACAGGGGGGTATCTCCTTAAGGTGCAAACTCCCCATGGGACAAAGCAGCTGGTGCAGGAAGATTCAGGTCGTGTTTCCTCACTGGGCACATGCAGCAGCTGCAGAGACCCAGAACATCCCATTGCTGTGTTGTTGCTCACGTTGTTAACAATTAAGTATATTTACTCATTTCTGGCTCTTTCATTTCTAGGCATTCAGCTGTGCAACCGCCCCTCTCCCCAATAAATCAGAGACATGCCCACAAAAATCCCTCTTTTTAGATTGTGAACCTGTTGAGTGCTGGGTTTTAACAAGGAGAAAGAACACGGGATCTGGGAGTCAGATAGATCAACAGTCCTGAAAGGATCAACAATCCCGTGACACTCAAATGTCTGTTGCATGGACTGAAATCCACCATATGAATTCCAGAGAAGATCAGAGCTAGAAATCCTGTCAAAACCTTATACAAGGGATGCAGCGAGGAGAAAAATGGACCAGGGGATCAGAACAGGGTGTTCCATGTATGGACCAGTGTGAAAGAAACCACAAAATTCTTTCACTGAAAAAAACTTGCACAAGGCTTTGAGCAAGGGAATGTCCCTGGGAAGAGGAAGAGATAACATTCAAATTAAAGAAACAGGATAATGCAGTGCTACCTGAAAAAAACCATCAAGCCTATATCCAGGAGGCACAGAGCTCCTGGACCCGGCATCAGAGTTTGCTTTGCTTTCACTAGGCTGCACTCCATAATTTTGCCACAAGAGATTATCTGCAGTTTATTTTAACTGGGATGTCGGAGCTATTTTTGGCTTTGCAGTTTTAAAGATTCTTGTTGCTTGGCTCCAAGCAGGCTTTAAAACCAAGTACCTAGGGATCCTAAGCAAACAAATAACAGGGCCTTTTCTGCTAGTCATGCTGCCTGCATTACAGACCCATCACATTTAATGTGTCAGTCAGGCATTTAGGATCTGCTTTCCCTGTCAACCACACATACTGCTGGCATAAAAGTCAAGTGTAAGTTGAAGCCAGGATTGTAAGCTATATATTATAGTTATGGAACAGACCCTGTACTCCCCTTGCTGAATGTTTATCAAATGTTCTAGTTCTTCATAATACAGAATATGGATTTTTCTTCTTAAGCTTTGGATCATTAATGCAGAAGGAAAGACCAGGTGTACCATATTAATTGTGTGGCAGAGCGATGCAACAGGATTTTCTGTCACTTGGAAATACCAAACGGTTCAAGTCAGAGGGAATCATTGAGGTTTCTGTGCTAAATGACTACCCAAAAAAGCAGACGCACAAATAAATTCGCATTTGACTGAAAGGATTAATCTCTTCTAGTGTATCTGCCTAAAATGAGGTGTCCCACCTAAGCTGGACACTCAGGTTTCCTCCATGGCTGTTTATCTCTTGTATCTTAGATACACTTGCCTTCAGGCTTGATGAGTTGCCTTTAGGAGATGCCCATCTCTCTCCACCGACTACCAAAGGAGTCTGGGGTTTAAAATAAGTGCTTACCTTTACAACAGCAAAAACAGAGAGAGAGAAATTATGGACCTACTCCCAGGCCAGCAGTCTAGTTTCTAGAACTAGAAAGGGACCACCGGTCACTGAGCCCAGGCTCCTGTACCACAGGACTCCGTGTCACCCTGAGCTCAGTTTTCAGATTAGCCACCGACTCTGCCCCTTCCTACTCTTCAGTTCACTCATTTTGCGAATGAGCCCAAGTTCCCTTTTGATTCTTTGTTTTCAAATGTCCTTTGGTTGTATTAAAAATATTCCAAACCAGAAGGGAAACTATTCACTTTTGGATGATGGCAAAGTTTGAATCGTTAAAAAAAATAATAATCAGGGTACCATTATTTTTTTGGCACATTCTTTGCTGTATGCTCAGACTTCCAGGTTTAAAAACCTATATTTTTGACATTTTCTTCACATTTGAAGAGCTTCAAGTTCTGTAGTTGGGCCTCTGATATCTCAGCCAAAGCCCACTGAATGCACTGGGAAGGTCTGCATTCGCTGGCTCTCCATATGCAGCCATAGGAGCGATACAACCCCACAGGCAGTGAACATCTTACCGAAACCCCCATCATCACTTTCCTTCTTCAGCTCTCCGGACGGGAACCACAGAAACACAACACTTCCTGCTGGGTTAATGTTCCCCCATGCCCAGAATACTCTTTTTTTTTTCCTCCAGTCTGCCAAAATGTGGTTAGTTATAGCTTAGTCATTGTCGAGCCTGCCAGTATCATAACGGAGCCAAATGATCCTCACATTGCAAACCTGCCTGTGTGTTTCAGCAGGAAAACCTGCATTGGGCAAGATGCTATCTGTTTGTTGAGATGCCAAAGAAGTCTGAGATGATGTAGGAAATGGTGAGCAGCTGCGAACACGCTGCAGACCAGGGCAGAGGAGTGAGGAGGCTCGTGGGTCGAGATAAGGACAGGGACAGATCATTCCCAATTACTGTCACGGGCAAAACAGACCTGACTTGGGGAAATTAGTTTAATTTATTGCCAATCAAATCAGAGTAGGGTAATGAGAAATAAAACCCAAATCTTAAAACACCTTCCCCCCACCTCTCCCTTCTTCCCCGGTTTTACTTCACTCCCGATTTTCTCTACCTCCTCCCGCCCAGTGTCGCAGGGGGACGGGAATGGGGGTTGTGGTCAGGTCATCACACGTTGTCTCTGCCGCTCCTTCCTCCTCAGGGGGAGGACTCCTCACACTATTCCCCTGCTCCAGCGTGGGGTCCCTACCACGGGAGACAGTCCTCCATGAACTTCTCCA
>NW_008794444.1:4013430-4024039 GCF_000699145.1 Aptenodytes forsteri
AGCCTGCTTCACCATGGTCTTCACCACGGGCTGCAGGGGAATCTCTGCTCTGGCTCCTGGAGCACCTCCTCCTCCTCCTTCTTCACTGACCTTGGTGTCTGCAGAGTTGTTTCTCTCACACATCCTCACTCCTCTCTCTGGCTGCAATTGCACAGTTTGGGTTTTTTTCCCCCTTCTTAGATATGTTATCCTAGAGGCGCTACCACCGTCGCTGATGGGCTCAGCCTTGGCCAGCAGCGGGTCCGTCTTGGAGCCGGCTGGCATTGGCTCTGTCAGACATAGGGGAAGCTTCTAGCAGCTTCTTACAGAAACCACCCCTCCCTGTAGCCGCCCCCCCCAACCTTGCCATGCAAACCCAATACAGTGTGGGAGGGCAGCGGCAACCAGGATATTTTAAATGTTTATCTTGTACCTTTGGCTTACTTTTTAGTGCTCGGTCTCTTCAGAGTAGAAGACTTTTTTTGACGTCTAGGCAGGAAGACAATAATTCTGCACTATTTTCAAGATTTTCTTAAAAGCCAGGCTCTGTAACAGATCTCAGGCTGAGAGCAGCATGATTACGTGTCCTTTCCTTTATCACTGGACCTGGAATTTGCCCCAGCAAGAGCATTTGGAGGACAGAGACCACTGCTGATCCCCATGTGAATACCTGTGGGAGGAGCGTGAGAGTTTGATTATTTGAGAATAAGAAGGGAGTTTTTATGTTAATTAATTTGGAAGAGTTTCTCACGTGAACAGGTTAATATTTGCTAAGAAAAATTAGAGTTGATTAAATAAAATTCAATAAGGAAGAGGAAATTCAGTGCCAGGAAGCTACTGAATTACCAGGACTCTTTTACCTCTGTACCATCTTTATGAGCCACCTGAAAAGAAAGTGGAGTAAACAACTTTCATTTATTCAGTGGCATGAGGACTTTGGCAAATGGCATTTCCCGTTTATAATAATTACCTGTTTAATTTAGTGAATTCAGCCATGTGACAGTGTGACAGGGTGTTCGTGGCAATAGGTGTTGTTAGCATTCCTAGTTTTGCCAGAGGACACGTTTCTTGTACATAGTAGTTATGTGATGGCTCGCTAATTGTTTACTGGCTTTGATCCTTTCTAAAGGCTTATTTCAGTAAATACAGCAGGTTTTTACCTGCTGGCTCCTTTCACAGGTTGTTAGTTGAGGTCCTATGGGATGGTGGAGGAGAAGGGGCAGAGCAGAGGCATCCAGGAGCACTGCTTGTTTTCTGTGGCTGGTGGTGCCAAGCACAGCAGGCTGGATTAAACCAAAGAAAAACCCATGGGCAGTTTCTCAATGAGGCACTCACCTTGCCAGGGGGATTTTAGGCCACCCTTGAATCTTCTTTGCCAGCCGGAACTCGTGAGTAATTTAGAGCAGGTTGGATGGGGCTGTAATGAAGATGCAGTATTGAGACATCAATATATCATCCTTTTCCACTGGTCACAGGCAGGAGAAGCAGTGCGCAAGCCGGTGCAATGTCTCCCAAAAGCCCCATTTCTGCTGTAGCCTGGGCTGGTGTGGGACCTCCCCCAGCCCAAAGCCCTGTCGCTCTTTAAAACTCACCAAAACCATAGCTGTGACGATTCCAGTTTAGTTTTAGCAGAGGAGCAGGGAGGGCACGAGAGCTTCCTCAGTGCTGCTGCTCTCCGTTCATGCAAATTATAGTCCAATTTCTCTCTCACGTTGGCCTGAGTCTAGCTTGGCGTTTCAGCCCTTCTACAGTCGAACACAAAAGCAGCCTTCAGCATTAGGATCTTCCTCAGATAGCCGTGTGCCACACTGGCGTGACTGCAAGGTGGGTTAAAGTCAAGTCTCCCCTGATTCAGCTCAGAGTAAGTGTGAGGAGGATTCATCCCGTAACTGACACTTAGATCCTCCTACAGTTTCGCGCTCAGGTAGGAAAAGGAAACCTTAAGATGATGGCTGTCTTGATGTTTTTCTGTAGTGGCACTTCTCAAAGGTGCAAGACGCTGCCTTCCCCTGAGGGGGGACATCTGTTGGGGTAGCTAAACTGGTGAGGAGACACAGCTGGCCTCATCTCCACAGCCACCCGCCGGTGTAGTTAAAGTGCCATAGTAAGTATTTTTACAAACCACATCTGTTTAAAAAGGATAATGTGGGAAGGCTCCATCACCCGGGAAATCCAGAACACGGCTGTATTTTAGAAGTATTTCGCAAAGAATTACAGATGAGTTATTTACTATGATTTAAAGAGAGAAGCTTCATTTAAAAAAGAAAATATAATTCCATTATTCTCCAGCTGTGCTCAGGATTTTTCCCCTCAGCCTTCCAGCACCAGGGGCTTTACTTGCAAGGAGAAGAGTTGTCTGACTTCGCTCCCTTTGCCAAGTTAACTTTGTTCTAGTCCTACTTAGCTTAATGCTTTTGCTGCTCTTTTTATAGCCTCGATTTATTCACACATTCTCAAACATCCTTTTCTTAAGGCCTCCAGACCAAACAGCTCTGTGCTCTGATTGTTCATGTTGCTTGTGTTGTTGCAGATAAGTGCGCTAGCAAATTGCCAATAAATTCCGAATTGCAGATTATTTCTATTTTCTTTTTTTGAATTTCTGCACTACAGAGAGGAGCTGGGTATGATTTTTTGTTTCTGAGGTTTTCTTAGCATGAAACACAACTCAGAATCTATCCATGCTAGAGAATAAAATTGTTTGTTTTGCCTCGGGTGGAAATCAAAAGCCGTATTTGTTAAATCTCGGAGATATTTATATGAACTAACTTCAAAGCTCCAGATACGCAGAGCAATTAGACAGAAAACTATACGTGTGTAATATATGATCACTGCTCTACTATAATATTAAGTAAAACCCCCCTCATTTATGTTTTCTAAACAGAACCAAAACCAAAACGACTTCCAATGCGCATCTCTCTCATCTTCACTACAGGAAACTCCAGGTAGCAAAGCACAATGAGTTTCACCCCAGTGCCTCCTTAGTACCCAGCTTACAAATACAAAAGGGTTTGATGAGAAGGAGTAGATAAAACCCATTGTCATTTCACTTTTAAAGTTGCTGCCTGCCTCCTGGTTTCTGAAAGAGTGCTGGGAGTCTGCTGACAATCTAGCCTGATAAAGGGATTGGATTTTGCCAGAGGTTTTAATAATCCTAATTCAATAATTTTAACAATGCAGAATGAGTTTCTGATGATCTCTTTAACTACCTAATGATCTTGTTTGTTCAGTCTTGCTTAAGACCATATTTCATTTTAATTCAATAACCAACATGAACTGATGTACGACGTATAATGATAAATGACTCCTAGACCATGGAATTGATTTCTGATAGATTATCCTGTGTGTCACTCGAGAGTTCTCCTGGCCTTGGCATAAGCTGTGTGGGTGGGAAGGTGATGGAGCATATGCAATACACACCGGGGTGCCTTGCACGAGCAGCAGTAACAGAAACCAGCTGTGAGCTTTCCAGGGACAACGCGGTTTTGCTATGGCAATACCGAAAAGCAAAGGGAATCCCTCCCCCCCCTCTTTTTTTAAACAGCTAAAAAAAAATAACTTTGAGGTCTTTGTGATCATTGTGCAATATTTAACTCTCTCTTTGAGCTCCTTTATCATCAACCAAACTGTGTTATGCCGTGGTGGAGGAGTTCAGGGAGGACAGTCATGCTGGTTGAAAAATGGGCTTTATCTTTCAAGGACTTTTTTTTTCCCCACAACTTTGTGATTTCTTAACTTTTTTTACAGGGGCAAAATGACAGGAGGCATTCTTGTGAAAATGGACACTGGGAAGCGTTTGCTTTCCAAAGCCTCGTGTTTTCTCAAACTGACTTAGCCACCTTTTTTTAAAATAAGCAGATTTCTTTTTTGATTGATTGATTTTTTTAAATGTTTTTTTCCTCTTGTAAAAAAGAATACCATTTTTTACCTAAATGGAAATGGCTGGTAATCTTCATTTGTATCAGATCATCATTCTTCTGTCAAGACATACGGGAAGCAAGAAAAACAAGAATTGAAATAATCGTACAACTATACAGATTAACTTTTTATGCTGTGGTTTTGGTTAGTTCGGAATTTCAGGTGAAGACCCACTCAGAGATAAGAAAAAGCCCCAATCCCTTGAGACTTCAAGGCGATGTAGGTAAGTTGTCAGTGCTTCTCAGTTGTCAAATACTGGGAAAACAAAAAGAGAAATCAGACATTTGAAATTGTGGTGCCTTTTGCTGCTTCTCAGCTGTGGTGAGGAGAATTTTAATGCAGCATTTGGGAAATCTAGAATCCCATGAGGAAGGAAAAGAAAAGATGAAGTTACAGTTGTATGTACGGATGAAGTGAAAGCGATATTTTATCCTTCTTCGATGATTTATGTGCCTGTAAATCACAATTCAATTTTTCACACTATCTTGCCAGAAATCACAATTATATCACCACCCCAACTCGAAACAATGATTAAAGACAAGTGTGTTTTAATGTTTTTTTTCCATATGTTTCCTTGAAACATATGGCACATGAATCATAATCAGGTACCTATTGCTGTTGGAAGTAGTTACAATTTGTGGACACAGTATGCAGTCACCACTACAAATATTTATCTGAAAACATGAAACCGAAGTAGTGCATAAAAACCATTTAACTAAAACTGCAAGACGTGCTGTTATTCAGTGGTAGAATTATGAAAACAATGGATTTTCCCATTTGTTTGGCTGTTTCACTGTTCAGTATTTTGAGTGTACCAGATTGATTGAAAACTTTTTAAATAATTGAATTAAAATCCCTCTTTAAAATCATTCCAAATTATATATTTAATTATCTGCTTTTTCTGAATGCAGACTAATGCTTCCTTCTGATTGAGAGCAAATTTTAATGTTTTTATCACACAAATGGAAAGACAATTTCAAACCACAAATACTAGAAAAGCAGAAAAATCAAAACATTTCATTTAGTTTGTCAAAACAAAATCTTTCTTTCATGGTGCAGACCTGTTTTCAGACTTCATCTGGCATGAGAAATTCGACAAAATGTTACAAACTGGCAAAATAACATTGCTATCTACATGTATCGCTGAAAAATATTTAATTTAAAAATTATTCCAGCATTAATTACAATTTCCTGGTGCAATTATTTTTCATGAACAGTTTTGCTGACAAGTGTGTCCCTTTCTCAGCAATACTCGATGCAACATCTGTGAGCTTGCCAGGATGGTATTTGTCCTGCGAATGCTTGATGTGAGCTGCTTGCACTGTACTTGCCTGCACACGATCTCTGAATTTCTCGTTCCAGTTGCACGGCTGCTCACTGAAGCCGCGTGGCTGCACATCTCGCATGCAAAGTGCTTTCACACAGGCTTTATATTTATATAAAGTAACTTCTGAGAGGACATTCATCCCGTCCTGGGGGACTTGCCCATCCCTCTCCACTGACAGAGGGTGCAGAGGGGACAGCCAAGGCGAACATCTTGGGAAAGTGCTAACTTTGAGATTGCGAAGTTAGGTGAGATGAATCACATTGTGAGTGATTTCAAGTGTGAATCCACATGGTCTCATGGGTGGAAATCTATGCACTCATTTTCATTGAAATGCTTATAAATTTATTTGATTTTCCTCAGTGTATAATTGGACGGGGTTTGTCCCTGTGACACCAGTCAGACTAAAGCACGCTTGTCCTCGTGTGCTGTTAAACTCAGTTTGCAGACTTGGCCAGGGCTGTAATCCAATATATGCAGGGGAGTTTTGCATCTGAATCCATAGGACAAGGGACATTATATTTGAGTTTTCCATCAGATTTAGCCCACTGGATTTTCAGTTCCAATTCCTTAAATCCAAATCCCCATTAAAAAAAAAGAATAAGTGGTTTGTTTGTTTTTTTTAATCTAAGATGTGGTTGAAACCTCATGTGCTCATAAACAGAAACAACAGAAGAAAAGTGGTACCAACAGCTTATGATGTCTGACACCTCTCAACTTTGGCCTAAGGAAAGCAGAGTCGGGGAGCTATAATCAGCTCTCCACCAGCTCTCAGGCTCTGCAAAGGAGAGTCTTTTCCTAAAGAAACTCTTCCTTAAAGTTTTTGCTTTCATGTTGAAAGAGCAGTCCTAGAAACCCTTTCCCTTTATGCTCTTGGGCAGGTTTTTCATGAGATTCGGCTCTCCCCATGCTGGTTAAAGACATACATTTCATAACAAATGAAGAAGTCACAGGGAAGACTGCCTGCGTTCCTTTTTTTCTTAAAACTTCCCCTTATTGAGAAAGCAAATAGAAAGCATAAAGGCTATTTCCCTTGAGAGGACTGCAATCATTGTTACAAGCTGCGGCTTTGTGCGAGCCCTGGTAAATAGGGGTAGCTATCGCTTGCAGGATTGTGATTTTAATCATTCACTGTGCAACAGATGTAGATACATTTGTCTGGAACAAGAATTTTCACAGAAAATCAACAGCCTGCTTTGTGCCTCTGGGATGTCTAAATACAAACATAGTAGCATGGGCTTCACTTAATTTTCTCCACGCGTGCATGTGCTTAAAGTGTGCTCATTATAGAAACTGATTACAGAAATAAAGAGCGAAGTCACTAGAAAAAGCAAAACGCATTCCTGTGGTCGGGGCAGGGGAAATGACCTGTGGCAGGGGTGAATTGGTATATATTTCTCAAGGGAATTTGGGGTTACTTTCTGCTTTTTTACATTGTCCTGAAGCCAGAATAACATGCCTCTGCTGCTCTCAGCTCTGTCCCCACTCCTGTTCTTTCAGGAAGGAGTTGCAGCAAGCGTTGTCCCATATGGGCTACAAATCCGTGTAAGCTTTGCTGCCAACACACCCGAGGCAGCAAACCTCTCGCAATGCTGTAAGCTGTCGTGGCCTCAACAGCATTGAGACTGCTGTGGTCGCTCTCTGTCCCAGGAGGTTCTCAGGAGATCACCCATGGCAGTTCTCTCTGTTTGCCCATGGCCGCCTTTTTTTTTCTCCTTCAGGAGAAGCAGGGGGGAGCGATGCGAGGAGTGCGCAGCCCAGCTGGGGTCCTGCTCTGCTCCACCGCTGCCACCGGCTGCGTCTGCATAAAGTGTGGGCAAGGCTTCAGGGAAGCAGAAGGGCTTTTCTAAGCCTTACATCCTCTGCTATCAGGCAAAAAGAGGCGAGCCTGTGGAGGTGATGCACCTGGAGAACAAGTAATTATCCTCAACTCCACCTCTACCAGCCCAATCCTGCTTTATTCCACCTATACAATCTGTTTTTTTAACTTCTTTCTTAGTCGGAACAAATCTTGGACCTTTTCCATTTTCCTTTCCTACAGCACTAAAGAGATGCTGGAGGCCACAGGGACCAAGTCCAAGGCCTGTTAATACCAACTCAAAAACTGCCAAAGGGCTTTAGATCAGAAACCCTGTTTCTAAGGATTATCTCATTTGGTAGCCAGGCCATCTAGATGAAATCACCCTAGATACAGCCTGGCTGCTCTAACATTTGACCAACTCTGGACTCCTTCACATGCTAAAGAGTAGGTCAGAATTTACATCAAAATCCCTTTTTAAGGTCAGCAAATACACAGAACAATTTAAATGACTTAAATCCATACAACAGGGCCAGAATCCATGGAAGATTTATGAGCATCATGTGTCTGCATAGGGGCCAACCCTTCTGCATTATCCCAAAATCAAAGTCAGAGCGTAACCTTTTAGAGTGTGTAATTTGGGCCACAATGATATAATGGTCAGTGTCATGTTGATGATCAGTGTGGGGTTTATTGCAGTTGTTTTAATTAAAAAGTGCTTAATAAAAGAGAGTGGAAAATACCTCCAATTGCTGGGTTTCACCAGATAAGGCTACATATCATATAATTTTCTTTGCTGTTCTCTACTTTCTCTTCTTCCCATTTTCTTCCTCTTCTATTACCTCTATAAAGTGTTATTAGAATTGGCTTCTCTTTGCAGTTCTGCTCTGTCAGAATTGTGGAGACAAAAATGACCTTACACTTTCTCTGAAAAGAAGAGGAACGTGAGATTAATGCTGCTTTCCTGTGCTCAGTTTATGGAAACAGCATCAGAGTCTCACTATATGAAAGATTATAAAAAACTACGTGTAATACGGAAAAGTGTTGTAAAATACCTTGTATAGCATAATGAAAGGCTCACAATCTCTTATTTTTCAGATACTGGATTTCATTTTGTTTTGAGAAATATTCTATTTCCTCTTCTCTGGTAACTTAATGAGTGTTGGGCCAGACTTTGAAACCAAAGATTTATCCCCGTGTGAGACCAGCAGAAGTAAGGGTAAGATGCATGCCTGAATATTCACTACAGCAGTGCGAGTCTGCTCTGCTCTGGATTCACACCTGATTTACGAATCAAGCTACCACTGTATTATAGAGAACATACAGATGCATCTCTAGCTGCTTTGGACTGATGCAGCTACATGATGCAGACTGAGTGAAGGTGATTTAGTTGCATGGTCCTCTAAAGTATATCTTGAGCATGCCAAATGATGAAGGTCTTAACTCTTTACTTCTTTTTGTAGTCATATCAGGAGCCAGAGCAACTGTCTCATCATTCCCAACCGCATGGTCCTCTAAAGTATATCTTGGGCATGCCAAATGATGAAGGTCTTAATTCTTTACTTCTTTTTGTAGTCATATCAGCAGCCAGAGCAACTGTCTCATCATTCCCAACAACTTGTTTCCATTACATGCCTTAGAAATGATACAGATGGAAATGAGGTGCTCATTTCCATTAGTATAGGCACAGACATTAAGATGAGGGACATGATGATACAGAAGGATAGAGTGATATCTTGTAGAGGTACTTCAGCTATATACCAGTGAACCCCGGAACAGAATAGCTGGTCTGGAATAGCAAGCCTTTTTTTGCACAGAGGGTGATGAATGCCACAAGCATCTGGTGTGGAAAGTTGCATATCACTTGTATGGTTTACAGACTAAGTCAAGATGATATAGCCATTGTGGTTCAGCTGCACTGAGTGGTATATATGATAGTATAAAATGTAATGGTGTAGCCCACAGTACGTTCAGTCACGTGGGGATTCCCAGCTAAAACAGGCAGGTGCCATGAAGACCAGAGTTGACTAGAGAAGCCTTCAGCACATGCAAGACTGAGCTGCCGTATTTCTTATTCCACATTAGAGACTCCTGGCAAGCCTTCTGTAGGAAAAGTCTTGCACATCTAGATGTATCTGCATTTGTTTTGACATCCACACCACAATTATTTTGGCAGTTGATGCAGGTGGCAGACGCTGAATGCTATTTCAGAGTCAGGAAGGGATCTATCGGGATATAAAAGACTTCCCATTATAGCAGGAGATAGAGGGAGGAAAGGTGTTTTGTTTCCTTCCCTTTATCTTGAGCAGTCTGGGTACTCTGTCTGCTCCCAGATCAATCCAGAGGAGCTGCTTCATGTCAGACTTTTACAGTTGCCCCACAAAGGGTGTGCAGAGTAAGACAGAGGGGGAAAAAAACCCAAGTCCCAAAAGTTCAATTTGCATGTGTGAAGGTAAGTCTTCAAAAAGGTTATCTGGTCTCCGTAATAGATGGAGAGAGATCCGTTCCCTCCTAAGGTGCAGGCCATGCCCTGGAGGTGCCTCTCTGCCCACTGGCCACTGAGAAGCGTAGATGGCCACTTGGACAATACAGTTAGTTTAACAGAGTGCCAGTCAGCTCTATTGACCCACATTGCAATTCCCTTCTCACTGGCAGGTGAAAATCCATATGCAGCTGTCATTCCTGTTTATGGTATTTGTGGAGAATTGTCAGCTGCCCTGTGAGGATGATTTTCCACCTGCCTTGTTGATCTCATGCAGAACAAACTGAGTATAATCAGGGCCTAGAATTCAATAAAAAAATATACTGAAACTCTGCAAGATCCACTGACTAGGCATTCTGCAGATACGACCTTGGGAAAGTTAATGCAAGACTGCTTTAGTTTGGAAGGTCAGCCTGAAGATTAAACAAAACCAAGTTGTGCATGAAAGACTTGGCAATGTAAAAAGATACTCTTCCTATGAAGACTCAGCTGCAGATTTTGAAATTGGATACATACACAAATGCTGTTGACAATGTGACAGAGAAGTCTGAAAAACATGGTTTTGTCTCTGTGATTTTGAAAGATACTGAGCTCAAAATGCTGCAGAGCTGATGCTTCTGTCATCATCCACCCGGTGTGGTCAAGCACCCACAGTTCTGAAATTTTAATAGTTGAACATTTACCTCTGCCTGGGGATGGATGAGGAGCCGATTTACCTCTGCTGGGGATGGATGAGGAGCCGACCGAGAGCTTATGGGTCAGAATTAAAGGGAAGGCAGGGACAGGTGACATTGGGTCTGCTACAGGCCACCCGACCAGGAAGACCGAGCAGAGAGCAGACTCTATAGACAGATAGGAGCAGCCTCACGCTCACAAGCCCTGGTCCTCATGGACCTTCAACCACCCTGATATCTGTTGGAGGGACAACATGGCAGGGCATAAGCAATCTGGGAGGTTCCTGGAATGTGTTGATGATAACTTCCTTCTCTAAGTGGTAGAGGAGCCAATGAGGAGAGGTGCCATGCGGGACCTTGTTCTCACCAACAAGGAGGGGCTGGGGGAGAATGTGAAGCTCAAAGGCAGCCTGGGCTGCAGTGACCACGAAATGGTG
>NW_008794444.1:4032432-4045024 GCF_000699145.1 Aptenodytes forsteri
AGGTGGTGGATGCCCCATCCCTGGAAACATTCCAGGTCAGGTTGGACGGGGCTCTGAGCAACCTGATCTAGTTGAAGATGTCCCTGCCCACGGCAGGGGGGTTGGACTAGATGGCCTTGAGAGGTCCCTTCCAACCCAAACTATTCTGTGATTCTGTGATTCTACCTGTCTCAAATACAGAAACTGAAACTCTGCCTAGAATTAGTGGCATAAATAGCACAGTGCATTAAACTATCCTCAAAACGCGATGAGTGCTTGCACTAAAGGATTTGGTTACACAAAACTGTCACAGACCTGCCTTATTTTCCCATCAGGATAGTATGCACAGCCTCATCTGCAGTAACTGTTCTGCTGTGAGCTCATGAAGGAGGGCTAAGCTAGCCCATTTATCTTGCATTTGCGGCAGGCTAATGGGTTGCGTGTAGAAAATTATCACAGCTCAGCTGATGCATGGTGAGTTTTTACCCACAGGTCACTTCACAAACGTGAAGAGGCGTGGCTTGTCTAGGGGAAAAGAAAGGAAGAAACAACAGCCACAAGAATTTGTGCTAGTCAGTCAAGTAGCGTGAAGGCTGTGTAATTACTGTGCAAACTCAGTATGGTTGTAGTCATCCACTGAGGTTTGCTGAACGGTGGTGGCTGATCACACCCGAGGTCTTTGCTGGCCTCAGCGGCACAGCAGGACACAGTCCACTTTCCTCAAGGTTAAAGGAAGACATTTGGTATCCCATGTGGAGTGTCGAAGACCGCATAGGTGGCTAATTAACGGCACTCAGCCGGTGGAAGGCAATGAGCTAAGGAGCCACAACCCAAGGCAATTCAGGCTTTCTCCCCTCCCATCCATCTCCCCTGTCACCTGCTTCTGGATGCACTACTTTTCATGGCAGGTTTGCAACTCTGTGACCACACCAGCTTTTGCCCTTTAGTTGCACTTCACCATATAATAACTCCTTGCTGGCATGCTGCCTCTCTTCAGGCATTTCCAACCCACCATGGCACAAAGCTGTAGTTGCACAGTGTGGGGAAAGGAGGAAGAGGTGCCTTAGTGACCCACACAGCCCACAGCAGAGATACAGAAGACCTGTTGATTCTTGCTGTCAAAGGATCAAGCCTTTGTAATTTAAAAATATACATGGAGGTAGTTCTCAGTGCCAAAGGCACTTCTGATGAGATTTGGAATGGATTTATTTACAAATGGGATGACTAATTTTCATTTATAAATGATGACTTCTCTTGATACATTTTGAATTGGACATGGATGTGTCCAATGCTTTTAAGATATTTTGGCAGCTATTGGTCATTGGGCAGGCAACTCAGTGCTGACCCAGCTCTTTCTGAGGATGGTGTCAGCAGTTCCTAGTCCTGCAGAGGTCCTGGAGTGCTCACTGCACCGTGCCTGTGAGCCTTGCCTCCAAGGAGGCAGGGAAATCACAGGGCCACACAACGAAGTCAAACCTGCTAGAGAAGACCATGTGGCTGTGTCTGGATCCCCTTTGACTCACTGTCCTGTAGGACCTCGTCAGTGTTTTGGCCTCTTATTGAAACCAACAGAAATTGAGATACTATCAATGAACGTGTCTACAGAAGCTGAATGCAGGACCACAGTTTCAGATATTTTTTTAGGCAAGAAACAATTACCATAATCTTGTCCGGCATCTTGCATGACTCATGCAAGTTCTTCTAGTGATTCTTTTAACTTATTAAATCCAAGCTAGGACAGATAATTTAGGAGGACACATTCTCATTTTAGAGTTAGGTAGTTGGGTAATTGCACTTCTTTCACCACATTTATCTTGCAAGTTACACAACCAACATAAAAGCGGTCTTCCAGACGAGTGAAATAGGATGGGTCCCTTTCTTAGTAAGATGAGCTGAACTTTGGTAGATGTCATCTCCATCTGTTAACTGTAAATGGAGACTAAACAACTAATGTAGATTTAATTTCAGTCTTTCAGACGGCTGAAGTTACATTCATAGACAGAGATTTCTTTTACGTGGCCCTGACGATCTTTGTTAAGGTGGTAGTACATTCCTGTTAGGTTATTTTCTTGCTTCAGATATTTTCAGCTCCCAGATGGGACAATTTCAATCCAGCAATCCATTTAATTTTGCCCATCACAAAGCTATGACTTTTTGCACAGTCCTGCACCAATCTCTGCCTGGAGGGGGTCCCAGGCCCCGAATCAAAACCAAAGAGACCATTTTGGAAAATCCATTAATTTTTCCCCCTTTATTTAAAGCTGGTCATTTTTTTAAAACCTTTTTATTCAGATTTATGTTCCATGCTTCTGCATTAGTTAATGAAACTAATTTTCTCTGGATTAAAAAAGAGTCTGTACCAGTCAAGTAAAAGCATTGTACTTCAGGGAGGTCCTTGCTTACTGGCACTAGTCAGGACTTAAACCAACGATCAATGGGTGAAAAGGCATTTTTTCCCCTTAATGAAAGAGTTTCATTTTATTGAAAAATAGCCTGTTTTGTAACAAGAATTGTAGTCTAAAGGAATTTAACTCCAAAATAAGGTAATTTATGGAAGTGAGAAATGTGTTCTTTGGAAACCAGTAATAGAACAATAATGAAGGTGAATATATTCCAAGATAATAGGAAAAACACAAAACTCATTTTCTCCATATAAATTATATACATATATTTATTTATAAACATATACACAGGGTTGTATGTTCGTTTATTTATGCCTCCTAAATGAGGGAAACTAAACTACACAGATGGGGTTTCTGAGAAAACTAGTAATTTTTCACTTAATACATCATTACTGACTTTTTTTGAGTGGCTGTGAATCTTCTCTACCACTGTATTTCACATTTTTGCTAGTAAACAGTTTTTTTGTGGCAGAAAACATTTCATTTTCACCATTTTCTTATAAGAATGCTTCCCTTTTCACTCCCAGAGAGTGTAACTCTCTGTTTTGATGCTCCCCTTTGCATTTTTGTCAAAAATTGAAAGCCGCTTTCATCAACCGGTTGAAATTTTTCTCCCAGGCTTTCACTGCTGGTGTGCAGCAAGCTCGATAAAAAGGGTTTGCAGCTTGCTAAGGAAAACAAACTGCCAGTTCCTTTTAACAGAAATGAAAGTGTTTGAGCAATGTGAAGCTGCTGCTTCCAGTCTTTAGTTTTGCTTGAAAAGAAAATGTAAAAGCTCTTTGTACTGCGCATTGTTAAAAATCCAGGCTGTTTCATGTTTTAAGAAATACCAAATTGTTTAGACTAAAGAGAGAAAAAACCACACATTTAAAGGCTGAAATAGTTATATTAGCACGTAATCTTGTAGAAGTGTTACAGCCTCTGGTGTGCTTTTCTCTTTGCCATTCTGCTCTAAGGAAAGTCTGATTTGATTCAGGTAAAGGGACACCTAATGGGATATATCTAATACGAACACTAGACACTTTTTAGAAATTAGTTCCATGAAACCAAGGAGTGATGGCCGCTGTT
Organism: Aptenodytes forsteri; assembly: GCF_000699145.1. Lineage (NCBI taxonomy): Eukaryota > Metazoa > Chordata > Aves > Sphenisciformes > Spheniscidae > Aptenodytes > Aptenodytes forsteri. The sequence goes on from NW_008794444.1 coordinate 4,035,882, forward strand.
ACAAATTTAGCAAAGTATGATCTGCAGATCATGAAGAAACATAGTGCTTCTGGTTGGAAAAAACACACCTCTGGTTTTAGGAAACTGCTGATTTCTGAATTATTACAGTTCGATCCATGGGCGATACTGCTGGAATTAGCATCCTCTCTAGAGCAAGACCACACTCCTACTGTGAATGCGCTCACCCTGTATGCTGCGGTGAAGAACAAGCCTCCTTCCCACCCTCGAAGGCTGGAGTGTTCACCCTGTATGCTGCCTCCTTCCCACCCTCGAAGGCTGGAGTGGAGCAAAAGAAGCAAAGAACTGGTCTGTGATGGAGATGAGAGGAAGTAGCTTGTCTTAATGGTGGGGAGAAAGGAGATAAAGAGAGGTTCGAGGACAGGGACAAGGACTTCACTTTGGGGCATCTCAGTACACACAGAGGGAACCACCTCTGACCTGAGAAACTTCCCACCATTTGCCAAAATGCATGGAAAGCTGCCTGCTCCAAAAAGACTCAGCTCTGCGACACCCAAGGGTTGTCTACTCCTTGGCCACAGGGAACAAGGAAATGTTTGTTTGTGTCTCCCGTGGCAAGCAGGAGACTTGGGCCAGCAGAGAAAGAGAGAGAGAGCGGGAGGGAGGGAGAAGGGAAGAGAGGGATAGGAAGGGGAAGGGTGGGAAAGGGAGGGGAAGAGAGAAACTCCTTCCAAAAATATTCATCTTTCCTTAAAACTTGCTCATTTTTGCAGCCTAGCTCATCCTGCCATCCCAGGGTAAAGTTTGAGAGACTTGGAAAAAAAGAGGAAAATAAAGGAACAGGGTTAATATTATTTTCAGTGTGTTACTTCCTTAGCCAGTCAAAGACTCTCAGCTTTGCAAAGGTGAGAACTTGAAAAAAAAAAAAGAGACAGTTTGAGCCTTTGAAACTAGTAATTTAAATGAACAAATCCTTATAATTTAAGATGACGATCCGGTCGAACACATTTGAAAGTTTACATGCATTGGTCACGTAACATTTAACTGGGAGGAATTTCTGTGATGGATTTAAGTTTCTAGGCAATTTTCAGAAATGTCTGAGGTTTTAAGGTTCACTCTGAGGATAGATATGACAGCTACGTTTCATTCCAGTTGCAATGCAGTCTGCTGCAGTTTGACGTGATCTGGATCAGGGTAACAGCAACAGCGCATGACGAGGTGGAGCACCCTCAACATGGGCACCCATTTATCCACCCCCTTTTTTTCTTCAGCCTGATTTTTATAACAGCTGGTTCCACAGGAATGATCCTTACCGTGAATGACTCGAAAGTCCAGGCTAGAGTAGTAATAAATCTCTCATCTGTCCTGCAGTGGCCCACGGCTATAACTCCAACACCTGAGGAGAGGATGAACCTACCTGCTTCCTGCAGCAAAAGCAGGCATATCTGGAGCTTTAAAGGAAAACCAGCAAAAAGGGCACAGACCAATGTATAGCGGAATGCAAACAAGCAAAACTCAAGCAGACAACTCAACTGGGTTTGGTCAAAAGGAGGAGAAGTAGCTAAACAGGCCCGGTGAGGGAAAACAAGAAGCACCTGTAAGCACCAGTAAGGAAAAACAAGAAGCACCTCCTGGTGCTGCTGTTACTGAGACCAATGACAAAAACCTCCCAGATTTCAGGGGAAGTTTTCCCTCCTACAAAAAGCTCTAACCCGAGGAGGAGGAGGATGAGCATGCTCAGTAAGAGGGCTTCAATTGCAGCATTAGTTCTGTGCCTTGTAGGAAGGAAGAAGACAATTGCAGCAATATTAAAACTGTTAGAAAAGTGTCTCAAGCTGTCCTACAAATTATCTCCTGCTGTCTCAGCTCTCCAAGATTCTGAAAGTAGAATAATTTAAGTACAAATACACTGTATACAATCTTTAAAACCACTTCAGATGAACTCAGAAGGACTTGGAGAAAATATTATTTATCAACCTATAGTGATATAATTAGTTAAATTGCTGATGTCATCAATTCTCTTTTAGCTACAATCAGTAGGGTTTTCAGATGCACAGCTTCAGTCAAATGAAATTTAATATAGGCACCATGACACTGTTTTAAGTTTATTTGATTAATTTCTTGCCAGATTCCATTTGCTGATGCTTGTTTTTTTCTGCAGGAGAATCATATTAAAGAGGTAGCTATGGAAGTGGAATTTGAAGATAGTGATCTTTAAAATAATTGATGTAGGGAAGCTAACCCTGAATACAGCAAGTCAACCACCTGCTCAATTTAAAAATTATGTGTTAAAGCTGGCTCAAATCAGAACCACTCCTAGGTCAGGGGAGCTTGTTTGGAAGGTCCATTGTCCCTGAATGGAAAGGATGATAAAAACGTACGGCTAGAAGGGTCCCTTGGGTAATCAAGTTACTCCAAAATTTAACATCGCAGTCTTCTGGATTATAAAGTTACTGAGCTGTATCACAGATTAAAAGTCTAGCACAGAGTGACTGATTTCCAGACCATGCATATAGGAGGATGCTTGCCACTGAATTCTGCCAGTGCTGGATCAGGCCCTAAATAATTTCTGTGAGCAGAATTTCTAAGACTTATCTGGGAGCTGAGAATTTTCATCAAGGATCATCAGCATACAGAAATTTTTGAGACTTCCTTTTGTGGTAGAGAATGCTGTACCTGTATTCGACTTATTTTCCTCATTTGTAACACTTCTTCAGGAGAAGTCACCTCTTCCACTCAAATCAGCAGCTCCCTAGACTTCTCTGTATAAATCCAACATCTGGGCAAGGGACTAATCCTGAAACTTCACTACACGAGTAGTCTAACCTAACACCCAGTAAGAGCTGGGATGAAGGCACAGGTTGCATGTACAAGAATAACAGAGTGCTTCCTTCCTCTGCAGACTGGAACATGATTTAACCCGTCTAATTAGGGCTCTTTTGCACTCATAAAGATAAAAATCGTCTTTCATTTCTCCGTATTATTTCTTCAGTTTACTTAGGAATTAAAGTCAATGCACAGCTCAGATCACCTGAGCTCCCCGTCACCTTGAAATCTCTGTGCTTCTGCAGCACTGAAAGAGCAGCAGAGAAATCAAGAGGTACAGACTCCAGTGATTTGCTGTAAATGCCAACCCTTCCAGCTGACTTGTTGATGTATATGTTGGATATAGCCACGTGGTGGGTGTGCTGAACTGACTGTTCCAGAACATATTAGAATTGTTAATCATTGTATTTGTCAGATCCTACCCCAGATGCATTTGGAGTTCATCAGTACAATCTGAAATATTCTGCTCTTGAAGACATCTAGCTACAGCGCAGTTTAGCAATACATAAGAAAAACAGAAGAGGAAGGTTATGCTTAAGAGGCAGTGGAAACGAACTCTGGCAGGCTCCCTAGGTATGGAAGAGGAAAGAAAATCCCTACAACTACAGAAAAGGCTACCCCAAACATTGCTGGAATTAATCTGATTAAGACAGTTATCAGCCATCATCAGCAGGTGAGAAAGAAAGAAGCAAAAAAAGCAAAAGCAACAAAGATCAGACCAATTAGGGCCAAGAGAAAGGCAGGAGCAGCAGGAAAAGAAGTCAGCAATCAGCAAATAATTTAAGTTCCCTCTTCCCTTAATTCTTCATATGAAAAGTCATGACACCATATGGGACCCATCTCTCAGAGAGAAGCCTCTAATCAAAAAGTGGTAATTAAGGCCCGCACAGCAAGAAGATCTCAGACCAAGTAGGGAACATCCTCCCCACACAACTGCCCACACTAGGCTTCACCAGGGATTTTATACTCAATTGATGATACTTGACTGGTCCACCTTAGGCCATCCTCTTAGGAGAAGTGTGCCTGGGGTCTGGGTCAATGTGACTTTAGTTGCCTTGTGATGGACTGGGCGTTTGGAGAAGGGTGTATTTCCCCTGCTTGGGTCACCAGCAATTGCTCACCTGGAATGACTCATGCGGGTAGGCAATAGCTTGTTGTATAAAGCTGTGTTGGGGTACTTTGGGAACTCCCAATGGTTGGTGTGGGACTGGGCAGGGAGGTGAGATGTGAAGGGTTAAGTGAGAGATAAAATACCTGCTAGGACAGAAGCCTTTTAGCCTGAAATTGTCAAACTCAATGAACATTCTCATAGTTCCTCAATTTTCATCTCCTGGAGTGTCATCCTCCTCCTCACGCTTTCTTTTTTAATCTCCTTTGCTGTCATTACTTTGACTGATGTAGTCTGGATAACTGCCTGTCCAGGTTAAATTCAAAGCAAATTGGAGTGTCCCGCTTGCTGGATGTAATTGCTGCATGTGTATAGTCACTTAGTGGGATTAAAGGAAAGTAAAAAAACAGGCACACCCGTTTCAGGGAACAAACCTCAGAAAACTTCATACCTGCTGGATCTTAAAGTCATTTTGCTTGTTGAGAACCCAGTGCCAGTCTGGAACCAGATTCACTATTATGCTAAGACTGATGTACAGAAAATACAGTAAGGAGCATCCTGAGCTAGCATTTACCAGCTGGAGGCCAAGAGAAGATGACAGAAATGAAGCTCAAGACCACTGAGGGACTCTCCTGGACATGATGGGAGTGAAGTACTTGCTGACTGCGTGCTGCATTGCGGTGAGTTTAACATTGCCAAGGTCCCATCTCTCTTGCCATACCCTTCTTGGCAATACCACACCAGAAACCTCTTAATGAGGGGGAAACCCACTGCTCCTTTTGTATCATCTCTTCTCTAGGCAAGAGAAGGTCTGTGCAGTCCTGCCATGAATTTAGCTGGGATTTAGCATTAGTCGAGACATATTTGGTGTGCACATAGTGCAGTGCAGGCTAGTGCTCACCTCACTGACTGTCCGGGGCAAGGTACTAGATCCCGACTTTCAGTTGTGTTGCAAGATCACTGGACTGAAAGGCAAATCCTGGATTAATGAATGTGGTCCATCTTCCCTGTATCAAGTGTGTATGTTGAGTCAAAGTCACCTTAAACCCACTTAGTTTTGTGCTTTCGTTGCTCACTGGAGCAATTGCCAGTGCTGTGGGAGGGAGAGACAAAAATCAGGCTGTCCCAGTATGAATGTGATTAGACCACTTTCCCTCCTTGTTTCTGTCATATTGTTGGTGATGATTAACGAGATGCCTCACTTGGCACCAATAATTATGAGACTTCTTTAATTACAAAATAGGAAGGGTAACAACCAGTGGAGGAAAAAGCTGGGGAGGAAGAGTGTGCTATGCTGCAATCACAGAACTGAACGACGCGAGTGGCTTCAAGCAAGATGTCCCTAGGATGGTACGTATCTGCCCAAGCTCTGAACGGCCAAACTGTTGCATCACTTTCCCTTTGGGTCTCTTAAATGTGTCCTGCAGATGTTTCATGGTAGGTACTAATTTCCCCTTCTGGTCCCCATTTTCTGCTTTCTCCTTTCCATCTTTACTTTCTTTCTTCCAATCCAGTAGCGCTTAAGTCCTATTCATGGAAGAAGCCTATGCATAATAAGCTTTGAAAAAGATGGTTAAAAATCAACTTTTGCATAAATGCTTGGTTTTAATTAGAGCTTTAGCCTGTGACAGCACAAGAAAACCATGCAGTCAAGCCTCTTCTACTTTTCTTTTATCCACGTGGAGCCTACCTTCTTGCCTCTGCGGGCATTGCCTTTCTTCTTCTCTTTTGTGCAGCTCTGCAAAGGTCAGTGTTGATCTGTGGCACAGCAGCAGTTGTGCTTTGATTCTTTCTGCATTCCATCTCTTGAGATTATTTTTAAAAGTCTTGAAGCCATTTTGTACACTTAGAGATGATCTTTGTGGGTCTGATTCAATGCCCGCTCATGCTGCATCATCAACCCTTTTAAACCGCAGTAAGGAAATGGCAGCAGATCACAGGACACTCGGATAAACTGAAGGACAATGGTACACTGGACATCACGACTTGGTTTGGGCAGACTCCTGATACCAATGGTTGTATGCAAAATCTCTCCAAAATCTTCTTTGCTTCTAAGTCAATATAAGTAAAAGCAGAAACTGCTTTAGAAATCAAATTGTTTTTCCTAACGTATTTCTGTATTTCAATGTACTGAGAAATCGCGTAAAAGATGCTCAGCTGGTGATATTCTCATAAGTTGCACTGTAATTAGTGCATTGACTCCTGCCTCTTGAGAACCAGACCAAAAATGCACAGACAATAGAAAATTTCTACAAAATAAAATATGGCCACAATAACAGCCTTTCAGAAAATAAGTAAGCAACAAAGCTACTGTTTTCTCCCCAACTCTGGCACAACTAATTAAGCATATTTATCTGACTAAATAGTTTGGTGTACTGATATAAAATGATCCTGCGTCGCACTGGCTCTCGGTGGTAGTTTATTTTTAGTCTTCCTTTGCCTGGCTCTGTTATTTCCGCGCAAGAAGCGGAACATTTGCAAATACGTTCATTTGAAATTTTTTTTAGTTTGGGGGCAGCCTGGCTTATAGGGGTCTTTTTGCCATATTACACGTCCATTCCCAGTATTTTTCTGATTGCTTAGAATAACGGATATTTATAAGCTTAACAGAGGAGCTTTGTTCTGTTTGACATCTTTGTCTTTTGACAGTCCAACAAATTGCTTGCCAGTTTATACGTAGTTTGCCTGAACAGCAGCCCAGCATTGCAAGAACTGCTTGCTCATTATATTCGGGGGTTGTGTATAATAAGCAGTATATTGAACTTTTCTCCACATGTTGATGTTTCCCATTGCAAATCCAAAGAAACAGAAATACCCCAGGGAGTTGCTGACAGATCTGATTCTAAAATAGAGCTGGGCAAACCATTTGCAAGGAAAAAAAAAACCAACCCAACAACCCAAAGTGCTCTATTTTGACAATTTGCCTATTAGTGATTTAGTGGTGAGCTCTGAGTTTTAAATTTTTATTCGGTGAATGGTCTGTGGTTGGTCTCTGCCCATGGATTGCTTATATAAAGTATTTGCTTTGACAGCACTGTGAGCTCTGTCTTTGGTCAGTAAAGAATGCATCCTTCAAATACAAAAGACCAAAACCCCAACTTCTGCTCTCGTCATAAATGCCAAAAGCAGCTGAGAAATGGAGAGAAAGTACTAAAGATGTCTTTTAGACTTCTTTCCTTTCTTTTCTCCCTAACATTTCCTTAATTAAAGCTGATAAATGCCAAACGGAAAGATTTGCTGAGAAGCAAGGCTCAAATGGAGACCAAACAGTAGGAGCAGGACAGAGAAGTGGAGTAACCTCTTTTTCTAATGAAGTTCTGGGAAAAAAGAGACATTGAGCCAGTTTCTTCTTCTATTTCATGCAATGGGCGTCCAAGCCCTATGTTGCAGGAGCAAAAATATTGTCTCTGTTGTCAGAATAGATAGTTGAAAGCATTTTAACCCTTCCCTCTGCCTGTTCCTTGAATGCTTCTATATGTGTGTTTACAAAGGAGGGACTGTTTGTTGCCTATTGGAAGGAATAAATGTCTCCCCAGAATTGTGCATGTTAAATGGAGGGTTTATTGACAAGCCCTTTCTAACCACATCTGCTCTGGACAGTGCAGATCCAAGCTTACAAACCACGGAATGAAAAAGCAGTACCTTGGAAGCGCTGCGTCTTTCTCAACTGAAAAGTGAGCCAATTACCCATCTGTTCACACAGCCGATGCTCCTTCTCAGTAAGAAGTCCGAACGTGCCATTTCTAATGCACCAGGATGCTTACCAGCCTTTGCATCCTGTCGGTCTGAATAATTTCCCATAGGTAGAGAGAATGGTGTTTCAGGAAGATGCATCCATGACATCATCTTGTGATGGCACTGACATTGATTAGAACCGAGTTATCTTTCCTCTCTGCAATCTATGTCATCTTAAGAATTTGTTATGATTTCAGTTGCCATTTCAGCTCCGTCGTAGTTCATTGAAACTGTTACCTGTTACGTTCAGGTAACATTAATAAGAGAAAACTTGGGCATCTGCAACTTTACCTAAATTTACTGCCATTTTCTGTCCATGTGACCCGGATTGTCAAGCTGTTTTGAGTACCTATCAAACTACCACCGGCTACTTGGACCTGTACTGTTAGATTAGAGCATCTTCTGCATTTTAATTGCAGTAGCACCTCTTTCTCCTTCATCCATACACCAAACTTGGCTTTAGTTTGTGGTGATTCACAGCTCTGGGCATTAAACTAGATTTATGCAGAACCAGAACTGATGGAACCCCTCTAAGCCTGTCCTCTTCTGGAGAGGATTCTTGAGTCTATGGGATTTCATAAAGGCGTTTAGATATATTCTTTGATATCTCCTTGTCTTTTTGAAAGTTTTTTTCATGATGTAGAGATTTCTTATTGTGTGAATCACTCACCTTTGCAGATGTTTAAAATTCCTTAGAATTGTGGTGTAGTCAAATGAATTGAAACAAGCTCATTGGAAATATTTGTGTTAAACACTACTTTTCATATGGAAGGCAGGTCTCTGACCGAGGCATTGTTTAGCTGAGCCATTTGGAAACAGCAGGTCTAATAACCAGCTCTCAGCAGACTATGGTTTCCCGTGTGTTCAAAGAGGTGGGCTGGCTGGTGCTGCCAGGCTGTTGGGTTGCGGTACAAACTGTCCCCCCTGATATGTTTTCAGAATCCCCAGATGCATTTTCTTCAAAATTTCCCATTTTTTTTCCTCTTTCAGCACTTGTCCATCCTCCGTCATCATAATTTTATTTTTTCCATTCCAGCCTCCTCTGAGAGCCAAGGGAACTTGCTTCAGTCCAACCCATCTGGATGTTATTCTTTGTATTGAAATACTTGTTGCAAGATCATTTTTCAATTCTCATACTGTTTTCATAGTTTATTTACTGATGCTAATAGATACAGTAGTATCACATGCAGCTTTCTTCTCTTTTGCAGTAACTCTTACTTTGACACAAAATAGTGTGTAATAGTATGAGACTTTGCCTCCTTGGGCTGTATATATACAGTCTTGCAAGTTGTGCGTTGGTGATAATGCACTAAGGACTTACCTTACAATACCTAATGATTCGGCAGGGTTGTAGGGCAGGGAGAGCCCTCTGTTCTGTGCTGAAATACAGGCAGCTGATGGCACTTCTGATATCCAGAGACAGCAGTTTCTAGAAGTCTAGAGAAATATAATTAAGCATGATTAATATAATTAAGCATGGTTGGAGGCTGTCTTGGGCTTAGCGACCCAGAAATGA
>NW_008794444.1:4045401-4073651 GCF_000699145.1 Aptenodytes forsteri
AAAACCACAACTTCCGGAGGGCGGACTTTGGCCTGTTCAGGACGTTGGTTGAGAGAGTCCAGAGTCCCACAGTCCTGAAGGGCAAAGGGGTCCAGGAAGGCTGGATGTTCTTCAAGAAGGAAGTCTTAAAGGCGTTTTAATCAAATATTTCTGGATCTAGAAGTCACCTTCATTCTGCAATCCACGGCAAGCCTCTGAAAGCTGCAGTTTTTCAGACAAGTTTTTTGCGAGTGCAGGAAAACAAAGATCCTTCTCTCCTCTTTCCAAATCACACCTCTGCCTTGCAATGGTATCTGTCCTTCTGTCCCTCAGAGAGGGCTGTGATATTATCAGATCACCTGGTGTAGTTCAAGAAAATATACAGGGTCACGCACTTCAATTTCGTTCTACCAGAGGATGCATGGGTACATAAATACACACCTGCTTGCCCCAAGGATGCAGCAACCCCACTGACCACTGTGGATGTGCCTACCTGGACTTCAGTAAGGCCTTTGACACTGTCTCCCACAGCATTCTCCTGGAGAAGCTGGCGGCTCACGGCTTAGACAGGTGGACTCTGCGCTGGGTCAAAAACTGGCTGGACGGCCGGGCCCAGAGAGTTGTGGTGAATGGAGTTCAATCCAGTTGGCGGCCGGTCACGAGCGGTGTTCCCCAGGGCTCAGTACTGGGGCCGGTCTTGTTCAATATCTTTATCGATGATCTGGACGAGGGGATCGAGTGCACCCTCAGTCAGTTTGCAGACGACACCAAGTTGGGCGGGAGTGTTGATCTGCTCGAGGGTAGGAAGGCTCTGCAGAGGGACCTGGACAGGCTGGATCGATGGGTCCAGGCCAACTGTATGAGGTTCAACAAGGCCAAGTGCCGGGGCCTGCCCTGCGGCCACAACAACCCCATGCAGCGCTACAGGCTTGGGGAAGAGTGGCTGGAAAGCTGCCTGGCGGAAAAGGACCTGGGGGTGCTGGTCGACAGCCGGCTGACCATGAGCCGGCAGTGTGCCCAGGCGGCCAAGAAGGCCAATGGCATCTTGGCCTGTATCAGAAATAGTGTGGCCAGCAGGAGTAGGGGAGTGATCGTGCCCCTGTACTCGGCCCTGGTGAGGCCGCACCTCGAATACTGTGTTCAGTTTTGGGCCCCTCACTACAAGAAGGACATCGAGGTGCTGGAGCGTGTCCAGAGAAGGGCAACGAGGCTGGTGAGGGGTCTGGAGCACAAGTCTTCTGAGGAGCGGCTGAGGGAACTGGGGTTGTTTAGCCTGGAGAAGAGGAGGCTGAGGGGAGACCTCATCGCTCTCTACAACTACCTGAAAGGAGGTTGTAGCGAGGTGGGGGTCGGTCTCTTCTCCCAAGTAACAAGCGATAGGACGAGAGGAAACGGCCTCAAGTTGCACCAGGGGAGGTTTAGATTGGACGTGAGGAAAAATGTCTTTACTGAAAGAGTGGTTAAACATTGGAAGAGGCTGCCCAGGGAAGTGGTGGAGTCCCCATCCCTGGAGGTATTTAAAAGACGAGTAGATGAGGCACTTAGGGACATGGTTTAGTGGGCATGGGGGTGTTGGGTTGACGGTTGGACTCGATGATCTTAGAGGTCTCTTCCAACCTCAATGATTCTATGATTCTATGATGATAGCTCATTCTTCCCTACAGTATCTCCCTCTTTAACAGTATTCAATGTCTCAATGAATGTTTTACTTTCCCTTCTCATGCTGCTTCTAACAAGTTTATTGTTCTGACTGCACTTTAACCAACTATTTCATTTGGTGTCTATCCTGTACATAAATCAGCCCTTCTCTTGCTACTCGTTTTCAGCACAGCAGCAAAACCCAAAAGCAAACAGGAACTTAATGAGGCTTAATGAAAGGTATTTCATAAAAGGCAGGTATTTCTGCAAGTTAGGAGCGACGCTGAGATAGGTCTGGGAGGGGAGTACTGCACAGCAGACTTCAGGCCAGGCAGCATCTCCACAGTGATTGACCACTTCCAGGCTTTGCTCTCGGGAGCAGACTGCTGATCTTGGGCCTTTGAGGTGACTGAGTGAGCGGTTCCTCTGGGTCTCTTATCATTGATTTTTGGAAAGCAGCTTTGATTCTTGCATGCTTTGTTCCAGGTGCGTGGCTGGGCTGCCACGTTTGAACTTGAGCTGTGAGCTTGTTGGTTAACCTTTAATGAAGAGGAAGGAAAGGCCAGCATTAAGCCCAGCGAAGCAGAGGTCGTTTGAACAGTAACAGCAAACAGCTAACATCAGAAATGATCACAGAGGAAATCTGAAGGCTTCACTTCATATGTTGGTGGTTTTTTGTTTTGTTTTGTTTTTTTGTTTCAGTAACTCTGGATGGAAAGCAACTCCTCTCTGTTGTGGTTTATATCAGATATGGAATATTCTGATTTTTGCCTAGAGAGACAAGGAACTGTTTGCCTGTGAACCAAACTTGTGTTGGAGATTAAGTTTCAAAGTCTTGAGGAACAAAAGACTACCTTTTTTTTTTTTTTTTGTTTCAGTAACTCTGGATGGAAAGCAACTCCTCTCTGTTGTGGTTTATATCAGATATGGAATATTCTGATTTTTGCCTAGAGAGACAAGGAACTGTTTGCCTGTGAACCAAACTTGTGTTGGAGATTAAGTTTCAAAGTCTTGAGGAACAAAAGACTACCTGGTGAAATGTCACAAAACTTTCCCAGATCATTTACTACAGCTCCTGCTCTCACAGGGGAGGCACTAAAGGCCAGTGACATTGAGAAATAAGGACAGCAAAACGCAGACCACCAGAATCAGCAGAATGCCAAGGATAAGCTGGAAGGTGAATGATCCAAATTGCTGTTATGGATGGAGTTAGATTGCTGAAAGCAGCATAATGAAGGACCAACTGGACAAAAGGTCCTGCAGGGAGCAGAAAAAACAACAGAAAGCTGTTGCTCAGCTGAACGCAGATGAGCTTGGAAAGCACCCGAAACTGCTATGGGAACACGCTCCTCTCTGAGGACTCCTTGTGAAGGAGTGGGATGTTCCCCAGTGGGCTGGAGACAAATGGACAGACAGTTTCTTCCTGGAATGAAGGGCATCACTGAAAAATAAGAAATATCTTGAGCGTAAGAAATGCATTTGATGACAAGTCATACTGGACTCTCTGTAATCCGCCCAGCACAAATCCACTGACCTGTGAAGCTTACTAAATACAGAAAGGAAGCAGAAAAAGAGAAATACTTACACAAATGCCTTAGAAATCCGTGCTGACCCTTCAGCAAAAGGGCAGCAAATACTGCAGATAAGCAAGCAAGGAGCCAAGCAGCTATTGAAAGGGAGAGATTTTACAACACATTGGGCTTCCCCCATATCAAGAGTACAGGCTTTCTGGATCGGACATCCAGCACATTTGATATGGGGGAAGCCCAGAGTACAGGCTTTCTGGATCGGACATCCAGAAACACCATCACTCTTCTAGTTGCAAACTATTCATAATCACAGCACCTTGACATTTAGGGACTAAGTCCCTAATAGATAGAAGTAAAAATACTAGGCAAGCCATTAGGTATTACAATAGCAAAGGATGACTTCCTAAGCATCTCCTCGCAACGTATTGGAGAAGAAACAGAGCTGGCACGTGAAGTCTTCGACATGGAACGATTTGCTGTATTCCATGTAGACCGTAAAGAGCATTTTAAAAATAATTGCAGTTCTGTGCTGTGCTGGGTAAATCTAGCCTGGCAATTCAATGGAGTTGGTGGGGTTGAAATACATTTATCACTGACTTGAAAGTCAGTATGCGCTTGGGAAGCAATAGCTGCGGTCTTGCTGCATTTGCTTTGTGCAAACAGAATATGGCACTGAGCAGTAACGTGTATACTCAGGACTGTTACAGAGCTGCTTCCCCAGAGCTTATAACAGCAGTCAGCCTGACTCACTGAGAATACAAACCTGAAGTGGGAAACATTCACAAAACCTGGAAATTGTTCAGCTACTAGATTCCCCATGGCCAAGGAAAAAAGTTCGGGGCTAGACGCCATTATGGTTAAGAAAAGACGAAGAAGCAGTGACAAAACATGCAAGACAGACAGAGATGATCTTAATGAATGAAAAAGGGTTGTAAACGATTTTTAATATAATTTGGGAGTAATTAATAAAGGAAGATACAGGGATTAATGAAGCAACAGTAACGTAGAGTGTTAGATAAAAAAAAGAATCTTTTGAAAATACAGTTAGAACAGGAAAAATACCTACCGGTTACAGGTTCACTGTTAACTAAGCTGGAAGTAATGAGGCAGGAAAGTCAGAAATGCAAAGCAGATAGTTCTGTTTTATATTGGATGGCATTTGGCTGGCTTCAAAAATGAACACTTCACCTATACATTGGGATGATTTCATCAATTTTCACCCACGTACCTTGCAAAAAGAATAGCAGCCCAGAGAAAATGATTTTTCTTTCATGTTGTATCTCTTTACAATAGATCTTTTGATGGAGTGCAATCTGTCATTACGCTAACTATCTGTTCAATGAAATGGCATCTCTGATACGCTGTGTGGCAGAGTGAATGTCCTAATGGGCATAGAGGTACACTTCCACAGAGGCTGTGGTTTCAAAAAAAAAAAAAAAAAAGGTTTAAAATGTTTTAGAAACCAAAACCCCCTAAAACGCTAACTATCTGTTCAATGAAATGGCATCTCTCTGATACGGTGTGGCAGAGTGAATGTCCTAATGGGCATAGAGGTACACTTCCACAGAGGCTGTGGTTTTTCAAAAAAAAAAAAAAGGCTTAAAAAGGAATAGAGAGTGGTTTAAAAAAAAAAAAAAAAGGCTTGAATAGGATATGAGATCCTAACTCCCTTAAACTCCTTTGGAAATCTGAGCCAGAAATCCTATGATTTTATAAGATAGTTTGACTAACTAAGCCAAAAAGATTAAATAGGTGCTGATTATGCTGCGGTGGCACAACTAGCGTGTGAGGTATCAGCTTTGAAGGGTACTGTAGGGAGATAGGCTACCACAAAGGGCATAACTGCGTGCTGTGTCATCTGACATGAGAGAGGAAAGATTTTGCAGAGATGACAAATGAAATACAAAAGCTGTAAATCGAGGCTCTGCACTTACATGTTTTGTAGCTCATAGGCAAAAGGCACAGATGGATTGGAGAGAAATCACTGGCCAAAGCACTGTCAAAATGCTGCCATTGTGCTACAGCTTAAAAATTGTCATTTTGCATTTACCGATTAAATGTATAATAGTGTCAACTGTCAAATGTGCAGTTGTGACATGCAATTTATTATCTGCAGGGAATCTATTTGAAAATATGTAACATTTCATATTATGCATGAATTGTGTGAAACACTGTATTGCATGTTGCAGATTAACCAGTGTTTGGTTTCCATACAGACTCTCAGAGAGAAATCTTGCTCTGTGTGTGGGTTGTTTCAATTATACAGTGCTTTTCTTTATTTTTAGCACTATAGAAATGTAATAATTTGGCTGGAGTAAGTCCAACCGCATTGCGAAGTTAATGAATTTCTTAGCAGATCTTTTTTAAGACTTTGTGTTCAGAAAAAGCCACCGAGCACAAAATTAATTGGGCAGGGTGACAAAATATCCAACTCAGACATTATAGGAGTCAATGAGAGAGGTTGTGTGGAGAAAGGCTTTATTGCTTTTATCTCCCTGTATGTCACAGTCATACAGCCAGCGATGATGATGCTTTATATTGAAAATTAAAAGAGTGCTTCAAAGCCAATTTAGAATGAGGAAGGAAAAACTGTTGTTGCAGGACTAAACTTGGTGGGAAATGTGACTTATCGTTTCAGCACAGCCCCAGGGGTTTGCTGCGGGAAGACATTTGCTGACCGGAGCTTTTGCATGTAGGAGCATGAAGTGAGCAAGGTGCATGCGTGGTCTTCCCAGTCCCTGCGGGGACAGTGGGGGCTTTGCCCCAGGGCTCAGCATCCCCGACACTTCTGCCTGCATTTCACACTGGATTTTGAATAGGGCTTGGCTTATTCCTCTCACTTCTCCTGATGTTGAGATGGTTCATCCACTACCTTTGCATGTGTGGAACAAAACTGCCAGTGTGCCAACTGGAGGTTGGGGTATTTCTGAGTACAAAAACCCATTGTATGTGAAGAACCTAGTTAATACCACCTAACAGTAAGCATTATGTTAGAGGCTTAGTCACTGGGTTATAGCCACTGCTATAGTGAACGGAGTGATAGAAGTCTCTTCAGCCACAGTCATTCCGACCATCCTTGCTCCTCTCCCTGGACCTGGGAGAAAGCCAGACAGATAAATCACCTGCTTCAGCATCTCAGTGAGGAGCCTGATGAGACAGAATGAACCTGGATCCCAGCACCCAAATACAACATGCCTGTGCTCATGTAACTGCACATGTGAACCAAACCTAGAGAGCTTCTGAGTGCAGTTTTGGCAGTGTTCTTTAATTCTGGTCCTTTTCTCTTCTTAGCCCTGGCCAAGAGCATGCCCTAGGGGTTGGATAGGGAAGAGTGATTACTTTAGCACCTTCCCATCTGGCCCCTTGAATGTTTTATGGCAGTCCAAAGGTTCTGCTGGATTGCGCTATGGAATAGTGGCCCAAGGGTCCATGTTCATCATACTGTGAACAGAGAAACACCCTCTGGCACAGCCCCACTGGCCACAGGGAGATGCATCAGGTAGGACATGGGAGAACTGCTCTCTACCAGAAAAAAGCTCTTCCTTCCCAGTAGGCTTCCACTTTCAGCACCTTTTATTTCTCCTGATAGCATGAAAACAGCCCTAAATTTAAGTAGAACTTGGGCCAAAGTGTATACCAGACTCAGTTCGCTTAAAAAAAAAAAAAAAGTAGAATGTGTAGTATTTAATATTGTAGTTTTCCATAAAATTTGCATAAACATAGTGTGTACCCTAAGGCTCCTTACCAAGGATTCTGTGCATTATCATCATACGTATATTAACAGTGTGTTTGAACTCTGTAGCAAATTTTAATTTTTCTTTGTCAATATCAATGTTTCCATTGCATACACAGGGTGGAATGAGCTCAGTGTTTTCATTATATTTTTCAATTAACTTTTCTTCCCCTCATCTATGCTGTTGTGGATTAATTCATTCTCTCCATTTTTCTTCAAGAAAAAAAAATAAATCATTATCTGATAGGAAATATTTCAGTTCCTTGGAATAACACTGGCTGTGAAAGGGAAAGCTCAATCCAGGTAGCAGTATGCTACCAGGCTAAAGGCTTGACCATTTTAATGATCAGTCAGACAGCAGTGGATTGGTCATCTCTAGGAAGCCAGATAATTCAATGGCTTGAGCAAACTGTAGAAATACCCCAAATCTGGCCTTTGTGGGGCTGTTTAGGAGGGAGGGCAGTCCAAAGGACACAATCTGTGGGCTGGGAGCTTTCTTCCCTCTCCAGGGCAGCAAAGGCATTAGTCCAGTTACTGTAGCATTTCAGAGGAAGAGGTCCATTTCTCCTGGTATATTGTCACGGGTCCATAAGCACAAGGAGATAAGATCCATGTTGTTAATTATTAGAGGAGTGCAAGGGAAGCTATTTTGCTGCTGGTGGTGTTGGACAATCTCTCATTCTCCTGCCCAAAGAAGGAAACTCCCTGGAACTCCCCTCCAGAGCCAGGAATGGCTTCAGTGATCCCCATGAAAGTGTCTCAGGCTCAGACGTCCCTCCACCCTGGTGCTGTTTCTAAGGCTCAATGATCCAGTTATTGACATCTGGGGCAGGAGGAAGAGATACCCCAGCTCATACCAAAAGGGCCTCCCAGAGAAGTCATTTTCCTTTGCTCCTTGTAGAGCAGAGTAACTTTTGCGGCGCTCACCCAGGAGCAAACTGGTGTGGTTGTTTTTTGCTGTCTCTAGGCTCAGATGGGTTCAGCTCAGTTGTCCCACAGGAAGACACCCTCTTCACATCTGCTGGCATGAGTACCCCTTGGAGAAAACCCAGTTGTCTGGTCATAGCCAGTTGTCTCAGCTGGGATTGGGACAGCTGGGCCTGGGCACTGAACAAGCACAAAACAGAAAGCCCCAAACTGTTTAAAGCTCATCAATAACAATGGCAGAACAGAGACAAGGAAGCAAGGGATGGATGTTCAGGGAGTTTCTGGGATGGACAAGTAGGGAGTAGAGACCCCCAACTCCCTCTACCCCTCTTTTCTCCTTGTAAGTCCCAGCTGGTACATCCCCAGCCTGCCATTAAGGTTTCTGGTCCAGGACGTTGGTCCAATTGTACCTCCCTTTCCTTCCATGCGTCTGGTGCCTCTGCATTGGCAAAATAGGCCATGGAGTCAAGACCTGATCATTTGGAGGGTATTTTTTTGCCTTCACAGGCAGTTGGTTATTTAAGGTTACCATTGCCAACCTGCCCTGTAGGACATCAGTGCTCAGGATGCCTAGTGTGGTACATGAGGAAACAGTTACTCAATGGTCTTCAGGGCTAAGCACAGTACACATTTAACACAAGCTTTGAAACACAGCAGATCTGCTCCTTATGGGTAATGCACAACCTTCTCTTGAACCTCTGCATTCCTCCCTCCTTCTGCTGTCCTTTGAGACTTGGCTTGAAAACAAATTGCAGCAAATTGGTGTCCACTCTGCTATGCAAAACATATTATTTTTTGTGTGTTGGCATGATGCAGAGAGGAGCAATATTTCGGTCTTTTTGTTTTTTTCAGGTTCGGGGGTGGATGAAGATTTGTGTTTTTCATTTATGGAACTGTCTTCCTGTCAGGGGTCTGCATCTTTCAAAGGAATTATTTGTTGTACACCAACAGTGGACTGTTTGTGTAGAGTTTTCAGGAAAAAATCTGTAGATGAAATAAGCAGCTATTTAATTTATCCTTCACAGTTGTTTCATGTAAATGAAGAAATGGAAGTCTTTGTGAGCCATCAAAGCTGTGAAATAAATGCACGATTAGCTGCATGAAAGTGCTGAAACCCATTAGCACTCATTTTAGAATAATAATGTACTTCAAGTCTATTTGTTGAAATATAAATACAATTATGTGGAAAGAAATTAATGCACAGTATGAAGTTTCTTTAAGATCTCATAAAATTTTCTGCAGCACAAGATTAAATTAATGAAACCATGTTTTTAGAAGGCAAACAATTAGGATGTTGTATGAACGTATAGATAAAATGAAAAAAAAGTTATAACATCACCAACTACGAGCATCAAAGCAGATAAACATTTGTAAAAACTGGTCTGAATGATGAAAGCACACAGTCTGCCTTGTCCTGGCCTTCAGTGACGTTGCCAGCAGGCAGAAGGGCATGTGGTTTTGGGGGCACAGCTGGAAGTGAACGTGCTTCTGGCAAAGGAGAAGTCCAAGTCGTTAGAAGTTTGTCCAAGGTGCAGATGAGACAACTGATTCCTGCTTCTCCCATTTAATATAAATTTGGCTCACAATTGGAATGGGCAGTGGTTTCTCATCTGTTCAAAAACATCCTTTTTGACCTTTCCTATCCCCACCCTCCCCTGACCCCACCATCAGAGCTTCTCAGCCCGGTGTTGTTAGCACCATGGTAAAGTCACTCACAGAGCTGGTGACCGGCAAACCTCCAACAGCAAATGAAGCTGCCCTTGTCAACATAGGGATGGCTGTGCAGGGTCTGCTTGGACGTCCACCGAGGCTGGTGGTCTTTGGAGGAGAGTGATCAAGGGACATAAGACACAGGGCAAGTGTTGACTGGTCATGCCGCTCGGGGTGTTATCCCACCTTCAGTCCACAGCCAGACTAGGTGGGAACAAGATCTCCTTTGCATTATGGGACATCATCCAGCCTCTGCTGAAGACATTGTGCTGCAGGACGATCCTGTGGGCATTGCTCATGCTATCAGCCGTCCTTCTGAGAGCTACCAGGAGGAGATAGTTACAAAGGAAACCCCGTCTATGCGGGGGAGAACAGGCAAGGAAAGGCCACATTAGGGAACTTGTTTTACACCATGGGAAAGTCTACTTAACTGGCATTAAAATAATTCCAAGTTTATTTCAAAGTTGGTAGCCAGAGGCAAGGCAGTTTGTGCTATGGAAAGATGCGCTCCATATTTCCAATAGTGTTCATTCAGGTCTAGTATAAAAGGAGAACATGACCTCAAAAATGGAGAAGTATTTGCCACAATCCTGAGAGTACTGCGAAAAAAAGGTCTTTGAGAGTAAATATATCAGTCTTTGGTCACCTAAGCCAATACTGAAGTCACAGAAGAAGTGGAAGAAGAATGGAATCTGTTCGGTGACGCAACTAGTTGTGCTTCAGCTCTAGGAGCTCATAATGTTGCAGAGAGCAAGTCCCAGACCAGGAAGTACCAGAGTGTTCATCTCTGAGCGTGCGAGCAATGGTGTCTAAATCAGCAGGGATGCTTACGTACTTAAATACATACACGTGCCTTTGCCCTTGTGAGTTGGCAGAGCACTGTCTGACAGTTTGCCAGCTTAGTTGGATATCCCAAGGAACTAGGAAATGAAGGAAAAGTTAAATGGTAAAATCACTGTCTCTCTTTCCTTTCTTCATAATACCAGGAGAAATCACACAACATTTACAAACCACAGCTTTCTCAAGTGCTCCATCATTTAGTATTGACTTTCAGACATGAAGAAAAGATCAGATAGCAAGGCTGGTCTGCTAATGTAGTAATTTATATCTGAATTGCCAACATGAAATGTGGATATAAGAAACTGCTTGTGATAATGACATAAGTATGGCATTTCTCTTCAATTTTTTAATGAAATACCGTAGTAATTTTAATAGGAATGTAAAATGATTTTTACGCTGCATAAGAGGTTAATATATTAGTATTTTGCCTGGTTGCACTAGGTTTTAGCCTGTCCTGGACACAGGTTAAATTTCAACACGGATCTGTAAAACGGGTATTCATCCCACCTAACTGTACCCATCTGAAAGATGACTGAAACATTGAAGCTTAACCTTGCAAAAGCAGATATTGTAGCTCCCAAACAGTCACAGAAAGAGAGGGACACTTCCAAGAAATGAAAAATCCTATACTCAAATCTGAAGTGGTTGAGTCACCTTCCAGAGACACCATGGACAGATGGCCAGCCCACATCACCAGCTCGGACCAGATGCCAGGACCCAAACAGCTCGAGTTGGCTGAGATGTGTCCCATTCCCAGTGCAGGTTTTGATCAGGTTAAAACTTTGGTGTCTGGGCACTACTAACATGATCCTACTTAAAATCAAGACTTGCAATCCATTGCCTTCAGAAAACTCATTTTACCCAATTTTTTAGATGATATGAGCACAAATAGATTCACCTTTCCTATAAACACCTTAATCTCAAACCTTGAAAGATTTCAGCTTTGAACTTTATGTGTGTCTCCAGTAACAACCTGATGCAAATTCCAGCTTCTACTATCTCTGCATTCCCAACTCAGTCTAGATATTTTCTGGGACCTACAATGCGTCATGAAAGCATGCTAAAAATTAAAGGAAACCAATACCTGAATGCTGGAATTGTGATCTAGAGAAAACCCATTGCATCTTTGTAATCAGAAGGCTCCTCTTCAATAGATCAAGTGCTGTAAACGCACAAGAACCCATGAGAACAATTTAGTGAGGAGTTTTTAAAGGTTGCCAAAGGTCAGCCAGTTTGGGAAACATGCTCGCTAATGCTATGCATCTCTGCTGAAAAAGGAGATGGTCAGGGACTGGCTGTAGTGTGTCTGACAGACGGCTGTCCCTGCACGCATGCCTTCTGTTCACAGACCCACAGCTACTGATTTCAGATCAAACATGGAACCTGAAAGCCCGGTTAGCACCTCAAGGGAAAAAAGTAAGGCATTTAATTAAAGGGTGCCAGGCCCAGTTCAGAAGGACTTGGTGTGTTCGGAGACGCAGCACCCAGCAGACCTTCTGGAGGCTGCCCAAGAAGGCACAGCCGTGCACACCGAGAGCTCAGCGCCTACGGCAGCTGGGCCACGTATGCGGTAATATGGAGCAAGGCGTCTGTAACTGTATAAGAGCTTTGCAAATAGCTAATATACTCCGGGGATTTTTCAAGATGACTTGTTCGTGGTGCATGAATCCCTGCACACTGCTTGCTTGTTGTGCGGGAGGAGCCTTGCGTTATCTTTCTTGGGGGGCATCAAGGGGCTGTTGAGAGAGCAGTTTTATAATGACACTTGGACTGAGCTAGCCTGCATATACGTCACGTAGAAAAAGGCGTCATGCTGCAAACATGTATCTGCCCTGGCTGTTATTAGCATGCAGTAGCAGTACAGCTCGCTCAGGGTTGTTCCCAGTAGCAGGCCTTAAAAGCATGACAGGGATGCATGCACATCTATGCAGCGATGCTATGGCAGCTGCAAGATCACCGGTATCGTTTACAATACAACTGTTGTAACACCTCCAGAGTCCCCACCAAAGAGCTCTACTACTTAGTGTTTACGTGCATGCGCTGCACGCACACACAGAGACACACAGAGTAGGTCTGGGCATTGCAGACCCAGCAAATTGTTCCTTATTATCCTCGCTGTACAAAAATGGTGCAGGTGTACACAGTGACCCATCTAGGGTTACACATGGCATCGATGACAAAGATGGCAACTAGAAAAAATTATTGCAGAGGAAAGAATTTAAATGGCACATTTGTTAGCAAAAGCAAGGTAATAAAGGGTCCTGATATGAAGTAAAAATGTAAAGAGCACCTTGAGAGTCTTCTTGCTTCGGTACTAAGGATATTTTTGGCTGCCAAATATGTTGCTCCTACTGCTGACTTCTTCAACAGAGACCCTTCAATTTGTTTGTTAAATTGAAGACATCCTTCCCAGGCTGTGCATGTCCAAGGAACAAGAGAAACTGCTCCCATGTGGCTTTCTCCGGACAGATTTTTCAGCTGATGAAAGTGCTTCTGGAAGCAGTGTTCTGGTGCTCCCCCCCGGAAAGCCGGTCTCCTGGAGAAGCAGCTGCAGCTGGTGCAGAGAGTCTGCAACAAGGTGCAGCTCATCTCTATTCTTCTGACATTTCCAGGACGGTGCATCGACTTTTCCCCCAAGGCAAAGGGGCTTCTGACACGAGTATTTGCTTAATCAGACTACCATGCTAGGAACCAATTTTATTTGAAATCCTTTTAATTCCGTTTTGTACATGCACCCTTAAGTCCTCATGCTGGTTAATGAAAAGTGTTTGGATGCCCCTTGGCAATTTGTTAACACTCTGTTAATGCCAATTACATCAGACCATAAGTGTGGAGAATAAGGGTGGTTGCTCTAGCGTGGAAAGGGGCATGGTGGGACACCAGTTTCTGAGTACATCCACGAAATGCAAGAAGCTTCTCTTTGCTGAAGGGCAATACGTAATGAATACAGAGAAACCAGGCTGGCTTTTAATTGCTCAGTCTGTTAACACCACCATGTGTGATGGGAAGGGTTCAGATTCATGTGCAGGCATGCTGTAAATGGGATGGGACGACACAATTGCTTAATCTCTTCACAACAAATGACCTGGCAACCTATGCTGTAATGAGTGATACTAATGAAGATGTAAGGGGAGTGCTATGGCTCCCAGTAAATCCCCTTGAAATAATCATAGCTAGAGAAAGCTCCTGTAACAGCAAAATACAAGAAACTGAGCTGCAAGCATGAGGAAGGAATTTTCTATGACTGATGTCACCAGAAGGGCTTACTCTAATTGGAGCCATCCAGAGGCACAACTCTCTGAAGGACCAAAGTAGCCCCAAGATTTGGGCCCACCAAAGCTGGCAGGCAGTCAGAATTTCTACCCTAAAATACTGGGCTGCCCACAGAGTCCGTGAGCTGCTCAAGTCCAATGGGTTCTCTAATTTGAGAGGAAAATGTGACATTAGTCGACAGATACGTGGTGAGTCACAGCCCCCAGGATTAAGAGGAAGCATTGCAACGGCTGCAGAATTGCACGGGGAACTCTGCACAAGGGGTGCTGCACTCACACTTTGCCATGCTTTCTTCAGTCATTTGGCTGTTTTAATCACTAGTTATGTGTGAAAAAGACAGGAAACATATAAAATAGATGTGACTTCAAATAAACAAGCAGAATCACAGACTTCGTTTCTGCCTCTGATGCCAAAACTGGCAGACCGATGGGATTTGTACTAATGAGCTAATTGGGAAAATTTCCCTTGACTGTTCCATCAAAAGCTTGATGTGCTCTAATCAGCTACTCCTTGACAGCAGATCAGGAAAAACCGCAAGCTTTAACCTGCTGTAGTCTTCTTGGCTTTTGGCTCAGCTGCGGGTGCCTACGAGAGTCAGAGATTTGGATTCAGAGCAGCGGTAAGAGCTCTCATGGCTGAAGGGCTGATATTTCTTCCTGCGCATTACTGCATTGTTGTTTTTTCCCTGGGATCCTTTTTTTTTTTTTTCTCCTGGATGATCCATCAAAAGCTTGATGTGCTCTAATCAGCTACTCCTTGACAGCAGATCAGGAAAAACCGCAAGCTTTAACCTGCTGTAGTCTTCTTGGCTTTTGGCTCAGCTGCGGGTGCCTACGAGAGTCAGAGATTTGGATTCAGAGCAGCGGTAAGAGCTCTCATGGCTGAAGGGCTGATATTTCTTCCTGCGCATTACTGCATTGTTGTTTTTTCCCTGGGATCCTTTTTTTTTTTTCTCCTGGATGAATCATCTTTTCCATATGGGTTGTGATGGGAAACCATTCCTACCCAAATTTGTCTCGTTCTTCTCAAAACTGCAGCTAGCCTTAATTACCATGGTTACCTGCATCTCTGCACCCTGCCAGGGAGCACCCGTGAATGCAAACCAGCTGAGAACAGGGAAATGATTCTTCTTTCTACTGGCTTATAAAAATACCTCTGCTGATTTCTTCTTCCCAAGTCTCGTTTTCCCATTGACTGTTATTTCTGTTCATGCTGATGAACTCTTGGGTACTCCACTGGGCAGTACTAATACCAAATGCTCCAGAGACAGCCTGACCAATAAACCACAGATCCTGACCTACTCACTTTCTTCTAACAACAGAATTGATTCAAAACACATTAATCATGCAAGTTCCTCTATTCAGAGAACAGCACAGGTAGCAAGAGGTTACTGTGTGCTTGTGATCAAGCAGTGCAGCTTGAATCCAAAGAACATAACTAATTCACTGCTCCCTTTAAATATACATAATTCAATCCTTAGAAACGATAAAACTTTGAAAGCTAATTTGGGCATTTGTAGTCAGCACATCAGAAAACACAATGCCACAGGTGTCTACTTAAATTTTCATCATTCTTTTAATGGATTGTAGAGACCTTGCTCAGCTGTCTGTTAAGCGGTTACTTATCAGTTACGCTCTCAAGCACCTTAGCTGCATACACCTAAAATTTAGAAATTCTGGTTTTCAGGTATGTCTTTGTCTTGCTCTAACATTAGTGATGGAAGAGCCGTAAACAGTGCACAATATAAGGAGAATCGCTAACCATACATGAATGTCAGGGCTTGTTTATTTAAGAGCAGCTGCATTTAGAAATGGTGGGGAAGTCTAGCTGATGAGAAATAGCATTCCTGCTGATAAATATTACTTCATATAACAATGAGGACTGAGAATTTTCAGTCAGATTTTTCCTTATAAGACATAAGGTAAAGGAAATATTTTCTGTGACTCATTTTCTCATTTGTCGCTATGAAGGAAAAAATCAGCACTTTATGGCTATGGGAGATGACAGCACTCTGCAATGGAGTATGGATCTGATAATCCAAAGCCTTCTTGAGGCTGAGCCAGGATTAAATTTAAGCAAACCAGATATACTGGTCAGATGACTAGTAAATCTACAGCTCAGATCAGGAAGCAGAGCTTATTAGCAACACCGTGCAAGGATAAGTAGACCGCTTCCAGGCCCAAGAAGGTCATGTTCAGCAGAACCGATATGTCAACGCTGTCATACAACTACTTACAGCCTTTGGTTAGAGCCAGGTCTCCTGTGGATGCACCCCTGGGCTTGTAATCCTGCTCTAGTCTGAGCAGAGTCAGTTCTTGCACATTTTATTTTGTGCAAGTCAGTGCCTCTGGTTGGGGGATAGTGCGGATGGAACCAGGTCTGATGTCTGTGCCCCTGTGAGGCCCCTATGCCTTATTCTGTTTCTGTTGCAGGTAATACAGACTTATATATCAACAAACATACTCTCATCGCACTCTAGGAGTACTGTAGAGCTGTGGCCCCCAACCTTTTTGGACCTGTTGACAACAATGTGTCCAGGAAAAGTTGAAGGAACTGAGGGACATCGTGTGCTGGGTACCACTCCCTTACACAGGCAGAGATTCACTGGGGCTCAGGTAGATCCTGGGCTTCATGAGCACTGGAGACCCTGACAGTTTTAAAACCACAATTTTTCAATGCAAACTTTTTAGGAGACTTTCCAGGGAAAATCAATACAAACCAAAAAAACCTCCAAAACATTGGGGGTAATCCTTCCCCAGCAACTAGTTCTATATCACTTAATAAAAAAACTAGACCATAACCAAGAAAAATGGTTCCTGAGTGCGTTTCTGGTTGCCAAGAAATTATTACTGCAGATGCAGATGTCTCTGGTCATTCCTAAGAAAATAGATTGGACAAGTGCGAAGTGCTCCAGGGGAGCAGGAGGGATTTTGCTGAATGCCATCCAGCTGAACAAATGCTGTCAACCAAGTGAAATTTTCTGACATCAAAGTGCAGGACACATTCATACCATTTTGTCCAAATAAGTGGACTGGTGTGCTCTTCGTGACAGCATGACTCATGACAAGCGCCCTGCTCTGGGCCCCATTCAGCCACCGCCTTAAAGTTGATGGAGTGGGGTGATGGGGAGGTGTTGGCCTGAAACCAGCTCCACCAACTGTAGTCATGTTATTATGTTTGGGCGGTTGGGCTGTGATACATCTGGTTGCTTCCTTGCAGACGTCTTACTGGGTGGGATACTGGCAACTGGGACGGAGCTGGGACATTAAGGCTCCCCAGGTACCAGCCACTGCTACTGCGACAGAGGGCTCCCCAGTCATGCCTGGTAGTGGGAGATGGACAAGGGACACCACAACACCTTCTACCAAGAGATGCAGGAACCAGGGTTTCTCTTGCTGTGGATGACCTTTGCCTCACTGTCTATTTAGCCAAAAAAAAAGAGAGAGAGAGAGAGAGAGACGTCTGTGTTTGCTGAAGCAGTGCAAAGAAACTCTAAAACAGCGAGGGCTCAAAGCTTCAACGTATAAATCAAACATGTTTCAGCTCACACACCATTCACTGCAAATACAATGCTGGGAATTCAATATTTGCCTTCTGGAACATGAGGTGTTTCACAGGGCCCTT
This sequence comes from Aptenodytes forsteri, assembly GCF_000699145.1. Classification (NCBI taxonomy): domain Eukaryota; kingdom Metazoa; phylum Chordata; class Aves; order Sphenisciformes; family Spheniscidae; genus Aptenodytes; species Aptenodytes forsteri. Next base: position 4,062,655 of record NW_008794444.1, read on the forward strand.
CTGTGGCATGATATTATTCTTGTCCACTGACCGAATGAGTCTAAGGCTGAAGTTTCCCCTGAAAATACTGGTGATTACTGGAGCAATTTGAAATGGTATTCATTTCATGCTCATTGTTAGAAAAGACATCTTTGCCTGTAAATGTGTTTGTTCGGTCAAGAACTGAAAGCAAACAGACAAAAGAGGGACAAGCAGTCAAGGCAGTCTCTGGGAAAAAAATGAATAGCTCTTCACAGAGAAACATTCACTTACACTAGACAAGGCTCAACAACGGCAAAGGCGCTGTAAAGGGTAACATTCAGACGAGAAAAAAGATGAGTAATTTGCAATGCACCTGGTACTCAGAGCTCAGTAGCAGCTGGAGCATCCACAGCTCAGAAATCGCACCAGCGACCAGGGTTCACAATAGCATGGGGAAAGCGAGCTCAAGTAGAGCACTCTGCAATTTACTATCACTTTTGCTGCCAAGGAAAATCAAAATATTGGCCTCTCCTTTCCCTTTTTTTTGGTTTGTTTTACAGGACAAATTGGTTTCGAAAGATTTCTGAAAGCATCACATCTAGAAGTACCTAGGAAAATGAATTGTGCAGCAGCATATTTTTAAATTGGAGATGAAATTAAATTGGGTTTCATGGCCATGTGTAAAGATTGTAGATGTGAATTATACCTCATTGCTTTATTTTTAAAGCTTGGAGGAAAGTGAATTACAGTTTATTGAAAGTAGAGAGACCTAACAAATGTTTTTAAAAGTTTTTAAGGTTCCCTTTTCCTTTTCTGTTGTGGAATACAGAGGGATTAAGGTGTGTGATTTTTGGTGAGAAAGACTCTAAAGAGAGACTGAGAATCAGCTGGCTCGTATTTCCTCGAATTGTGGCTGTGTTGCACCCCAGGCCACTGAGTAAAGGAAAACTTGGGGTCTCCAGATCCCACCCAGCACAACCTCCAGGCAAAGCAGCTCATGCAGCTCCAGGCAGCGTTGACCCACTTCTCTACACGTTGATGGGCCTGGTCCTGGAGATGGAGGGGTAAGCAGCCAGTACACTTTATCTTGGTGGTCTCAGGGCTTGAGGATCACCGCTTGGCCCTATGCAGAGGTACAAAGCACATGAGATTTTTCAAGGGAGATGCAGAGTTAAATTCAGCTGCTAGCCTTGTGTGCAGACTTAGGTTGGCTCTAGATCTCTTGCAGTCAGAAGGGTTGCTGTTTCTCAATAAAGCAAATATTTTACAATGGATCAGGTGTTCTGCTGTTCATTTGTGATAACAATAGTGCTTTGAATGGGGCTTTGTAAGTACTGGATTGTACAGGAGGGAAACGTAGAGTGCTGCAGAGAGGAAGCTTTATTTTCACGGGAAAATGTAGCTACTGCAAGGTCACCTGGAGAAAACAACTCTATCAGCTAGATGGCTATTTCAGAAAGAGGGACTCCATCTCTTGCTAGCACCCACAGCCAGGATATCTCTGTATCAGCCCTGTTTCTCTTACGCAGCGAGTCCCAGTGCCTCAGGAGCAGCTGGGCACTGCTGACAGCCCATGTTCAGGCTCTGACCTCACGGTGAAAAAGCTGCATTACAGCACAGGGGCTCCTGCAGAACAGGCAGAGATAAGACACGGAGGAAGGTCTGCCAAATCTACTTTTAATGAATTTTCTATATAAATAATTTATTTAGAAGAAATATCCAGAGTTAGAACGCAACCAAGGTTTTCCCAGAAATATTAGTCATCCTACTTTGGGACTTTCAGCCAGTCTTGTACTATCGGAAATGAGGTGAAAACTTTGACCTTTTTTTTTTTTCAAGTTGCCTACTTCAGTATGGCTAGTCCTACAGCAAACATGTAAAGATGTGAGCAGCTGGGAAGTATTTGAGGGCAAGAGCCTTTCCAGGCAGCGTAACACAGCGGTCTGTCGGCGCTTCTGTCGTCCAACTGCTGAATTCCCAGTAACAGCAACTCCCAGGCACGACTGGGACACGTCACTCTCCCAGTAACAGCGATGGCAGACTTAAACCTGAGCTCTCTTCTTCATTCAGAATACAAGTTTTCAGAATTAATACCATGTCTTATCCAAACTGTTAAAATGATTGATTCTGTGAATACTCAGAAGATCACAAACACTTTCAGGATTAAAAATCATCTACATTTGTCGGCAGATGTGTCTTTGTCATTCTCCCAGACTGTAATAGACATGCAAAATAGGATAAGATTGTCTAAAAGAAACTGCAGTTTCATTCGTAAATCATCGAATCGTGGCGTACTGATGTATGCTATCACGTATCACTACCTAAAAACCAAGAACTGACCATAAAAATAACATTGCTTTGTGCATTTCAAATCAAACACAGCTTAATATTTGATCTTAGAAGTTTTCTAATTTGCTATAAATCCATAATGTTCAACAGAACATTAAGAAAAGAAATTACTAGACTTCCCAATTTTTTTTCCTTTTTTTTTTTCTTTCTTTTTTTACTACTACAGAATTTACAATTTTTTTTACTGGATACTGGGCATAAAAAAGAAATATATAAAATTCCTTTTATTTCAGATATTATTTGGTAAGTACACATTTTCACAAAAATAAAATGGAACAGTCTGTCTACCACCTACAGAAGTAATTTAAATTGTTTTTGCCTACTTCAGTGGCATAGTTTCTGTTGTTAGAAATGCTCATCTGCAGACTACCTAAATATTTGATTGCTCAAGCAAGACCTGAGCTCCCCCAAAAGACTTCAGTTACCTTAAAAGTATGATGAAATAAAGGTACCATGATCAGGCATGAGGAGATTTAAGGATTTTCTCTTGATGTGTAACTGGAATGAGGATGAAGATGTTGGAGAACATGGTTTTTTTCTATGACTTCTCTAAACCATGGTAGAATAAACCAGAGATATAAGAAGTCTCTATTGTCTAAACCCATCAGAGTAGTTTTTTAAAAAAACCCCTAATATCTGGACTATTAATATGTGATGCTATTTAAAGGGCCTATTTTCTTGAGCACAAGAAAACATATCCTACTTGCAAAAAATTACATGTTAAAATTAAGGGAGAACTTACAATTTATGTCCCATTTTATCATTCTCTGTGAAGCTGTAGTTTACTTATTTGCTTATTTGCAGTTGCATCTGCATCCAACACATCTTTGCAGAGGCTGCTTCCTCCAAACGGCATCTGGAAGCTTCGTTTAAAAAAGGAACACACCAATTGCAAAGATGTCTCCTGCTTTTCAAATACAGCTTCCTTGTTCTCTGGTCTCTAATTTGACTTGTCAAGAGGCAATATTCAGACTCAGGCCAGATTAATGATTATACTCCATTTCATCACCACCAAATTCAGGATGCAGATGGTTTATATCCTCAGATCAGGGACTAAAATGATTGGCTTGGCTTCCTTACTTCTCCAGTCTGGAATAGTTGGTGAGTAGTCATGTTTTAGACACAGGAGACCATGAAAAGAACACTATTATATATAGCTAATCTGTTTTCTAGAAAATGTATAACATACTGAGCAGGTCCAAATTTCTACTGGGTTTTGCTTGAGAATGACTGCTGAGCATTAACGAACTTGAGCTGGGATCAAAAAATGTCCCTCAAAACTCACAACTTAGCTTCTTTGCCCAAGTTCTTTCTCTTTTTCTAAGCATTTCATGTCCTTGTCTATATAATGACCGTTACTAACAATGTATTTGTCTATGATGGCTCACGAAGTATTTGAAACCATACGTATTCAAGCTACTTGAAATCCAGCATTCAGTAGATGTTACCCCCGCCTCAATTACTGCGGTTAAGGTAGGGTGGGGTATCTCTAAGTCCATCCACTTTTTCTAATGAAGAAGGACAATGGTGATACTGTCTAGAGGGATAACCCTGAAAACAAAGCGAGGCAAATTTCAGCTGAATCTCTCCCTCTCACCGTTAGTCACCAGTTAGTTTATTTTAAGATGGGAAAGTTCTGATGAAGAGTTACAATAGGAGGGAAATTACATACAAATGTTTAATTAGAAGCTTCTTTCCACCCTAAATGATACTCCTGCAGGAATCTGTGGGACTAATTGGTGTTGCTCTACTCCTTCTTCTAAAAAAAGATCGGGGATGAGCTGACAAGAGAGGGAAGTTACCCTTTCAGCATGTCAGGTGGGTGGGCGGTGGGACGGCGAAGGAAAAAGCAGGCAGAGAGTTGAGAAGAGGAGAAGGAGCTGTGGAGGTGGAGGAGAAAATGATTGTGAGAGGTGGTCTGAAAGGCTGACAGGCAGAAGTTGGGGGTGACATTAAAAATAATTTTTTCAGGTTGCTCCCGGGTGAACAGCTCTAGAAATTTTTGGCTTTTTCCAGAAGCTGTGGCACTCCCAGAAAGAAAATTCTTTTATAAACTTTTACACTTGTGAACTTTTATTGATAATGTCAGCCAACCAGAGTTCAGTGGGCATTTGTTAATGTGAATTCAGTAAATAGCCTGTAGAGGGGAAAGAAATCACCATTCACGATGTCGTGCCTGAGGATTTTCAGAGATTTGCTTGCATGGTAACAACAGTGAGAATGAATTATGAAATATCAAAGCTTTTCCTCAACCCTTCCTGCACACCATTTATAGGATGAAAATGTAGAGGTTAATACCCAAAACATCAAGGCACCTTAAAACCAGAGGCTAACTTTAACTTCATTATTAAATATTAGATATCCAACCGAATTGAACATTGAAAACGTTCTATCAGAGATATGAGAAATACTTGACTTGTAGTTCAGCATCAGGCTGTAACTCCCTGTGCCAAAGCAAAAAGGTATTCATTCTGGTAATGTTCTGCAGAGTAACAAAAATACAGGAGTGTTAAAGGCCACATTATTGCCAAATCAGCATTTTGCTTAAAATTATCCTTTGGGTTTTTTTTTTCCATTCTTCTGTTTGAACCTTATGGGTCAGTCATTTCCTGCCTATGAATTAGTTTTGACCTCCCACCTTTAAGGAACGTATTCTTGCCGAGGATGTATAGGATGCAAGCCACATGGAGGTGAACAAGTTGCGTAACGTTGATTGGCTCCAAGTAAGTCTGGCACTGCCATCCAAAAGGTTTTAAAGAAATTTGGGCAAAACATTTTTTGCCAAATGTGTATATCTTAACTCCCCTACCTTGCTCATCACCCAGGCACATGCATACGCATACCCAAACATATAGTCAGTTGGAGCACGTATGGAAGAACATAACTTGCATGTGCTTTGTCAGATACGTGCATGTAAGTTATATGGATTGAAGTATATATACCCCACACAAAGACAAGTAGAAGACCATGAGTCTTCTGTGACTATTACCAAAAGATCTTTTAGGGCTAATTCAGGTATGCTTAGGAAGATTTGTGAGTATTCATGGCTTGGGAGAATAACTCCACAAACTCTCTGCTAGTCCTTGCTGTAGCAAGGTCAAATGATGCACTTGCAGAGTGGACTCCTTCACCTCCAGCTTGGAGAATTCTCCGTCGTGCAGGGCTACCCATGAGGTAATCTCCTGAGATGCTTTGGAGACACAAAAATATTGGCCAAGCTGGGCTAGAAAAGAAAGGAAGCTATTGTCAGAATAATATCTGGTGATAATTCAGATACTATTTGAATTTCTTCCATTTTATCTAGATTGATTAGATCATGGTGTCTTAGCTGTGCATAGAAACAGCTTCCATAAGCTGATATCATAGACATTACTACTTGATTCTGTTTGAACAATGAAAAGAGAGTTAGGGGATGGTGACCTGCACTGGTCCTTCTGATGGTCCTGCAGGTCTCTCTTTCTCTCAATTTTTGTGCAGATAAAACTGCCAATGTCAAATATAGCAAGTAAACCAATATCTTTGCAAAATATTGTTTTACATGTGAATCATGGGTATAAACCAAACCAGACTCCAGGGTTACTTAGCTTTATGCCTGACTCTCACAGCAACATTAAACACGCCCAGGAGCATTTCCAGGCCCTGACACCAGCTGACATGGAAAGGGACATGTCTTAACCATCTTAACCCCCGAGACAGGGTGGCTGCAGGCTGTGATGGGAAATGATCCCTGGCCCATTCTATCTTCCGGTCACAAATTCACTGGGAAATACCCGCAGGTTCATTGGGAAATACCAGCTGTAATCAGCCGAGTTATGAGCTCAATGCTCCTCACTCGGGTCATTCCTTCTCTCCCAGGTTTTGGGAATGGACTATTTCTAGTCCTTACAATAGATTGAGTTTGTTCCCTCAGTGTTTTCCATCCCTCAGTGTTTTCCAGAGGTGCTGGTTAGTATGCTCTCTCCTTATACATTTACCTTAAGCTGGTGAAAATACGTGCTTCCTTCACTCCCTTGGCCAGCTCCTGTAGGACTTGAATTTATGATATTAAGGCTCCCTGTAACTCAAAATGGTAGCTGTTTTACAACAAACCTTTATGACCCTTCAGAAGCACTTAAAGCACTCTTTGCTGGTTGCTTTTCTTTTAGACACTCTTCTTTGACCCTTCATAAAGCATTTCACTGGACTTTTTCCTCTTCACTTGTTTTCTGTTTCCCAGCAGCATCCATAGTGAAAATCCTAGCTTTCAGTTACCAGAGAAAAAGGAAATACATAATATTTCTGGGGAGTGCCTAGTGTTGGTGAGAATCTGCAGCATAAACTCTCCCTTCAGCTTTTTACCACGGGCTTTCATTTTGTTTAAACCTATCAGTGATAGACTTACTCTCCTAAATCTAAAAGATCTCATTACAAGAGGAGCAAGGCGATGCCAACAAAGCAGCCTTGTCTGAATGCAACAAAATCCTTATTGCACCCATTCAGTGCTGACACACTCTATGTGAGTCTGTGGTGGATGTGTGTTTTTTGCTCCAGAAGGAAGTCATTAAAGGACTGATGTGGAAATGCCAATCTCTTTATCATACTAATAATTCAAGACAAAGAGTGAACATTCATATCTTTTCCAGACATCTGAGAGAATAGTTTAGTCTTCTAACTAATATCAGAAAATTATGCACATTTTCAACTTCTTTATTTTGCAAAGATTATTAACTGAAGAAAGTGTTATGTTTAAGCATTCCCTAAAACTACACAATTTACCATAGAGTAACTCTTTGGAAAGTGCAGATGGAAAATGTAACCGGGGAAATCTAAAATTTGACAGATACAGTAGTTATGAATATAAGAACAAACAAATATTATCGAACGAACTTTTAAATATGTCTAAAGCTGGGTCTACACAGCAGTGTAGCAATTAAAGAGCGAATGTCAAAGCAACTTGTCCAGGTACTATTTGGTATTTGGGATAGCTTGATCTACCCTGGAAAGGAAACGTTATTTCTATGACTATAGAGTAGGCAAGTCCTGAATGACTTAGAAACCAAAGCCCTGGTGCAACAGAATGGCATTTCCCTTTCCAAGCAATGAGGATGCTTTGAAGGGTAGTTTGTGCTTCCAGTAGATCCCTACTTTTCGCATCTTTATCAGACTTGAGACCATCAGAGGGTCTAATAAAAACCCTTACTTTTTCCTACTAACAGGGCAACATTTAAAAATTCTCATTTTTCCAAATATATGTATTTCAAAGCATCAACCCTAGTATCTCTACAGTCAACCTAGCACTTCTGACACTGCTCCTACTTGCGTTTCTGTAGCCTGAATCTGTTCTGGGATTAGTTCAACTTCCATCATTTGGGAGTATTCAAGCTTTGGTGTTGCAGTTTTCCAAGAATACCTAGGTGATTTAGGGGCTTTCATCCTTTTGACTATGATTTTTGCAATGTTGTGCCTGTCCTTCATTTTAACTGGAGCACTGAGTTGCAGTGATTGGATTTCACACTAACTGTCCCCAGTTAATGCTTTGCCTTTCACCTTATTCTACCAGTCAGATATACTGTCAGCTATATCTTAGTAAACAAACAAACACGTAGTTATATTAAAAATTGGGCAATGGTCAGGAATTTCATAGTTATAATTTGGCTTTGCCCCTGCAGCATAAATAATCTTGACTGAAAATAATCTTGTCAGCTATTTTCTACAACTGGTACAAATCACACACAAAGATGTAATTACAGAATCCTTATATCTGACAAAAGGAAATTTAGGGGTCTCAGTATTAGCATCTCAGAAATTTCACCAAGAAGAACCAAGCTATGGTATATGCAGCATTTCAGCTAGCCAGTTGCTGCAGGTATATTATTTCGGACAAAAATAGATTAGATTGTATAAAAACTTTTTTCTGGTCTTTGATTCATTAAACTTTTTCAACATTACACATACCAAAGGCCTGGGAAAAAAAAAGCCAGAGTAAAAATTTTCTGTAGTTTTTTTCCTTCAGGATAAAGAACCTTTTGAAATGCACTGAAAGTTACAGACCTGAATATTGTGATATGAAATATTAACCTTTTTATTTTTTTCATTTGAATCTTGTAGTGTTATTGCCACTAATTTGGATGAAAGTGGACATTTTGCGTAAATATTTGTCCTTTAATTTTTGTTGGAAGTTTCAACTTAAAATGAAAAGGAAGTTTCAATTAAAAATGAAAACTCCGCAAATACATAGAGCTAATCTAAATAAGAGAGGATTTCAACCAAAGAGGTAGCCAATTCCCTTCCTTTTCTAAAACAAAGTAAAGGTCATCTTTTTATATTTTCAGGATTTTGAAATATGTAAAATATTAATATACTTGTCTTAAAACTTCAGGCTAAAATTGAAAACTTCAGGTATTATACAGAAGGTCAAAATGCATTTTGTTTTAAATTTATACTTGTAATGATGCTTTCAGCAAATGAAATAACCAACGTTAAACAAAACTCCCAATGTTTGCTCCTGAATAATATAATCCTTCACTCAGTTTTAAATGATCCTTTTGCTGGCAAGATGATCTGAGATAAAAGCGTGACCTGAAAATGAAGGCATCGGTAGTGCAACTATTATAAACCTTGGTGCAGCATTTAAATTTTTTTATATAGGTATTGTGACTTGGAAATTTGCAGTTTAAAGGACAATTCAAAAGTAAATACTTCTAATTAGAATGATATTTTTCTTCATTTTTCTTCACCTCAACCACACAGAACCTACTTAAAAGCAGTCTTAAAAAAAGAAAAAAGAGGAGAGAGAGACCCTGGATGACACCGATAATGTTTAAAAGCTCACAGCATTTGTGAAGTGTGTACAACTGGGTAATTGTTGGGGAAAAGTAACTCTTTTGCTGCAGTTTGGTAGATTACTTTATTGTAATTAAAATATTCTGTTGCCATCCTCTCTAGCATGAATTTTCATTATAATACAAAATTGTACTTGAAATTAATTACCGTATGTCTCAACTCATCAGAAACTGACTTTTCTAACACTTAGAATGTCAATTCTAATGACAACTGTGCTGAAAGCAGGTATTATCCTTCCCCAGGTTTTCTCCCTTACCACTCAGAAACTGCTGTAGTGAAATGACCTGGACCACTGATGAAACTTGTTTAATTTGTGTCTTGTTTATTCAAAAATACCAGGAAAAACTCCTTTCCTCCCACGACAGTGAAGACCCGTGATGGTAGAGTTTTGCAAACACCAGCTCCCAGGGACTCAACCAATGCTCTTTCTAGTGCATTGGAATTTACGCCAGGTTTGGTGTAAACTCCTTCAAAAGTAGAGCCCACAAATGGCTGCCCGAGCTTTTCCAAAACTGTAGTCATCAGGCAACTACAGCACGTAAACTTTCCTAAGAACTTCATCAGCAGTGACAACTCACCAGCAATAATGCGACCACACTCAGTTTTTGCGACTTGTCTGCCAGCTGAAGAATGTAACTCCTTAAAAAACACAGAACCTTAATAAAACAAAAGAAAAACAGACATTAAAATTGCAAAGCTCCTTACAAAATGGAGCCTTAATATACGTTTTTCAGCTTCCAGCATGAGAAATGGACCTTCCTGGAATTCTCGATGTGGCCTCAGGCACAGCACAGGGAAGCGGTATCTGCAACATGTCCATGCTGACTACTCCGGGATCCACTTCTGACTCTTGGGTTCTCCAGTATCTTTGTGTCTAATAATTTCATTGACATTACATCAGTGGCAGCTTCCAGTACTGTTGACTGCAGTCTTGGACAGTGGAGCTAAGGCTCTTTATACCATCAGTAAGCACGTATTTTCATTGACTCATAGAAGTATTGGCTGGAGAAGTCCTCTGATGGTCCATCCTGCCTGAAGCGAGACTATCACCAACATCCAATGAAGTCAGTCATGAATTTGTCCAGACCTGTCTTGAAAACCTTCAAGAATGGGGATTGCATAACCTCTCCAGGCCGTTGTTCAGGGCCTACGCTGCCCTTGTAATGAAAAGGATTTTAATGTGCTAAGTTTCCTCAGCTGGTGATTCAAGATTATGGGTCCTAGCATCCTAGCCTTTTTGGTAGCCCTCCACTGGCTGCTTTCTAGTTTCTCAACATCTTTGAGCTGGAGTGCCCAGAATTGCACTTCTGTCCCCATGAGGACGAACACATCCTTTTTCTAAGTAATCCCTCACCTGTTGCTTCATAGGGGTACTTCAAAGCATAGGGCACTTCAGCCTCTTAGATACCATCTGTTGCTGGGTTATCTCCCTTGCACTAGTGTGAGACTCAGCCCTGCATGCTAGAACATTTAGTGAATAAAAAAACCATCGAGATTCATTTTTTTTACTTTTTTTATCTCAGTAACTGTAAATGGCATGCAGTTCCAGAAAAAGAAGTATTCGCTGGGTCCTAACAGCTTGGGGTAAAATAACTATTCAGTAGCTTCTGGTATTTGTGTGGACACCTGAAGGGTGGCATTTTCTAAAGGTGCTGCTGAACAGCACATCCATTTACTGCTTGTCATGGTTTAACCCCAGACGGCAACTAAGCCCCACACAGCCGCTCGCTCACTCCCCCCACAATGGGATGGGGGAGGGAATCGGAAGGGTAAAAGTGAGAAAACTCGTGGGTTGAGATAAAGACAGTTTAATAGGGAAAGCAAAAGCCGCACACGCAAAGCAAAACAAGGAATTCATTCACTCC
>NW_008794444.1:4073896-4077756 GCF_000699145.1 Aptenodytes forsteri
AACATCCCTGTGTTATCAACACTGTTTCCAGCCCAAATCCAAACCACAGCCCCGTACCAGCTACTGGGAAGAAAATTAACCCTATCCCAGCTGAAAACAGGACACTGCTGCAGCCCTTGCTCGCAATGCCAAGGCTGAGCCAGATGCATGTTGATTTTTAGCTAGAGTTTATTTAAGGGGAAGTGGGAGGAAATAAATTAATTATTGGGTCACTGTTGAGTTGTTCTTTGGTTTTGGCTTTGTGCTGGTGTTTTCTCTCTCAAATGACTTTTTGAATTATTTTATTAATGGAAATGTGGGCAGATGGACTTGAAAATGTAACTCTTCACTGACTCAAATGAGAATCCAAAGTAATTAAATATTTTATAGCTTCCTTAAAGCTTTATCTTGCTCTCTTTCAACCACCATAAAACAGCTCTCTCTCTCAGTAGCTGACCTGCCCCTTTCATCTGTCTGGATACTGCCCAGTGCTGCCATTTCACACTCCCCCAACACTCTCGTACACGGCCCGCAGCTTAAACACCACCTTGCAAATGTGTGCCCTGGTTTCCCCCTGCCCACACTCAGTGGTGGTTGGTCACATGCAATTTCTTGGATTTCCTGGTGGCCGCTGGCCATCGTGTGCCCAGGCCTGGTGCCAGCAGATGTGGGGTTGGTACCATGGGTGAATGCTCTTGACACGTACACTTTGAGAGGCAATGAGGGCGATGCAAAGCCCAGAGCCTGTCCCTGCTGTCTCTGACATCGGTGGGAGCTTGGCCATGGACTTCAGTGAACATGGCAAAAGGCTCTGGTAGGAAAGGGTTGGTCACTTTGGCATTGCTTTTCTCCTCTCACCCCTGCTCTTTACTACCTTCACCACTCCATGCTCTGGCCTTGAAGCAGCTCCAGCAGAATCAGCCATTCTCCCCAAGTGTTGCTTTTGGGGGAGCTCCCTGGGGGTGTCTCTTGGGCCTGATGGCACCTGCACTGCTCAGCTTGTGGCTGGTGCAAGGGGTTATGCTGTGCTTGAGGACTGCTCTGGATAAGAGTATCCACCCCAGCTCCAGCTGCTGCCAGCTGAGGTGTAGGAGCAGTAGCAATCTCCAGCTATTAAAAAGAAGAAATAATTCTGGCAGTCTGATGTCCTCACTCACAAAGATTAAAGCAGGAGCTTGCAGGACTGTTTTCATCAGACCATGATGTTTTGTTGAAGCCAGACTGTTTCACGGAGACTATTGATTTCTGTGACATTTTTGATGGTAAGTCCAGACTGACTTCATATCCATCTAACGACTGTAACTCTGTCTTACAAAGTCAACTGAAGTGCTTTTTTTTCTTTTTTTTTATAGTTCAGTTGGAAGGGACCTACAACGATACCTAGTCCAACTGCCTGACCACTTCAGGGCTGACCAAAAGTTAAAGCATATTATTAAGGCCATTGCTAAGCCAGATGCAGCTTGAGCTGGGACCCTAACTTGAGGGGAGTAGGAGTGGAAAGACAGGAGAGCTACTGGGTGACTACTGGGTCACTACTGGGTGACTTGGAGGCTTCCTCCCTAGCTGTGAGTGTATAGTTGCATGTGTATGGATGAGGCAAAGGGAAGGGAAGCAGAATCTGACCCTTTGTGCACATTTTTATCCAATGCTGAACATGACCAAATTTTGAAACCTCAAAACATGACGAAATGAAAATGCCGTCTAGCGTTAACTGATATGTTAGATCATGCCTGAGGGTACGGAGAAGGAAACTGCAAGCCACAAGATAAGCTGCAGCTGTCAGGTCGCTAACATCCACATTGGACTATGGTTGCATACAAAAGAAGTAGATGAAGTACCAGCAGATGGCACTCGGGAATACGCAGCAGTGTCTATTATGTGGGGTCAATGACATTTTTTTGCAGCATGTTTTGAACAGGCGCCTCAGCTCTGCACTCTGCACTGCACAGGGGGAATCACCGCTCTGCTGCTGCAGTAAGGCAGCAAACCTGGCTCTTCCAGCTACTCCAGGAAATACCCCGCTTCCTTGCTGCCCCATCATTAAATGTCATCCTAATTGCACGTTGCCTTCTCTTCCCTTGCAACTTCCACCCCCCACAGCCCCACGGCAGCCCTCCGACATGGGGGCGGGCAGGGAGCTTGTGCCCTGGCCGTGCTGCCTCAGTGGTACTGGTGCTGCTTCAAGCCCCCACCCACGGGTGGACGCTCACCCAGTGTGTATACCTAGGTGATGAGGTTCTGTGTGATGCTAGCTATAGATCCTTCCTCACACAGCGCAGACCCTTGCTTTGCACCGGGTCTCAGTAAGGTTTAGATTTATGACTCAGTGCAGACAAAGGAAGAAATCAAATCAGGCTGTGCATTAATGCAAGTGATCAAAGCTCCTCACATTATTCAAGAAAATCAGAATCCTAACAACTCCTCAAAAAAGATTTCCCATTAATTTGTGTTAAGCGATCCTAGCCCATATCAGCCCATTCTGAACAACTGCTATTTAGGGTTTGAAATTCTGTGGAAGGAGAGGACAGGTATTACTCTGGCAATCCCACCAGCCAGGACTGTGTTATCAGATACATGGTTAATATGAAAGTGCGGCAGTAGAAAGTAAATGAGTGCACAATGCACAGTGGTAATATATTAAACAGCAAAGTTAAACGGATCCATGTAACATGTAGCATGAACGAAAGCCGGTTTCCCATAGATTGGTGTCTTGTAGTTGATTACAGTCCCTGACAGAAACTTTTTTGATGGCTGGAGAAGTTCTCGCTGGTTTCTGTAGCGTATGTATGCACCATGTCTGAACACATGGTGCAGACTTTCTTTTCAGAAGCACATAATGACTGGAAGAGAGAGGACACGGGAAAAACCCAAGTCCATCCTCTGTCCGACTGGCCAGCTGGCACGGTGGAGAAGGCAATTACACCCAGTGCATGGCCATGCCAAAGCTTCCTGCAAAGTATGCGACCTCTGCAGAAGCGAGCCGGTCCTTTGCTTCTTCCCCACCAGGCTGATGGGGCATGGAACCAAGCAGTGCAGGTGGCTCACCAGGGAACCAGCACTGTCAGCATGGATCTTTGTCCAAGGTTGTCTGTAAATAGGTATTTTGGGCAGGTGAGTGAAAAACTGATGGCTGTAGCAGAAACTAGGGCACTTTCTGAAGTGCTGTGCTTTAGCTGTGTGATGCCAGTGGAACACCTCCCACTGGGGTGCTGCTCAACTACTGGACCCTCTGGGTTGATGCTAAATCTAGTTTTCTGAATTTTAATTCTGCTGGCTGCCCAGGGAGTTTGGCACATAACTTCCATTACAAAGATTGATTTCACTCTCCAATTCTTCTTACCTTAATATTACTGTTCTAGGGATTTTCCTAAGGTTCTTAAACCTGAGGCATGCACATAAACACACAATTCCTTCTGTGTCCATCTCTGACGTCTGAAAAATTGGAAAGGCTCATTTCATTTGGTCAAAATGATTGATATCCCTAGCAGATGATGATCTGTCAAGCAAGAGTGTCTGACAGAGAACAATAAGGTGCAACAGAGGGGTCCTCTCTGGGAGGTCCTCCGAGACTAAACATTGTAAAGTGAACAAATAGAAAAGAGCACTTCCTCCTATACATGATCCTCAAAGTGATGCAGTTTGCCAGAATGTTTCTCAAAGAGTTCAAAATGGTGATTGCATTTGTGGATGAAACTATTCCAAGTCAAACATAGACGAGGTGAAATGTGTTTCAGAGAAATTATGGAGTTGTTCATTTTTTTAAGACTGTGCAGGTAGGGTCAAGCCTTCCGCTAACAGAACTGGAGCTGGCTTAAGCAGAACTGTGCTGATTTCTGACTGCTGAAGTTGTTTTGTTATATGGTGTATATATATATATTCAC
>NW_008794444.1:4077838-4098434 GCF_000699145.1 Aptenodytes forsteri
TATTCAGCATTGTATCTGATCATGTTTTCAAGGCACAGTAAATTGTGCATGTTAAAATAAATTACAGTGTTAACGATAATGGCAATAGCAATAGCGATAGCGATAGTGATAGTAATAATAATAATAATAATATAATAATAATATATATTATAATATAATAATAATAATAGCCTTGGCTGGATCCATTCTTGACTTCCCCCCAAAAAAGAAAGAGTTTTTAAGTAAACATAGTTTGTCTTCCAGATCTCTTAGAAAAGGGCACATGGGTTTCTAAGTTCTGCCGCAAAGGGGCAGGTTTGTAACTCCAAGCGGGTGGTATGATAGATATGGTCCATGGTAGGCTGATGTCTGTGAAAGCCACTTGGTTCAAGCGGATGGGTCACAGAAAACCTTGCTGTAATGTATTACGTTATTGGTTATAAAGACTTTTCTACAAAGATCCAGGCCTCTCTCTCCGAGGCTTTAGAGCTATTGCTTTCTCTTCCATAACCTCAGCCCCCTGCTCTGTTCCTCTTCACTTGGCACGCAAAACAGCTCTCCTTAGCTTTCATTGCTCTTCCTGCCTGTCTTTCCCGCCGAGTTCAACCCCATTATTTTTGTCCCCTCTGCTATGCCTTTTTCTGTCATCTCTGCCCCCTCCTCTCTTTATTTCTCAGGGCTTTCATCATGATCTCGGCAGGTAATGCCTCTCCTATTGACTTCAATGGGCAGTAGATGTGCCCTTCCTCCTGCAAAGCCTCTTCTCGTGCTAGGGCCACAATTATAGCTTTTTGCAACACTGCCACTTATGCAAAGGACAAACTGGTATTTCAGATGACCCGTTTTTATGAATAAACATTAAACCCAGAAAACAAAGACTGATTCAAAACTGTCTTGTTGCACCAGTTGTAGGAAAAATCTGATATGCTGAGATTATCTGTTAATACTGCATAATTGCAATCCTCTTCCATTAAAAGTCATTGATTAAATGTCTAATTAAGAGCTGCCCAAATATATATGGAGGGTTGGGATTTTGATGAACTCATTAATAGAGATCTTATTTGTGAACAGTTACAATGGCTTTGCTGATGAAAGTCAGGTTTACTCTTTTGCTTTGCTCTGTAGTTTCCCGTGGGAAAAAAGATCAAAATTATCTTTCCTTTTGTATGCTTTTTCATATTTCAAGTGGTTTGGATGGATACCTAATTTGCTTTCAGTATCACACGTTCTCTTTTGACATCAGAGGATACATTTTATGAGCTTCACAGAAGTTTTACCTGCTCAACTACCATTAAAGTCAATTGGATCATGTGGCTAAAGCAAGGTGTAACAATTGGAAAATGCACTCCAGGGTTAAACTGCTGTACTTGAGCTATTAGATTGAAAGAGTTATCTACCTTCCAAAACACAACCTGCATTGCCACAGCGTGGTGTCCCCTATTCATCACCTCCAGACAATTATAGCTGCATTCAGCCCTGGTGTAAATGAAGTTGCCGTATCATTTGAATCATGCAGCTTAAGCCAGAGCTGGATCTGTCCCACACAGAGCTGCTGAGTTTCCAGTGCAAAAGAGGCCCAGGGATGGGGTGATCAGCACTGGTTTGTGAGAATCACAGGACAGAGAGGGAAAAGGAGCTATTTAAAAAAAAAAAGCTAAGACTCCCATTTGAAAACTGGATATGGCTGTTGCTCCGTGAGATGCAAACATTGCATGCAGCTTGGCCAAAGGAAGAACAGTTTGTGGTCCTTCCCAACACCTAAGCCTTCAGACCATCCTCTTCATCGAAGTGCCTGCTGGCATCAAGACCTTCAAGGCCGAAGCTTTTCACAAAGCCACCACTCCTGCGGGTGACACAGCTGGCACTTCTGCCCTCTGAGCTGGGCATCAGACAGCTTTTAAAGACTTAGGATGAACTTCAGTTCACCTTCAGAGCAGGTAAATACTCACTGTTAAATACGTTTTTGAAGAAGCTGGTATGCGAGATAGTAAGACAGTTTTCTTCTTGGATTCTTGTGATTGAACAAATCATCATGACAAGACACTGTATTTTTATAGAGTGCACTTAATTGCACAGCAACAGCAGAATGGTATTGGCTTCTTATTTTCTGAAACCTCCCACCTGAATGATATCCGCACAGGCCTCCCAGAACAGAAGCCACAGGCCTCAAGCAGATTGCGTCTCACTCTCCTAAAATGAGGGAGGCAGAACTAATCAAAGAATTATCTGTAGCAGGCCACAGTAACCAATTAACTAACTCCTAGCAGTTGGTAAAATAACCCTTGCGAGAGAAAGAAGGTAATGAGGCTATCATGTCAACTTTACAGTGTGATCCCATGGTATCTGAAAATATAAAACAGTTTTATTCTCATTTTCTGTACATTTTCCAGTCCATTTCCTACCATAAAATCAAATAATGTGCCAATAAATACAGTATTTATAATTTGATTGCTTAATATGCTAACATTCAGGCTGGAGATGCCATGGGCAAGCCAAAGAGTAATGCGCTGCCATACCTGGAAGGAACCAGGTTATTTTGCTACTCACAGTGATAATTGGTGACGAGCATTGTCCCTGTCTTGACCTGTGCTCTTCCACTCCATTGTGTTCATGTGTAATGACTTATTTTTGGTTTAGCTTGAGTATCTCTAAAGGCAAGATCATCCTTTAGTAATTTCTATAATACTGCTTCTCCTTGAAGACGGCAATACCACAGTACAGATATTAGTAATGAGCCAGACACTCCACCCTTGGGAAAGTCCCTGGTGATAGGGATGGAGGAAGCAGTCCTGGCTAGAAAGTATCTCCGTATCAATAACTCTGGAGTATCTAATATCAAATTCAACATCTTTTCATGCGTTTTTCACTGTTTCCCATGGACTTGCTCAGTTGAAATCTCATTGCCAGTTTCAATGATAAGGACAGGATCTCTCCCAGCACAAAGATGTCCTCTAACTGACCCGTGCAATATTGGGTTTTGGAAATGACTGCAGACGGCATGTGATTTCAAGACAAACACGACTATCATGATTTCCATGAAATCATTGAGCAAGGCTTTAAGTGTGGATCTGAACTGAGTGGTGTATGTTAACACATGCAGTGATGCACACCCTGCTCCAACAGACCTGCAGTCTGCGTACCTGTTGCAGAAAGCGGGTGGAAAGGGTTGCTGAAAATGGTGCAGGTTTATTAAAAAATGGGTGACAGAACTGAGACTGGAAGGCAGATTTCCTGATTCACAGTCTGCTGCTCTGTCTGTGCTGTCTTATTTCTGCAAGGGAGCCCCTGGGTGGACAAAGGTGCAGTATTCCCACCAGACCACACGCACAGGATCTGACCTGTGGGACCGACAGCTGGCTGTGCTAATTTACTTGAGTCCAGCCACATGCAAAAATGATTGCTTTTCAGCATAAGACAGCACATGCATGGTAGCAACCTTTTGTGAATCAGCTGAATTGCTCTGCTGTTACCTGCTGGACTATAAACGCATAGCAGGAGGGCTGAAAAGCCTCAAAACCTACTCCTCTAAGTAACCATGTCTGGCACCACACTGAAATGAATGATAGGTCCCCTCCACATGCCCCAGTATATGTTTAAACAGGGTTTGGGGATGCGATCAGCAGTTTCTAGCTGCTGACAGTGAAAAGAAAGGAAAGGAAAAGATTGGCTTGATCTAGTTCATCTTATAAATCCCCCAAACATCGGATTAATTACTTCAGAGGCTTTGAAAATGTGGCTTAATCCTGTTCACCTTTAGTTCTACATCTGTTTTTTATTATTAAACAAGAAAATTGCAAAAAAGCTTTTTGTCACCTCCATAATTGCCTTCTCAAAAAAAAAAAAAATTGCAGTGTTCTACATCTTTTTTATTATTAAACAAGAAAATTGCAAAAAAGCTTTTTGTCACCTCCATAATTGCCTTTTCACAAAAAAAAATTCAGATTTCTCAATTGCAAGCTACAGATGGTCATGGTATAAGACATAGCTTTACATCATTACAACAGATCAATAGATGATTAAAATGCTAGTTTAATTTCAAAGCTGTTGTCTCCATTTCCTTCATGTCAGAAAGCTTCTCGCATGTGAAGGTAAGCCTTAGCTGGAGGGTGTGTGCGGAGTCTGATGTGCAGAATGACACATTGATTATAGAGAGGATAATTAGAAGAGCATTTAATGAATCTCGAGAGCCAGAGCTCAAACGCCTTGGATCACAGGTTTTATAACCTGTGGTCTTGTCATGAAGACTTTTTACCACAATTGCCTGTTTTGCTGGTGGTTCAATCCAATTATACTTTAAAAGCATGCACAAAATATGTCAAAACTATTTGCCTGACTGCACTGGAATGAGCTCTGCGCTGGGGCAGATTTTTTTCTTGCATCTCTGTTCCGGGAAAGGTGTGGATAACTCAAGCAAAACATCACAACCCTGATGACAGGTTGAGATCAATCCTCTGCAGGGCTTGAAGGCTTTATTTTGTAATTTCTTACAAATCCAAACAACAAATATGCCATAGAAAGGAATGATAATAAAATTCATAGAATCCTAGAATCACAGAATGGTTTGTGTTGGAAGGGACCTCTAAAGGCCATCTAGTCCAACCCCCCTGCCGTGGGCAGGGACATCTTCAACTAGATCAGGTCGCTCAGAGCCCCGTCCAGCCTGACCTGGAATGTTTCCAGGGATGGGGCATCCACCACCTCTCTGGGCAACCTGTGCCAGTGCTTCACCACCCTCAGCGTAAACAATTTCTCCCTTATATCTAGTCTAAATCTACCCCCCTTTAGTTTAAAGCCATTATTGGTTATTTAATTCTGTATCAGCTTCTCAATAGCAAATTGATTCAAATGATAGATGTTATATGACACAAATTATGGAATTTTACATGGGACAAGATTATCTTATTTATAAAGAAAAATTAATATAATCAAGGTCAGGTCTAATTTGATCTGCAGCTATTATCTTAAACGATGTGGAGGATTAGTATGCATGACTTACATTCAGTCTAGAATCAACAGATTTCAATTTATTTAGTGCATTTCTCCATTATAGTGGAGACATCTGCTTTAACTGGATGGGAGACAAATGCTTGAGCTCTTCTCTGTATGAGAAACTGCATGGTATAATGTAATTTTGCTGGCAAACAGAATAACATGCCATTTTTCTGAGCCTTACTGCTCTAAGACACTATCCATGGACCTCTTCCTGTCGCTAACAAAACCAGCTCTAGGGACATTGTCCCGCTGCAAAGAGAAAAGAAGAAAAAGAGGGACTGGAGAATTTGTTTGGGTGAAATAAAACAGAATTTTGCATCTAACTACCTAGGCACAACTTTTCTCTTAATCGGTTAAAGCTTGGAGGCTCAGTTGCATATTTTGTGCTGCACCACAAAAACGACAGCTCTTGTCTTCCAGCACAAAGTTCTAGAGAAGAAGAGTGTGTGTTTATTTGTGGCAAATAAATGAAAGACAATTTAAACCACAGATCAGTATATATCACATACACGATCATTTAATCTTGTGCTTGCCTCAAATACTGTTTGGAACAGTGCATTTCATTCACTGTCAGCTCAGCACAGTTATATCACGATTGACCAAGGATTGGAGTCGCTGCTTCTGTGGAATCTGTAGCATTGCTTAAGAGGATGTAAAGGGATTTTCATTGTTAATCTCTCCTCCATTAGATTTTTGGTCCAAATTTTGGAAGAGCGTCCCAAGAGCCTGAGACTTTGATTTAACCAGAGGAATAGCCATATTCCTTTCAGTCTGTGAACGAACATTGACACAAACTTTCAAAACATCTCTAACCTGTTTAGATATTGATAACTTCAAAACTTCCAATAGAAAAGTTCAATTTATGGTTATTATCTTACAGCCTTAGGAAGTCGGAGAAATGTATTTATTGCTGCTCTTCAATGGCAACGTTTGAGAAGTTAAAGAACAATTTTGAAATGAGCAATATTGTGTGGTCACTTGCAATACCATAGAAGCGGGCTTGATGACCTCTGAGGTCCCTTTTAGTCCTCTGCTCCTAATCTAACAGCAAATGCAATCTTTCTTTTTCTTTTTTAATTTAGAATTGTTTTTCTTGAACAACCCTGCAGGTGCATTGGGAAGACAATGAAGGCAGAGAAGGTTTGTTTGCCATCCAGCTGGCAAGCGTGGACATCCAGACGTGCCTCTGAAAGCCTTCGTTCCTGTGTGGAGGCTTCAGGCATGTTGCTGTGACTTTCCTCTTTGCCCTGACTCAGCCATGAAAAGGAGCCCACCTGCCTGATCATCTAACCAGTACATTGCCTCTTGGAGGCTGTCTTTCTTTCCCGAGGCAAATGTTTTAGTGTCTCTGACTGCCAGGCCTTCACAGACACCAGGCTCACTCTGCACAGCACAAGGATCATTTTGTGGCTGTTTGTTTGCCATCATGCTCTTCAGCTCTTTAGAAATGTAACCCAATTTAACAGTCTCTGCACCCTGGAAGTGCATTTTAGACACTTTAACGTGCTGCTGTCCCTAAAGGGGAAAATTTCACTCCTTGGCAGCATGGTCTGCAAGTTCCCCATAGGAGAAGGTGCTGGGAGACTCTGGTTTCATTTTTTAACTGCATTTACTGGATGGCTGCTCCTTATTGTCTTCCATGCTCCCAGCTGCTAGTTTAAGAGGAGACTGTGCATGAGCTCAGACCGTGAAGAATCTTTAGTATAAAACTGGAAAATGGAAGCACCAGAGAAAACAGCTTTGCAGGGAGGGGTAAGGTCTGCACGTCTCCACCATGCTGCGAAGAGCAGCTGGGGGCTGCAAAGTAGTCCTGCATGCCCAGTGTGGGAGCAGGCACACAAACCTGCGTCTTCCAGCAGCTCCCAGCAAACATGCACTACAGCTGGCTCTAACATCTGGAGCACAAAGATCTTACAGAGCCTAGAAAAGTACAACTGTGAGGGTCTGCAACAGCTGGATGAGAGGATCTATCACCGAACCTGTATTTCATAGGTGTGCTGGTTTTGGCTGGATAGAGTTAATCTTCTTCCCAGTAGCTGGTATGGGGCTGTGGTTTGGATTTGGGCTGGAAACAGTGTTGATAACCCAGGGATGTTCTCGTTACTGCTGAGCAGTGCTGACACACAGTCGAGGCCTTTTCTGCCTCTCACCCCACCCCACCAGCGAGCAGGCTGGGGGGGCACAAGAAGCTGGGAGGGGACCCCGACTGACCAAAGGGATATTCCACACCACATGACGTCATGCCCAGCACGTAAAGCTGGGGGAAGAAGGAGGAAGTGGGGGATGTTTGGAGTGATGGCGTTTGTCTTCCCAAGTCACCGTCACGCGTGATGGAGCCCTGCTGTCCTGGGGATGGCTGAACACCTGCCTGCCCATGGGAAGGAGTGATGAATTCCTGGTTTTGCTTTTTGTGTGCGGCTTTTGCTTTACCTATTAAACTGTCTTCATCTCAACCCATGAGTTTTCTCACTTTTACCCTTCCGATTCTCTCCCCCATCCCATTGTGGGGGGAGTGAGCGAGCGGCTGGGTGGGGCTTGGTTGCCGTCTGGGGTTAAACCACGACAATAAGAAAGGGATTTTTGCCCTCCCTTATGTACTGGAGATGTGCATATGCTTTTCTGTTTAGCAATGGTGATAGAAAGTATTTAGTCTCTTTAAAGGGAAAAATAAAAATTGATAAATTGCCCCATGATTTACAACTGAATCAAATCACTGGTGTATAATTTTCACAGTTTGTGCATAAGTACTGTCAGGAAGGGAGAAATTGGCTTTACCACTATGATTAAAATCTTATGTAATGAATCAGATGAGGTATCAGGAAATGGTATAATATACTTTATTTATTATCAGCTTAGACGAATAGATTTCTTGGTGTAACTACAGAAATGTTGAGTAGGACTCAGTCACTGTGAAATCTTATTCCTCCAGACTTTGCCAGTCCATTTGTGCGTGCCTGGGCTACTGCAGTTTTGACTCTACTACAAGACAAGAAGAAAGCCTTACAAGCTGCCCCCCTTGCCTTGCAGAAAATACCTTCTACCTCTGTAGGGTTTCAGGACAGATACTGAAGCTCCATTTCAAAATTTGCCCTGACCTAAACAGTGTCTGAAAATCAGCCCAGACTGTGGCTTTCCACTAACCAGAAGAAAAACCCCTTACAGGGGTTGAGACCATTCCTAAGCGACATGTAAAGGGCTACGCAACATCTTCAAACACTAAACGGCAGGTGCCAATTATTCATTACAAAGGGACCCACATGCAAAATACTGAGAAACCAGAGTCGGAGTTGCATTGAAGGGAATTACAACATTTGCTTAGGAGAAGGAAATGTACAGGTAGCTTGGAGGGAATAAGGTTTTTTTTTGCCAGAATTCCCATTGAGAGGAGAGGATTAGAGTTTTTGAGGATCTTTCTCCCTCTGGGCAGCTGTCAAAGCCCATTTGCATTTGCTGCTTTGGCACTGTTGGAAAATGTTTTGAATAGGTTGTATTGCTTACCTTTGACATCAGTAATGCATTCGTTATTATAAACCACACAAATCACCAACCAAATCATGTTTTATGTCTGTCTAGAGGTCAAAGCTTTCATCTCGCTGGTATATTTTTATACTTATGAATAAGAATGTTCATTGCTGAGTTACTTCAAATACCCACCAAACACTGACACATACAGTAAATTAAAACTGATTTATAAAACCACATAGGTTGTGCTTCATCTCCCATAACTTTGGCTGAAAAAAGCTAAATGCCTTTCCCCAGCTAATCATCTGACCTCCCTCGATAATGAGCAGGAGAGTCAGGGACCTCTGGAGAGGGAGCCATCCTGCTCTGCAGGTGAGTTATCCATCTTCTAGGCAGTGATCTTGGAAGACACAAATTGCTCTAGGACAAAACCCCTCTCCCTGGACTCCCTAAAGAAGATAGGTGCAGAGATGGCACAACTCACATGCACACATCTGTCCCCAAATTTCAGTAATGTTTTTTAAAGCTGCAAAATAGAGCCCTTTATGTTAAGGCTGGGGAAAAAAATCCTGGCTCAGGCCCCTTGGGACAGTTTTCATCGCTTCATCTCAACATGTGTCCTCATAAAATCATGCAACATTTTCCTCCATTTCACTCATAGGATGGACTGCTCTCCACCGGCTGAGCAGATATTCTGTGTTTTGTTTTCTCTTGTTTCGCAGTGTGTCAGCCAGGCTCGATTTGCTCCACACATTTCAAACCTTGCTCTGAAGACAGAATTATTAATTTCCTGTAGGCTTTTTCTCTGATGCGTCTTGCTACAGTGGCTGAACAGTTCGCAAATTCAATCTGGCTATTTTCTTGCCACCTCAGTGAGATGACAGGCAACTATTAACCCTTGTTTTCAGGCAGGGAAGTGAAGCACAATGAGATTACATTTACAGTTATTCACTGATTTTGGATACCCAGGCTAGGACACCTTGGATCTGATATTTCAGGGTGCTTAGCTGGATTTAGCACTTTTTATTCAAAGCGCAGTTCCCCCCGACTTCAGCTGCAGCTGTGAATACTCAGCATATTTGCAAACCGATTGCCAGGGTCTCACTCTGGTACCTGGAAAATGAGGACTGCATAAACAGTGATCACCTGCAGAAAGTGTGGGACCGGATCTAATTTGATGAAAAAGCATAGATCCCAAGTGCATTGCAGAGCCTGATTTTAGGTACCTGGTGTGAGGGGAGGAAGCTAAACCAGAAAACTAGATACCTACATCTTCTTTCAAATACCTTAAGTCTCAGCAGCCCTTATTCACAGCACAGCCAAGAGGAAAAATCTGAGACCAAGGCTGATCTCCTGAATCCCACCCCTCTTTGGGCTTATTAATGAATTCAGCAATTTGCATCTATCTATGCTCCTAATTTGCTGTTTTCTGTCTAAACGTGCCCTGAGACCGTGTGCCAGCATGTTCAGGAGAGGAGGAGGCAAAGGGTTGCTGAGATTGCAGCAGCCTCGTGTGGAGGGAGAGGCTTCACCAGGAAACACGAGAGGCATGTTCGAGCCTCTTGGCAGCCTGATGGGATTTAAATGCATGCTCCCTAACTCCATTTGGTTTTAACAACCAGGCTTATCAACAGCTAGATTTAGATAAATCCAAACCCCGGTTAAATACAAAATCTTTAACTGGATTCATCCTTTCGACAGCCTCACAGAAATATTAATGTTACAGGAGAAGCTGTATATTGGCAGAATATCTGTTCAGAATCCTTTATTAGGAATCACGGATTACATTTTCCAACAAAAGCCAAATCCTATGCTGTTCCTTTATTTACAGCTGGTCTTTCTGGCTTCGAAAACAAGATAAAGCACGGATGTCAAGGATCTTTTATCCAGAAAGCATTACCTTTTCTCTGTAAACGTGATATGTTAATCCATTAACTACATAATACGTATGTGCGTTTCAAGGAACAGTAATTGATTAGTAACTTCATGGTATGCTTAGTATATGACTTGTCCTATTGATTAATGTTGCAGTAACTTTATACCATCACCAGAATCACAATGTTGCTAAAGATAACGTTGAAAAGATCACAGTCCGGTGTTGCTAACGTCTTATAAATAAAGATGATGTTAGAAAAATCTCCATTACCTAATTTACAAATATTTCAGACAAATATATATGTGTTCTGCAAAATTGATTGGCCTGATTAGTCTGTTAGAAGTTATAATGTAAGCTTTGTTCCTTTAAACTGGTCCAAACTATTTGAATGAGTCCGGGAAATGGGTTTTTCATATCATTACTCTTTCCTTTCCCTTCATTTATTCTGGTCCCCTCATACCATGTGGTGGTGTGGCCTGGCAGTGGAAACGTTTTTCCCCGTATGGTTGAAAAAACCCCCAAACCCATGAGCAATTCAAAGTAAGTGCTTTACTGTGAAGTGCCAGACAGCCAGGTGGCACGGCCGTTTCCACGCGTTCAGATAGCGAGATGCCTTGATGTTAACTGGGCTAAGCAGCAGAGGTGTGGGTCTGGGAAGGATCTCAAGGAGTGCAGGTGGAGTTAAAAAAAATGGTGCTTTACGGCAGGACTAAAATAAAGTTTCCTTTAAACGCAATAAATAGGATGGGGTGTCTTGCAGCCACAGGCTGGACTGAAGAGGCCAAGCAATCTCCAGTAGTGTCCTCAGCCCGCAGAGAGCTGCTTGTCTAATGGGCAGTCAGCTCCAGCCAGCAGATGTGGGGCTGGCTGGGAGGCTGGGGCCATGAAAGCAGTGTTGTGTTTCGGGGGAGCAGTGTAGAGCTCTCCGAAACTCCCCAGAGGATCCCCTGCAGTCCCCTTGCAGGGCTGCAAGACGCCACTTAGTGCCGCTAAACAGAATGACGACACCGGTGTCCACGGGCTATGCTGATGTACAGCCACAGGAGCTGCTGGCTTTACTGCGCACAATAAACCCCTGTTTCCTTGCTTACATCACATCCAGGTGAACTTTCTTCCCCAGGAACATTCTGGCAATGAGCCATCAGATTTCTCCCGTTCACAGGGAAATGCTCCCCGTTCTTGGGCACTCCCCACATTCCCAGGTCACGCTGTGGACAGGGTGGGGCCGCCAAGGCAGTCGCACGCACTTTTGATGTGACGGGGGTATTATGTGGATTATTGCTTTTAACTGTCCCTTCAGGGGGCTTCCCCAAGGGGATTAATTAGAGTCTCCTGGCATGAATTACAGCCAGAGGTCAGATCATAGACTGTCTCAAAGACTCAGAGCTTTCTGCCCTTGCATAACT
The DNA here is from genome assembly GCF_000699145.1 of Aptenodytes forsteri. Taxonomy (NCBI): domain Eukaryota; kingdom Metazoa; phylum Chordata; class Aves; order Sphenisciformes; family Spheniscidae; genus Aptenodytes; species Aptenodytes forsteri. The sequence continues at coordinate 4,089,554 of NW_008794444.1, forward strand.
ACAGGAGCAAAGGGAAAGAAAAGGATTTTTTTTCTGCTTTGAAAGTCAAAACTCGTGAACAAAACCCACCACTGATAAATAATCAATGTTTACTCCAAAGGCGCAAAGAGAGATGGGGTTTGTTAATGCTAATTGCTAATGAAAACTCCCAGCACTGTCAGCTTTCTGTATTGGGGCATGAATGACGTGAAGGTTGTGCATCAGTCAGGGGTATTTTTCTTCAGGTTTTTCTACAAGTATTATTATTATAACTGATCAAAACAAAAGTCTTCGGAAGGGAAGAGGAAAGTGAGAGTAATGGTGAGAGATCTTTCCATTTCTCCTAGGTCCTGTTGTGTTTCCAAGTCTATCACCCTCAGATTTAGTTGGAGATAAAAAGAAATGCCAAAAAGATGAAGAAACCTGGACAGTAGTTGGGGGCATCTTTCATTTCTTTTTTCATTGTGCTTTTTTTGGTCAAATAAAAGTAAGATAAACGAGTCAGTCTGTATGTATCAAGGGAATCTGCATGAATGCAGATTTAAGTTTTTTTGCCATGGAAACCCTGGCACCCCACTCGCCCACAATCACAATCCTCGAGAGGTGTCTGGGACAGGAAAAACAACTACAGCTTTAAACAAAAACATGCTGGTAGCCCAGTGGAGTCGTGGGTTTCTCAGCCTAGTCCTTGGGTCGAGCAGCCTGCCTGACAAAATGCACTGCAGCAAAAGCTTACAGAGGAGCCCAACATGAGATCGCTTCTTCTCCTGAAGGAACGATGTCGCATTTCTAAGCTTTGAAACTCTTGGCAAGGGGGATTACCCACTCCTAGAAGTAGCACTCTGAAGGGCTAAGTAGCCCCTGGGTCAAAATATGCGTCAAAGAAAATATTCTTTGGGCTTCTGTTGGCCTCTTTTCTATAAACTTTTCCATTAGCAACCTGGTTTTAGAAGGCTTTAAGAAAATATGAAACTGAGAAGAGTTTTTATCACTCTGTCACCAGGGTGCATTGTCAAACTTCTTATACAAGCACAGGCAATACATGACTTTCTACATTATTTTCCAGTGAAAAGCAGAATGGCTTTATGGATCATTTTTCAGGATGGGTGGAGGGATGTAAAAAGGAACAGTTGTAGCCGCTGACATGTGAAGGTGGGCTGTAAAGAGTAGAAGTAGAAATCTGTTCTGAACAGGTTTAAGCAGTAAGAGACCCTACAGGGAACCATCAGGATGGACTGAAACTACTTTCTGACAAGTAGACTCTGGAAGAGACACAGAGCAGAAATGGTGAGAAGATGCCCCAAACAAATAAATAGGAAAAAAGATATGACAGCTCTGTGTATTCAATGTATCATAGAGAATACATAGGGAATAATTATGCATTGGCATGGAGATGAACTATGGGACAATTTATTCTGGTTTGGGTTTTTTTTTGGCTCTTGCAAACTCTAAATTCATAGCCTGAGTCCTTGAAATCAGCCAAGGTTTTATAGCACAGTTCCATCAACCAGTGATGCTGCAAGACAGAGATGAGGCTGTTACACTCTGCTATGAACTTTGTGGTCAGGTTACTGGATTAAATTTGAACAGAGAATTAGGAAAGGGTCATGTCTGCTCCCTCTGGGCTATGTTAGATACAAGACACAATCAAGTGCAACAGCTTCACATCGGTACCAGCCCTGTACCTACTCGTGAGCAGTAACACAACTTCCAGCTCTTATCTAATAAATTATTAGAATCATAAGCTTCTTTCCAAAAGGCTGGAAGAAGCAGACTTTGGTTTTAGGTTCTGTCAATTCTGCAGATTACTATTTTGGACCCAATTGTTCCTCAACACAGTCAGCGGTAATTCTTGATTATTTCAGATTAAATAACACCAGAATTTCACTGCTCATTACTGTAAAATTTGCCCTCACAGCAACCATAAGCAAAGGAACACCACAATCAAAAAATTGAGCCATTGTACCTCTGGGTTGAATATTTTAAGGCATTTGAAGACAGGAGCACACTGGGGACTTCATATGCACTCAACCTGTCAAAACTCCCACTAAATACTGCTACGCACATCTCAGTCATGTTAAAAAATAGCGTTCAATAGTGTAGTGACTAATATTGTCACCAATAACTATACACACAGACAAAGTAATCAACAATTAGGGTTATCTTACACTGGATGGTCGATCTAGGACAACATAACAGGATTTTTGTTTTCTCCATGCTGCTTCATCTGTCTTCCAGAATCTTAATTCCCTTAAGAGAAAGAGTCCATCAAGAACTGAAGCAAAGGCACTTCATTACGTTTCTCCCTGGTGATGGTGACTGTTCTTTCTAAAAACTGTTTAGCAAGTGATCATTTTACTGAAAAATAAGTGGATTTTTAGTTTTGTTGTTATATTTTATTTGAATATAGTGTGTTACAGTAGTCCTTCAAGGGATAAACAAGAGGACTTATTTTTACCCCAGTCTGGGTACAAACCTGCCCTTAACATGTTCCACCATTCCCATAACATCGTGCTTTCCAGCAAGTCACTGAACTGTTCCGGATCATTTTTTTCCTAATTGCATTGAATAGCAATGACAAAAGCAGGGACTGCAGTTTGGTTCCTTGATGAAATCCATCTTTAAGCTCAAATATTGGTTCCAATTCAGCTTAACTCTTCTTTAAAGTCAAAAGTGCTTTTTCAAGCATGAACTATGTAGAGATAGTGCTGCACAACAGCTGATACTTCATGTCTAAGAGTAGACTTGCAGGATGGACTGAGGCTTTGATTCAGGAAACACATTCCCTCTCACACCAGTTTGTTGGTTTTTTTGTTTGTTTGTTTGTGGTTTTTTTTGTTTGGTGGGTTTTGGGGGTTTTTTTTGGTGTCCCCCCCTCCCCCATAAAGCACAGCACTGCTTGACTGTGCTTTAGTGAAAGGAGTGAAGACTTTCTTCTCTCAGCCTCCCAACCTCACCCATCTACTTGGGACAGGTTCTGCTACTAGAAGGGAGAAAGTGGGACTTATACTCACCTGATTTACCATCTAGATGGTCTGATCAGATGTGATCTTCCTCCAAATAACATCACAAATTACTGTTCTTTCTGCAAATGACATGCTTAACTTTCGACACATGAATTATCCCACCTCTGTTCAGTAAAATCTCATAAGCAGGTGCTCAGATCCTGAAGAAGTTGAATCTGCCTGAATCAAGCATGAATATGCATAATGGTTGAACAATTTGGCTTTCAGTATAGGATTATGCAAATTGTAGATTACACGCACAAATGAATTGCCGCTCCTTGATTCACAATTAATCACTTCAACCCTTTCTCCATCTGCTTTTGTTCCACTTTTATTGTTCCTTTCATTTCTCTAGTATATCAGCCTGCACTTTTCTGCAGGGAAACAGTTGCATTAACTCAGTCTTGTAAATAGAAAGTATCTCTTTTCCACTAAAAACTTCAAACTTTTGGAAATGTGAGATCCTATTTCTCAAGGAAAAGCTTTTTCTCTGAAATTAGCAGAGAAATTCATCTCCTCTCTAGGTCAGGGAGCTTCCCAAAGGAGGCTGATACAGCAGCAGAGGTGATCAAGCAGAGGTACTTCATCCCAGGCAACAGAAGAGGCTTCATGCCAAATGCAACATGCGATTAACATTCAGAGTCAGAAAAGCTGACTGCACCAGAAAAATGTCATTTAAACCTCAGCATGCACCTGTCAGGCCAACAGTACCGCTCCGAGATTTGTGATCTGTAAACTAGTCAGAGAACTAGTTGATCTGTATTTCAAATTGCAGCCCATGTAAACTCTCTCTCTTTCTCCTTACTTATCTTTGGCTGGCTTCACCTATGTGATATTTCTAATCTGCCTTGAATTTTTGTGCTTAAGTTCACTTGGCCCTTACAGCTGAGGCTCTCAACATCAGCCAGGAAGGTTCAGTCTTTATCAGGATGAGTCACTGATAATAATGATGGTAGGAGGGAGAGAAGAGTGGGATCTTGGCTGGAAAACGAAGGTTTGGGGATAATAACTGAGTGCAGTTAAAGCTCAAGTGGTTCAGCAGCTGGCTCAGCACACCCATTATGGCAAAGAGGCTGCTGCTATGCTGCAACTAGCGCAGTAGTTTCTGAGAAGGTCCCTGGTATTCAGTGCACACCTTTTCATCCATATGGAATAACTGCACGTTTGTTCAGGGGTTGCTTTCTTAAAGTATGGGTTGCTTTGATTTGTTAAAGTATGGGTTGCTTTCAGTTAGCAAAGTATAGGCTGCTCCGAGTTGTAAAAATATGGGTCTTCCTGGCTGCTGTGGAAGGCATGAGCAGTTTCTTTTGCATTTGATCAAAGAAAGAACAGTCGTGGTAGCACCAAAACTTCACAGGTAGCGTTCAAGGGCTTGCACTCACACAGGCAGAGCTAACGAGTGCCGTTGTCTGCTAGGATTGACACGGGGCACTTGAAGGATTTGTCCACATAGACAGCTGGCTCTGCCAGCTTGTCACAGGTTCAAATGCAGTGCAAGTTCCTGTCAGAAAGAGTTACATCCTTAATGCTCAGACAGGTCCATCTGAGGTGCCAATTTTGGCCTAAGGCCGTCCTCCCCAAAATCTTGAGTCACGTGGCACCTGAGATGGGCACCTGTCCTACCGTGGGAGCTGTTAGGCTGCTGCCAGATGGGTGTCTCTACCACACAAAGGTTTCTGACACCCAAGGCCATGCATTGCAAAGCAGTGCTGGAAAATGAGAAGTAAGGATTATTTTTTTCTACTTAGGGGAAAGTTAAATCACTTCTCTGCTTCCAGCTGGTGAATAAGTTTTCAGTAAATCTTTCCATAAGATCCTTCACCTCCTTTCGAAGAAAAAAAGAAATCAATAAATCTTTCTGGTTACTGTCTATATTAATGGTGGGAAAAATTGTACTTATTGGTGTATCAATTACCACAATTAACTGGCTAATGGCCTGACATACCCTTCTGTGCTCAGGAGATTTGGCTATCGGCTACTTTCATTAGATTTTCTGAAACATGTGAGGAGGCCTTTCCTATAAAAGGAGTTGGGATTTTACATAGACATCCTCTCTGATTCTTTGTGTTACCCCAAGGAACACAGGGTACCTAATGAAGGTCATTACTGCTGTCTTGGCTAGACTTTTGTTATTAAGAGGATAAATATGTGTGGGGTTATCTCTTTCCTCTGAAGTAATCAAACTGGTCAAGGGTGCTGAATAAAAGATAAGAAATATTCTTCCATTTTTTTAAAGTGCTTTTGCATTACTACAGCAAGTGCCTCAGAGAGTTATGGTTTAACTGCTCTCCATGATAAAGAAACGTTTCTATGTCAGACTTGCAGATGTCAAAAGTCTTTGGAATATCTCTTGGTGAGAAGTTGCTGCAGCCCACTCTCTCCTTCTGCAACCAGGAGGTGGTCAGCCTTTTCTTGTCTCCATGACAACCAGGATTTTAGAAATCACCTCAGTGCCAGTTTCAGATGATGCTTCATCCTAAACAAGATAGAGACAATGGCAGAAAATATGAGTAACCCAACTCAAGAGGTACATTGACTAAAGAGACTTAAGCAAGCTGTATCGAAAACTACCTTTCTTGAGAGTGCCTTCCAAATAACTGAGACTGGGATGCCCATGACTTGCACTTGGATGGATATCCTTAAAGGGAATTAGGGATTGCAGGTGTGGGATTGCATCGCTATTTTAATAGATTGTAATTCCAGACTGAAAAGTTCCACGGGATCTACAAAATCCAGATTTGCTAGATTTTCCCCATTTTCCCATTCTATAGGCACTCTGCTTTCAGAACCGAAGACTCTGACTGCTCATAGGTAAATAGTACTTCTTAGGTGCCAAAGATAAAAAAAAAAATTCTTTTCAAGATAATGCCTCCTGTTCTGTTCCGAGCCCTAACCATGTGGTGGCTGACCTTCCATATGGCTATAGCAACCTCACAGGAGATCATGAAAATCAATTGCAGATCTGAGAATTAAGGTCACAGACTTAGAAGTGAAAGCAGATGGATCAAAAATCTCCGAATGATGATATTGATGGCATCCCTTGTCCTGGGGCACTAGATGACTGAAGAATCAAGGAACACCTGGAGTAGTTCCTTCAAAGTTGCAAGAGCGATAAGAGGTTGGCTGTGACTGTCAACCTGAAACGAATTGTAAATTGCAGATCTGAGAATTAAGGTCACAGACTTAGAAGTGAAAGCAGATGGATCAAAAATCTCCGAATGATGATATTGATGGCATCCCTTGTCCTGGGGCACTAGATGACTGAAGAATCAAGGAACACCTGGAGTAGTTCCTTCAAAGTTGCAAGAGCGATAAGAGGTTGGCTGTGACTGTCAACCTGAAACGAATTGTACGGCATGAGAAGCAAAAGAGAATACCGAAAGATAAATGAACTCAAATGCAGCCATGACTTTGAAATATGAAAACAAATTTCTTTAAAAGGGGGAATGTTAAAATGTTAATGTTAAAACCCCGCCAATTCATGGAAGGATTAACAAAATGCTTTATATCCTGTCGCCATCTGCTGGATTTGAGCTGCAGCAGGAGAACACGGAGCAGATCACGGAGGCTCTGGGGGCACTCGGGGAAACACGAGGACAGCTACAGAGCGTGGAAACCCCTAGGCCACCAAACCCAAGGTCACGGTCGCGCGCTGCAGTTTGTGAAAGAGATGTGAACTGCTTCCCATCCCCACTGTCATCCCAGAGCACGGGGAGGTGGCTGCTGCACAAAAAGAAGGTGTGTGGCTGAGTTTCCCTAATAGATGGCAACTGTCACCAATGGGTTCTTCTCTTGCCAGGGCCACCCAAAGAGGTCTGGAGGGAGGATGAGTCTTCATGTCAGAAGCTGGCATCTCTGCATTCATGGGTCCCAGGGGTCCATGGGCACGCTGAGTGAGACACCACTGCTGTCCCTACTGCATGTACTTCTGGAGTTTCTACTTCTAGCAGTGAAACTGAGAAACAGGAATCAAAAGGCTTTTTGGACCAAATAGATTTTTCTCCTTTATTTTTTGAAGTGGAATCTAAAAACTTTGTGCTTTATTTGCCCCAAAACATAAGAAGAGAAGAAATACAGAACTGTGCTTGGAAAGGAGTTGGTGGTAAGTCATTGGCTTCACCCACAGCCCAGTACTGGAGATCCTGGATGGTTCCTCTCCCGCCTATCAGAAACTGACCCCATATTCCCCAGGAAAGCACGAGCCATCCTTCTACATGGTATTTGTGTGAGCAGGAATACTCTCATTTAGTCAACATTAAATCCTTCTAATCCATTAAAATAAGCAAACAAGCACTGGAAGTCCATTCATGGAGCAACATTTAAACCCTCAGCTTGGAGAGCGGTCTTGCTCACTTTCTTTGTCCTAGTGACCACTTATTAAATATTTCACACAGTCTGAAGCAATCTCAACAAAAGTGACTGTTCGTCTTGAAAAGCCCCTCTAGCTGATAATTAGCTCTCTAATTAGAGCTAAGCTCATTTTCAAATCTAGTCTCTACTTACTATAAGGCAAGGTTTGCACCAAATTCTCCCAGGCTCTGGGACATCCTAAGGATGTTCGTCCCTACAAAAATTAATCTTTTTTCCCAAATAAATTATTGTGGTAATTTTGGTCTTATTTAAGATCAGATAAACCAAACCAAAACAAAAAACCCACACAGAACAACAACAACAACAACAACAAAGATGCATCCCAAGCAATTTTAGCTGCCTACAAGCTAGACATCTATTTTAAATTATCATTTACTTTTCCGTTATAGAGAATGGAACAAAACAGACACTGCCCAAAGATGATTCATCCCACCTATTTAAGGCATTTATCCTAAACTGGAATAAACTGCCCCACGTGGATGTTGATCTCTTTCTGTTAATTTCAGAAGGAGCTGTTGGTTAAACCAGACAAGAACTTCTGGCAACCAACATCAGGTTTGAAGAAGCCTACAGAGAATAATTTTTTTCCCAATTTCAGTATTCACTGAAAATATTTCAGAGTGCAATTTTATCCTGATGAAAGGTTGATTATATATGTGTGTAGTTCTAGAAGAATGAATAAACTCTTGATTGGTTAAGAACAAGAGTGTCCTAGTGTGAGGAGAGATGATTGAAAGTAGACCTGAAATCAACCTTGTCTTCAAATTAGTAAACTAGCACTCTATAGACTCAATAAAATGAAATTACTTAAATTGCATTCTATCTTGACACTGTCTTTAAAATGTAGCTAATTGGAACACCTAGTTTTTAGACAAAGTTTCAGCTTTTTAAAATCTAAATAAAACCATGTCCAATTTGTAAAATTTCCCTTTCTCCATCCATTCTTCTCTCCGGGGACAGACTTCCTATTTGTGCTCCTTCCTACCTGTTCTAGGCTCTAGGCCAAAGTAAAGCTGTATTTGCTTTAGGTATCCACTGAATTTTCAAAATAGTGATTTGCAGGGTCAGAAGCATCCTGGGTGCTTGCTCTCTGCAGAGACAAACCTTGCACTTTGTCAAAGTCCATGGAGCTATGTACACTTACACAGATCTGAATTAATCCTGAGAAAAATTTGATCTTAATATATATCCATTTACCAAGAATTCGCTTTACTGGGTATCCATCCTTTTTTCCTAAGAATATAGTTTTCTACCACTGATGGGTAAAGGACTATCACTATATTAATTGTCTGTATGTGTGACCAGACCATCTGTCCGGTCATTTCTCTTCTGATGTGTTGGGTCAAATATTCTGTTTATTTGTGAATAGGAGAATGAGTACACAGACTCTTCATATTAGAATCATAGAATAGTTTGGGTTGGAAGGGACCTCTCAAGGCCATCTAGTCCAACACCTCTGCTGTGGGCAGGGACATCTTCAACTAGATCAGGTTGCTCAGAGCCCCGTCCAACCTGACCTGGAATGT
>NW_008794444.1:4099213-4125252 GCF_000699145.1 Aptenodytes forsteri
CGCACCACTCAGCTTGGTGTCATCTGCAAACTCGCTGAGGGTGCACTCGATCCCACTGTCTATGTCACTGATGAAGACATTAAACAGTACCGGTCCCAATACGGACCCCTGCGGGACGCCACTCGTCACCAATCTCCATCTGGACACTGAGCCCTTGACCACTACCCTCTGGATGCGACCATCTAACCAATTCCTCACCCACCGGACAGTCCACCCATCAAATCCATACCTCTCCAGTTTAGAGGGAAGGATGTTGTGGGGGACCATGTCAAAGGCCTTACAGAGGTCCAGACAGACGACATCTGTAGCCCTTCCCGTGTCCCCTGATGTAGTCACTCCATTAGCTTGCCCTTCAGATGTGTCCAGGCTGGCTCTTCTATTGCCAGGCCAGCCTGCGGAGCAGGAGGATGCCATACTGCCAAGGCTTTGCTGAAAGATAGTGCTACGATAGCATGGTCTCCTTCTGCCTCCTGAGCATCACTTCAGGCTAAGAATGACATTTGGACATGCAGGCTATTCCAAGTGACAGCACTAGGGAAGATAATCTAAAAACAACAGGTTCATTCAGCCTAAATATATAATTAAGTCCTGAAGGGATCTTCTGATTTTGATTGATTAAAGGCACTGTCACTTTTATGGGTCTCCATCTTAGGGTAGCTATGGAAACATTTGAAATAAAAGTGTCCTGGTGAATGAGTGGGCTCTGTAATGTAATTTTCTGCATAAAGCACAGATTACTTCACTTTCAGGGATCTGTCTTTTGTGGGGGATGGTTTGATGCACTCAGGTATAAGGGAATAAACCCTCATGGATTACGGGGTGAGCTGGATGCCGATTTGGGGGATCCTGAATCCGTTCGCCGCATCAGCACCGGCATTGGGTGAGACAGCAGAAGTTTGCCCCTCTGCTGTTCTGCCCTCCCTAAAGGGGACTGGAAGAAAAATTAGTGTAAATATTTCAAGATATTTAGAGCTTTAAGGCACAAAGAAGGTACCGTGCACCAGCTGCTTGGCAGTATCTGTTCATGTAGATTTAATGTGAATGAATGTGCAACAGCTTATGCCTGAGTGAAAACACTTATATATGAAAGGGGGAAAATGTGGGACTACATATACCATACAAAGCCTGGATTAAAGTCACTGCCATAACTTTCTCCTTAATACTCTGTCTGAAATGCTGACCTGCCCCTTTGATGTCTTTTTACCTTGTTAAATGTTTGCAAACCTTTCCCTCCAGGGGCTCAGAGGTCAGGGCCCATGTCCATGCCCCTATAATAACTGTGCTAACATGATGGGTGGGTAGTATGAGAAAGGTAGACATGAACATTCTCTTAATATTAAGATATTTCTTGAAAAGGTCATTCAAACACTAACCCTGAAATTATAGCCATTCCCAGATCTCAGAAGGAGCCATTTACGGAAGAGGAATAAACCCAGTAGACGAGGGATTTCCATCATTTAATATCAGATGTGCTCTCTCTTCTGACCCCAGAATGGCCTAAGTATTAAACATGTTTTGTGACCTGAAAGCAAAAAAGTTGATTGAAAAATAGATATTGGAAAAAGGCAAATAGTCACACCAGCATGTATTCATACAAAATTAAGGTTGTTGAGGTGAGAAGCAGTTTTGCCTCTGGTTTTTTTTTTTCAGCAGAAGAAGGTCCCATAATGATTATCCCATAATCCTCTAAATTGTACTGCATAACAGGGCACTGGGAGGACGAAGGCAAGCAGAGCATCTACACTTGCCCTGCAAAAGGTTATCACTCTCACTGTTCTGCCTTTATGACTATTTTGATATTTGCAATTAGAAACTCAGCACTGATTATGTCCTATGCACCAACTAGTAAATGTCAAGGTCTGATCTGGGAACTGAACATGTGCTTAAGTACTTTAATTTTTTAAAAAAATTTCTTTTACACTGGGGCCTAAATCTTTGTTTTTGTAAACAACCACAGCCCTGATCTAACTAAACACTTAAGCTTCTGCTTTCATTTAAGTACAGAAAGAGTCCCACTGAAGTCCTTTCAAGTTAAGCACAGATTGAATCAAGATATAGATCACTTAATTAATGGCACATCCCACCAGATGTGAATGCTGGAGCACACAGCATTTGCTCCTGCTTTCAGCCTCTTTGTAAGGCTAACTTCATTAATACTTTCGCATCGATGAGCTTGCTGGTCTACCCAATGAGGCTGCCTGCCTGAAGTCAAGGCTGCTGTCAACATACCTGGTCCAATTCAGAACAATTGCTCTCAACCTGCATTTAGCTTTGAAAATTATGCTTCTAGTTCAGACATGAAGAAGGGCTTGTAACCCTCAAAGCTTCTCTTTTTTCCCTCCTTATCAAAAGTTTTGTAAAAAAAACCAAACCCAACTTTATTCTTCCCACAAACCTTGACTTGTCACTAAATGTTATCGAGATGAATTCTAGTGGAAGCCACAGTTAACTCTTTAATTGTTAAATGTGGAATATGAAAGGAGATTTTGGAAGACCTTCATGAAACCCAGGGGAGCTCTTCAGTATGATAGGGCAACGCATAGCAAGGTCATCAGCAATGGGGGGAACACTGTAGGAATCCGTTAATGCATAACCTGGGATACAATGACACCAGAAAGCAGACAGACGTGCAGTTTATAACATGGTAATCTCAGTTGCTGACCAGAGCAATCCGTCTCCAGTTGACTAAGGACTGTAATAAAGTCACCAGAAGCTGCTGGTCTCTCTCATTGTCCATCCAGGAGTTAATCCTTCCACACTGAAGCTGGGTAAAACCATCACTTTTCCGTGGAGTGGAGGCACTGTGTGAAATCCTCATTCTCTGGTGTTTGCTTGACCAGATCCATCAGTTTGAGAGTCAGGTAGGTTTGTTTCCCCACTGATCCTTCTGTCTCCAAATTATTAGCTCTGACATTAAAATGGATTTAGTATAGTCCGAAACCTGAATTTTCAAAGCCTTTTGTCTTCCATGAAGTGGGACACGCTTTCTGGTAACAAGTCTTTTAGAAGTCCTTACCGCTGTGGTTATGTCAGATAATCTGTTTTAATTTACATACTGAATGCCTGCTACAAGCATTGTAGTTTTTCTAGAGATTCCTTTGCTCTTTTCACTTCTCTCTTCCTCCTTGAATCCCCTCCCTTTTCCCCCTGTACCTGTCTTATTTTACAATTTTTTAACACTGTTAAATATTGACTGTTTAGGGCTCTTGCCTGCTGCAATCTCCGTGCTCTGCTGATGCTTTGTGGTGGCTGGCACCCAGACGGGGTTGTGGGAGGCACTGGGTCACCAATCTACATCTGGCCCCACTGCTGTGGTGGGACCTCACAGACGTTGTTTGCTGTGAGTACCTCCCACGGCCTCCCAAGGACCGGGATGTCCCCTGCAACTTGTGCTCGGGAACGGGCGTTAGACACTTGTTTGGCACACCTTACCCCAGAGCCCAGCAGAAGTGCGGGGTCCCTGGAGAGGAACCAGCTGGGTGGCTGTTGGCAGTGGATTGAGGACTGTACACAGTCCTTCTCCTTCCTCATGGCAGTCCAGCAGATCCCAAGTCCTGGAGGGCCCCATGGCCTGCTGTGCAGCTGTTGGGACACTGAGGACAGGGATGGGATGGGATAGGACAACATGGCATGGCATGGCATGGATGCTGGGGATGTGTGGGATGTTGGTGAAGGCTGCCAGCAGGAGAAGCATGTCCGTATGCAGAGGAGGAAGGGGAAGGGGGAGCTGAAAACCCCATGTCTGTGGCACAAGGGGAGGGAGGATTTGTAGATACTCCCTCACTTGTTATTTAGGGCTTTTTTCACTTGGCTGTGAGCAGTGGGAAATGCTCTGGCAGGACATCCTTGCCCTGATGGAGATGTTTCTTACGTATATGTGCAGGCACATGTGGGATTTTCGAAGAAAGAGCTACTCTTTGGCTCATTATGTTTCTTTGTATTTCCCCTCCTTCCTCCCCACTCTCCTGAGCTGGACTGTTTTAGAGTCAAACTTGGTACTCTGCACCATGCTGTAGCAAGAGGGATATCAAATATTTAATAGAGTTTCAGGTGTTTCTCCCACATTATCAGGCATGAAAAGATGTTCTGTCACTTGAAAAATGCCAGCAGTGTGACATGTCCTTCCTGCTCGAGGTCTCTTCTGGCAAGGGAGTTGCCTCTTATAACAAGGGGCACAAGGCTGCCTGGAAGGATCATATCATATATTATTTATTTATTAGCTCTCAGAAGATACAATTTTTAAATAATGTACAAATTTGCCTTGCAGAGCTGATAACATATGCATAGGCTCTCAAAAAGGTGTTTAAAAATGTTTTGGACTGTAACAGTAATTGGCAAACTTTTTTTAAATCTTCCTGGCATGAATTTCGTCAATCAGATGTAGATGTAAAGAACTAAGACACTTCTCCAATGAACCATAATCGTAATAAACACCACGTAGATTTGCCTGTTCTCTGTCTGTCTTTGCCACCTCTGTGTAATGCATGGTTGGTCTGAAAAGCAAGCATTTTACACAGAGATTCAATAGGAAGAGGGATTATGTTGGGTGTAAGGACCAGGCTGACTCTAATCCCCGGCGTTCTTTCTTTCCCCACTTGTCTAAAACAGGTGAAATTATGATCTGTGGAAATCAGAGGAAAGTTACATTTCCTCACTCAGTCCAGCATTTAATTCCAGGGCAAAGAAACTGAGTTACACAGAGGGAAAACTGCAAATAAAAAAGCAAATATAAAATATCAAATCATGGTGTCAGCAGAATATGTCTGGAAATACAAGCGTGCAGCAGGAGAGGCTTTTCCAGATTGCTGCATCCTGCTCTACAGTCTGCAAATTCACAACATTGATAAATGGGAAAGAGCCCTACAGAAGGCTTGAATATGTATCTCCAGCTGAAAACTCATGGAGTTAAAGCTGTTTCAGTGAAAAATAGTAAAAGAAATGGGTCCTGTACAAGTGGAACAAAAGGTACTAATGGGCTGCTCAATCCAAAAGCTAAAGGTATGAGGCACTCCAGTGGATACAGCTCAGGGCTGGAGAAAATTTCAGGCTAGAAATAAGGTGAACATTGTTAATAATGAAGGTAATTAACCACTGGAGCAGCCCCTCAGAGGATGTTGTGGTTTCTCTGTCGTTGGCAATTTTTTAATCAGGACTGGATAATGATTTTGTAAATGCTGTGCTTTAACTCAAAATGGAATTACTTCAGGGAAGTCCTGCAGCCTGTGTTAGACAGAAGCTGAGACTGTACGGTCCCGGTGGCCCCTTTGGCTCCGCATCAGTGATCTGCAGGGAGCTGAACATGGCGGGGGGGGGGCATCTTACATCTTTCTGTTTGTCCCAATGCTACACCTTGTGGCTTTGTTTAGCAGAGCCACTTCTTCCCCCCGCTCCTGCCAAAGAAACATACTCTTGTGCTAAAAATTATTTGTCCAACTTCCCAATGCTACCTTGTGGCTTTGTTTAGCAGAGCCACTTCTTCCCCCCGCTCCTGCCAAAGAAACATACTCTTGTGCTAAAAATTATTTGTCCAACTGCCTAATTTATTTATTTTTCATTACATTCAGGGCTTCTGTAACAACACAACTTTTATTCCAAAGGAACAGCATTAGGCATCTAATGATAGAGAATCACTGCATAACACTGCATAACTTAATTTAATTTTAGGTCTGGCTTTTCTCCATGTACATAACAAGAAGAAATCAAGGACTGTTCTGTCAGTCAGATTGTCATATCTGTAAGAGGGTGAGAGCAACATCCTTTCTTAGAAATGTTGAGGGAAAAATAGAAAAAAAGGATTGAAGGGACCTCAAGAAATCATGTGGCCACTCCCTTTAGACCTTACTGCCTGAGCAGACCCTGGCAGGGGGAAGTATGGCTTTTAGCACCTATGATTCTGGTCTCAAACTGGAACTAAAATGCATACTGTTCCAACTGGGACATCCAGGAGGTGATGGCAACTGCTCAGTTGGTTATGCTTTGGGTGCTTTCCGTGTAGGAGCCAAGCAGTCGCAGGAGCACTCTTCGTTGTATGTAACTCCATCAGCCCCAGCAAGCTGTTCTGGCAGATACAGAAATGCTGCAAGAAAAGCTTGACTAAACTCACTTCCCTGCAGCCAAATGCAAAGGAAAATTTTAGGCCAAAAACTTTCACGCAAGAAATGAGGCATTCTCCCTCACTACCCAGACATTTAAAGAAGAAATCTCATTTTGTAAAGTCCAGATCTCCCAGGAACCCTTGATGATCAGCTCTCCTAATTAAATTTTGTGGGTTAAAAGACTAACCAGGAAGCTACTGGCCTTAGACCAAAAATGTATGCAGAAAATAACGGGTATGAGGAAGAGCAACCACAAATAAAGCCTTTTGCCTTTGGAGTACGGCAAGTTTATACCCAAACATCTGTTTTTGGGATATGCATTTAAAGCTTCTTTTGGTCCCTCACTTCTCCTCTTGCTCTACCCCAGGAGACAGAAGGCAATGTCAAAGCTTTGCTATAACTGTCCCTGTAAAGCAATAGTGGATGTGACAGAAGACTATGCATCACTGTCCTTGTACAGAGGCTGCTTCCAGTAAGACCCTCATAAATCATGACTGAGACCAGACCAAGGGTCACAGTTTCCTAAACAATGATTTAAATTGATTTTGGTTTCTCAACTCAAGCATACGGTCCAAAAAAGCCCTGTGCATCTTAAATTCACCTGGGATTCCTGTTTCCATTTGGAAAACTCTCCAGCTACAGCAAATCTGCCTTGGTGCGTTACCCAAATGGCCCCAGCCTGAGCCTGCAAGAACCAGAAACACAGCAGAATGGCCCAAATGGCATGTGTGGAAATAGTGCCACAGTGCAGAAAAGAAGATTCATGGGAGAGAAAAAGGAGAGGGAGAAGTGAAAGAGCAGTCAGCGTAATGCTGCAGCTATAGGTCTAGGGACAGGGACACCTGGACTCCGGATCCTGCCTCCTTCAGCATTTCTGAATTTTATGCAATGATTATTTAATGTAATTTACGTAAATGAAGGAGAGTTAGGAACAAGAACTCAGTTTCAGAGTCAGCATCCCTGTACCGTCTACACAGCAGGAGGCAGAGAAGGTCTTCCACCCAAATTCATCTGAAGTTTAGTGACTGACTGCCTTCTGGGAGGTGGGAGGAGTGTAGGAAAGGGAAAGGAAAGCTGACAGCTCATGGCTCGCAAAGGCATTATACCAGGTCTCTTGATCTCTTGGGTGAGAGTCTTTATCATTAGCCTGCTTTATATAAGTGGTCGAAGACACCAGCCACTGTGTTTTTCCAGTGAACGACTTCACAGACCAGAACTTCACCTCTGTCATATCGGAGTAGGTCCTCTTTGCTGGCTCTAGGTACTTTTGGTGTCTTTTTTTGTGGTTTTTTTTTTTTTTTTTGTTGGGGCGGAAGAAGGGCTTAAGTTAACATTTTGAAGAACCAGCCTCCCATGAGCTTTCTCACATGGAAACTTTGGGGCTAAAAACATGCAAATATCCTGGGTAAAAAGGAGTCCACTGGTGCAATGTGGGACCTCAGCAGCACAAAGCACCACGTATGTCTGAAGTGCTGTGCACAGCTTCCAGAAGCAATTCCAATGCTGACCCACATTTGAAGTGGTTGAACTCTTGTGGCTTGAGGTTCCCATTCAGACTCTTTTCATGTCTTACACACCTAAGTACTGTTTTAGGATACTAACAGGTATATTCATAGATGTCTCCATTACATTTCCCCTTTTCCTGTAGATGGCTCTTGCTAGCAATCCTCATGCTTTACATTACTCTTCTAAACTTATTTGTGAGACATTCAAGCCAAACCTGACAATTCCGATCAACAAATAGGTCCTTGTTTGGTGATAATTGTTTGCCTACAACCCCCTTTTCCATTTCACCCATCCATTTTCTCCAGTTAGCTTGACTGTCTGTACCAGAATTCAACTCTAAATTGATTGCTTATGTTCTTCTTCAAGGAATCCCTGTGGGCCATCCATTTTAGTGGATTGGAATTGCACCAGATGTGGATATGATTTGTATTGAATCTGAATTCTGCACAAACCAGTGTTAAATTTTCATTTAATTTGCAGACCAAATTAGCCTCATTCACTTGGTTGGGTTCTCCATCCTGCCGTGACCTTTTTGGACAAGTTGGAAGAAAGATGGGAAAAATGAAAGGTCAACATAATTTGAAAAGACCTTACAAAATACAGAGGGCAGAACTGTTAGCTTTTGCTATATATCTTTATTCTTCTTTTGGGGTTAACTTTAGACTCTGTACTTTGTATTACAGAGGGATAAGTTTGTGCTTAGGGACAAAGCTGAATGCCAGAGCACGTTCAGAGAATTTCACACATGTACAGAAACAGGTTTTGGTGCTGCTTTAGCACGTAGCCCTTGGTGATTATACCTAGCCGTGTGAAGGATGGAGGAAAAGGAGACGTGACAGCTGCAATTGGAAATGGAGCCACGTGGGAACTGCCCCTGCGTGGGCTACCTCGATGAAGGCACTTGGGCACCCGTGGCCAGTCCTTGTAGACATCCAAACCACAAGGGTTGACTGGTATCCATCTAATCTTCATAAATCAGCTAGCTGATAACATAAATTGTCGGAAGACTTCAGCACACAGTAAGTTCCCAAGCAAATTAGATCTGCCCAGCTCGAAGGTGTGAATCCAGGATGCTACAGACTCTGGAGAGTGTTTGGGAGCTGGAACTACAAAACCAGCAAAACTGGCTATCTCATGCCAGCATGTTTTCCTCAGCTGGGGAAATTTTTGCAAATCACATGCATTTTATACATACAATAAATTATCTCTGTGACTAGAAAGTGAAATATTAACAAGACATTGCCAATACAGGTGCAGAGGCAAAAAACCCATTGGTTTTAATTTGTTACTCCATGATTGACCAAGTCTAGGTTTGGAAGGAAAATGAGTCCTAGAGTGGGGGAGTCTCCAATAAGAAATGAAAAAACAGTTTGATAAATGGATGTTGGAGATGATGCAATGTCCCAGTGATATGGTGATAGTGGTCACAAGCAGTGAATCATAAATACTTTTATGGGGATACCTCTCCAACAAGAATCATGAAAAAGAAAACATAGCTGATACCAGATTTGGGAGAAAAAAAATCATGGCTTTTCAGTCCACTCAAGACAAAAAACTTGTGATGGTATCTATGCACTCTAATCATTGACCAGAATTCCATTGTCTTGGGCTTAGCACAAAATAATAACAACGCAAGTCTTTACCCTAAATTGTTCATAACACAAGAACAGCTGGTATTTACTAGTGTAAATCCCTTTTGATTTTTAAGGCTCACAAATCCTTTCTTCCCCACAAACTCACTACTTTTGTGACAGAAAAGAACCCCTCTACTTTTGCCTTTTGCTTCTACATCTTAGGTAATGTATCTCAAGGACTTTTACCATGTTAACAAAGTCTGAATAGCTCTTCGAGCAAAATACACTGGACTCTCTGTTTCCCAAACAACATCTGAGAAAGATAAGACATTGCGATCATTGTAAATTGTGTATTTAGGGATTAGCTGCTGATTGCGGAATCGCCAATTCTCTCCCTATTATGGTAGTGCAAGATAAGGCCCAGATTTTGCACCTCTGCTAATTTCTTTTCACTTACCATACCCATGCAAAAGAGATAACCTTTATTATGTTATCAGGTATCAGCTGCTATATCACATAATTGCACTCCTCTCAATTAACATGTACCATAGAAAAAAGAACCAGGGATCGTAGACCCATGTAGAAAGGTAAAGAGAACATTTCTGAGACCATACAGCAAGGAGGAGAGGGATTTAAATGGTGGGAATGCAATCACTGTGTTAAGGAATGGCCAACGTGACTATGACCTGTCTGCTGGATCTGTGGTTCATACATGCTTTGTTTTACAGTGGAAAGAAAATTGATCCAGCAAACATTATTTTGATCCTTGCTTAGCTATACCTGCGATTGATTGCACTTAGTTGAAGGTTGGGGACTGGAAAGGGCCAATGGAGGGGTCTGAAGGTGGTTGTGGACATCATCTAAAGGAAAGCTGTGAAGCTTTGAAGAGCCCAGTCCTGGAAATAGAAAGGTTAAGAAGGTCGGGACTCCACCAGCTTATTAGGAGACAATGATGATGCAATCATCCCCGCAGAGAGGACTTCTTAGGAAAGCTTCTTCAGTACAACAGCTGTGTACTGAGGCCTCATCCTGCAGGAAGATGGGCTCTGCTACGTGAATGAATCATGGATGCTGGGATGGGACAGGGAGATGACTCATTTAAAGGGATTTAAAACATGTGCCGGCCGCAGCAAGAGTGAGTTGATTCCTCAGCAGTGAGCCTCGTCAACAGGCTGGCTAGGGGCCAGCAGAGAGGGAAGCTGTCACCAGAAGGAAGCATTCACCCCCGAAGGAAGCCTTATTGCAGCAGTAACGCTAAGGCAGGAGCACGTAACATTTGACTGCAGAGATAAACAAGGTATGGAAAATGGGGTTTCATATAAAGAGGACTGAGGAGTAATTCCAGCAGAGTTAAAGGTTTATATCATGAGGGTGGTACGTACTTTGTACCCGGGGACAGAAGGAAGCCTGGGATGAAGCATGCAGCTGACCTGCAAAATGAATACCCACATGCACGTGGACGAGAGCAAGGTAGGAGTGTAAAGAACAAATGCTAAAGGAGACACTTCACTTTTTAAGAGCCCACTCAGCCTTGTGATCTGTCCATTTCTTATGGCTGGCACTACCCTGTCATGGTAGACTGATGCTCCATATTTTTGGCAAGACCCACTAGCCAGAAGCTGAAGGTACATTCTGCTTAATGTACTTGACATTATGTTTAGACAATGGGTCACACTGGGCTGCCAGATTTTAAATGCTGAAACTGGTGACGGTTCCAGAAAGATAAATTGATATGAGTACTGAATGAGATGTGGGAGGCCTGCTGCTCAAGTGATATTGTGGCTCCATGCACATACAGCAGGCAGATGAATTTAGGTTTGGATCTACAGTGAGCATGTGAAGTATCATTATGTGCACATTAGTCATTTTTCCAGACATCTGGCAGCCAAGGATTACTGGGCATCTGGAAAAACATCTAGGCGTTGTGATCCAGGAAAAGCCATGCTACCTGTGCATTTCTGTAACGTGGATTTCGGTCAAATATTCCATAACGCTCATGTTAATGCATGATAAACGGTGGCTCTGGGGCCACAGGATACTAGGGCAAAAACACTTCTCCCATCTTGGATTACGGCACAGAAGAGGAAATGCCTCCTTTACAGTCAAGGTCAGCTATAATGCAACGCAGCCTGAGAACCTGCAGGACAGAAACCAGCTCACTTGTGGGCTGCATAAAAACTTGGGAGCTGTCACGATCCGAGCTGCGGTGAGATTATTAACTCAGACTGGTACATAGGTGTCTGCCACAGAGATGCTTTTGACTGCAGTGAAAACTTGCAGCGGGAGCCTTCAATGGTGCAAAGGTAAGGTAAAGGCTCGTTTTCCCCAGCAGCAATTTTCAGCCTTTTTCTTACTGTGTTGAATGACTGAGAAGCTTCTGGTGGAGGCACAGGTCCTTTTAGAAACTGCACTTGCACAGATTGTGTGGAAACATGTTCATGCTGCCTTCCCTTAACTGTTTTTCCCAAAGCACTCCAGAGCAGGTATTCTTGGAGAAGAGGTTGAAAACCAGTGCTTGAGGTTCAGCAATTTATTACCAACCCCTGCCCCATAAAGGTAACAAAAGCTGGCACAAAAGACACAACAACAGTTGCTAAATGACAAGATGGAGCAGCCCACATGGAGCACGGAGGGAGAAGCACAGATGGCAGAGAAGGGCTTGTAGGAGACTGTGGGAACACAGTCAGAATGCAAATCCCATCGAAGCATTTCAGTAAATAATTTGCCTAATAAAAAAGCCGTTTAGTTTTAGAGTCCTGGAAGTCTTTCCACGTTACTACCCCACACACTGAACACGAAACTGGGAGAGATTACAGCTGTGTCATGCAAGGTAAGAATAAACAAAGGATTTAAAAATAAATCCTTATTATAATCTGAGAGATAAAGCCAGGTCTTCTGGAGGAAGAGCCAGGTGGAGTAAATAGTTTCTTCATAATTCACAGAGAACCAGGAACATTTGCTGCTTTGTGAATGAAGCAAACGCTGCTCTGTTTCTGCCACGGGTTTTACTGCTTGAAAGCAAGAGAGCAAGAGGGAAAGAAGGAGAAGGAAGGAAGGAAGGAAGGAAGGAAGGAAGGAAGGAAAGAAGGGACTTGCCATGGTGCTCACACTGCAGAAGCTGCATCGCCTGTGTGCTGCTTGCTCAGGTTGCTCAGCCTTTCGTGACTCTGACTCTGCCCACAGCGTATTAAAAATGGAAAGTAGATGAAGAACAAACTCAAGAAAAAATGATTGGGGTGATGAACTTATCAGAAAGTTCACATGTAGGCTAATGTAAGGCCTGATTCAA
Organism: Aptenodytes forsteri; assembly: GCF_000699145.1. Lineage (NCBI taxonomy): Eukaryota > Metazoa > Chordata > Aves > Sphenisciformes > Spheniscidae > Aptenodytes > Aptenodytes forsteri. The sequence continues at coordinate 4,111,678 of NW_008794444.1, forward strand.
CCATCTCTGCTCACTGGGGGAGCAACCATCATCTATACATATCCCACTGGCTACAGAGGCTGTTGTAGCTGCTTGGAAAATTTCCAGCGAGATGTTTGGGAGTCAGAAAGTCGCTGTTCATCGAAAGGCATTGCACAGAAATTTGTCACATATTAAAAAAACAATGTGGTTTGAAACAGGAATGGGGGTGAAGAAAAGTGTTTTGAAAAGGTCAGAACAATCTAGCAAAATTTTTTTTCAAAGGGAGCGCTTAGACCAGCAGATTTGAGACGACTTCTCATTTTTCTACTTTTAGAAGAAATGAAAAAGGAAAAATGGGATGGAACAAGCAGTACAAAGTATGTCAATTGACCTGAACTGCAGCTGGAGAATGGGATGTTTTGATACACAGTGAATAAGAAAGATCTTTGGGTTTTTTTTTTCTTTCTGCTGGTATTTGAATTACAAAACTCCCACAACCTAAAAATCTGGGCTTAACCACCATACTCTTAATGCCTGGTGTTGTTTATAGTTAAAACTGGGGCTTCGGTAAACACATCAATTAAACACCCATTGGTTTAATGAGGTCAGATTTCCCTTTGTGTTTTCACACAGTGTTAATGGATGGGATTGGACTGCACAATTTGGGTATCTCTGTGGAAACACACAAAAGATTGTAAGAAAGGACCAAATTAAAACATTATTTTCTCATTAATTAATTTATCCCATATAGTGGTAACTGTTATTGAACAACCCTGTTACTATGTGATGAAGGATTCTTCTTTTTTTTCTGGAGCAGACTCTCAGAATTTTATTTACATTTTCAACTTCTCATAGAGGTTTTTTTAAGTTAGAAATAGCTTATTGAAACAGAATGAAAATTCCACTTGGACAGAAACTTTTAGCTTTTCATTGAAAAATGAAGCTTTTATTGGTAAAAGCATTCAGTTTGGAAGAACATTTGGAAAACTGAAGTATATAACAGAAAATTATGAGACTTTCATACGCAGAGACATTTTAGTTGGGTATTTTTTTACATTTTCTTCATTAGAAATTTTATTGTGAAAATCCAAAAGTGCTTTCAGAATTTACTTTCTTGGATTGGAAGTAGCTGCCAAACAGAAATTGAATATAATTGCACGTAGTTGAAAACAAACCCCCATTTCTTCCCACTTTCAGGTGAACCTCCCAAACGCATCACTGAAATTCTCTCATTTTTCCCCTTTCTGTGCCTTACTTTAAAGAGGGCCTCCCACCCCACATAGCGCTATAGCCTTGGGGCAAAGTTCTTGCCAAGATCCACAGTGACTGGAGGTGAGCTCTGCAAGAGAAGCCGCTGTGTAAGATCAGTGTTTTGGGACCCAAAACACTGGGACCCACATATGAGGACACAAAGCAAGAGAAAGATATATAATGAATGTCTAAATTGTGGTAAAGATCTCAATCTGAGCTTTTTCTTACTGGATTTAGCATAATCCAACCACAGAAACCCAGGAGAAGAGGTCCCCTGAATCCCCCGTCCCACTGGCATGGCACCCATCTCTTTCCCAGTGACACAGAGGGATTGTGGTCCCCACAGCTGGGGCTCCCTTACCCCATGGACTCACAGTCCCAGAAGGCATCTTAGACATGACTGTGCTCAACTCCAGGCTCTTGGTTGCGTTTTGGCAGGGAATGTCAAGTGCTGGCAGAATTGAGGCCAAAAAGTCTCTACCTGGGAAAGACAACGAAGCTTTCAGCAGGCTTGTTTGCAAGAGCCCTACTGCAGCAGTGTGGGTTTGCGCACAAGGTCAGAGGGAATTTATAAACCAGGTTGCTTTATTTATTGGAGTGGCAATGGACCCCTAAAATTTATAGCCTGACAGACCAACTGAGGAAATAGGACACTGTTAGGAAGACAAGACACTTTTGAGCAGGGCCTGTTGCGACAGGACAAGGGGGAATGGCTTTAAACTAAACGGGGGTAGATTTAGACTAGATAGAAGGAAGAAATTGTTTACGCTGAGGGTGGTGAAGCCCTGGCCCAGGTTGCCCAGAGAGGGGGTGGATGCCCCATCCCTGGAAACATTCCAGGTCAGGTTGGACGGGGCTCTGAGCAACCTGATCTAGTTGAAGATGTCCCTGCCCACGGCAGGGGGGTTGGACTAGATGGCCTTGAGAGGTCCCTTCCAACCCAAACTATTCTATGATTCTATGACAAAACGAAAATTAACCTGAAGGCCTGTTTGCATGATAGGAGCATCCAACGTCCATCTGCACTCCTCAAAATGCTTCAGAGACTCTTTAAGTGTTAGGGCAGGAGTTGCAGAAAAATGTTTTGCACATCCTGGCCACTGGTGCCCATCCATACTGGGAGGAGTGTCCCCTGCAGGACACGTGCAGGAAGAGAGCCTTTAGGTGAGAACTTACTCAGCAAATTGGTTTGTCTCTAAATATATAGCAGGGCCATAACCTCACACAGCACAGACCCTCAGACATCTTTTAAGGTCATTTCCCCCAGGAAGCCAGAGAAGAGGGGTCTCACAGGTCTGAGAGTAGGCATGATGGAAGAAGTGAAGGTACTTCCAAATCTTGACATCAGCAATGACGGTGTGGGCATACTCCTTGCAACAGGCTGTTGTAATTCAACATGCTCTGCTCTGCTGACATCCAGAGAGCTGTGCCAGTCCACACCGGTGGGGAATGTGGCCTGAGGGTCTTGGTATAACAATATTGACTCTTATATGCTATGGATAGGTATCACAAAGAACATCCAATAATGGTGTTAACCTTCTTCTTACGTCTAGGAAGATGGGTTTTTTAGAAGCTCTCAATACTGTGTTGGCTTCAGAGTCAACTTAAGTTACTCTTAAACTTAAATTACACTTGAAAAATCCACTACAGAATTTAAAAACAGAAAAGTTTTGCAAGAACCCATCTGAAAACATGCCTCAACTGCATTAACAAGACTCCCGCAAAGGACTCTGGTTTCTGCTCAGACCAGTGTCCGATTGGCAATTCTGCACAAGCAATGACGTCCTTCTTGTCCAATGATATAAATAGAGCATCTTCTCCACAGAATGAATGCTAAATATTTACCTTCCTAAAATAGTGACTGCGTAAAAGGAAAGGCCCAGGCTTGATACCAAAATGCTCGGCACGGTTCAGTGTAAGCAATTCACTGTGATCAGCTGAGAGGTGTAACAAATCCGTGGTGCTCTGCGGTGAGCCGTGTTTAACTTGCATGCAGGAATCCTGCTGGGGCATAATGTGCAAATCCTGATCTTCACATCTGCAATTAAGTGGAAGAGAAAATACAATAGTTACTACGGATTACAGTTCAGACTTTTATGGACAGTGACAGCTTTGGCCTGTCACTCAGCTGCTAGCAATAACTGCTCTGAGATAGTGACTAGAAAAATAATCGATAAATCTAAGGGCTGAATTTATTCATTCTTGCACTGGACTTACATATTTTTATTCTGTGATGATGAAGAGTAAAATGCAGCAAATTTAGCACTCGGTGAATATTCATGTTTATAACTCATTTAAAGGAGAAAGGAAAGGTGGGAGAGTCCTCACTCTTAAACTCCACACATGATTTGGTACATTTGCTGTATTTAAAGATGTGCCTTTCTGCACCTGCTCAGAGTTGCTCAGGCTGCCTCTGCCAGAGGTTACCTGCAATTTCAGAGAGGCAGAGTGGGGACAGAGCAACATGCATCCTCACCTCCTGCAGCCTCATGTTGTCTTGTACTCCCCTACTCTCCCAGCAATAGCACAGCTATCACCCTGTGTCTCGGACCCCTTTGCCTCTGCTCTGCTTTGCTGCAGTTCCTGAGCAGCTGCATTTTTAGGAGGCTTTGAAAATGACTGAACACTGGGTTTGGGGGGCAGGAAGAAACTTTTTCTTTGGGGTCTACAGCCTTTTCATGCTGCTCTTGCATCAGCAGGAGGTCATAATTAAAATAAATTTATTATTTACTAGTTTGCAGGAACAGTGGGCTCTCACTGCTTACACCTGGTCCACAGGGTTCAGGACTGCATTGCATTCTGGAAGAAGGAGTCAGCCCTACAAGATTTTCAAGCAGGAGACATCGTCTCTCGGAGGAGGGGAGAGGAGAAGATTCAGAGGCTGAGCAAACTCCTACGAGTGGGCCGCAGAGAGTCTAGCTGAGGGTTAGGTGGTAAGAGCCCTTTTGCCACTGATTAATCATTTCAACAAAGCAGCATCCTATCATCAGCTACAAGTGGAATGAGAGCTTGGGAGCTGCGCCAAAGCATTCTGGATATGTTTCAATTTTAGTTTGCTTCTTTTTTTTCAGTAGAAGGATGCTTCTGAATTAATAACATAACAGGGTTTTTTTCTTCCTTTAACAGATGTCTAGAAAGGAAGAAGACATATAGGAGAGGAGGGAGTTCATGCGTATAAAAGGAAGAGACTGATTTTATTTGATAATTTCTCAAACATCCATTTCTCTTTGTGAAATTGTTGTAAAATAATGCATATATTGATTAACACCAGCCCTGGCAAGGGCTTGGTTTGGGAGGATGACAAATAAACAAGACATTTGATTGTCAAATTATTTTCTGAAACAAAATGAATTGTCAGTTTCATTTGTCTTTGCGTGGTGATTTGATGGCACTGAGGTTTTTGTATTAACCAATGGCATGCTCATTTCTTCAAGTATCCACATTTTACTGCATCGTTCCTGTGATGCAATTGCTTTAGTGGCGCAGCTATAGATACAGACTCCCAAAGGGGAAGCCTGTATGAACATTTATCTCAGTGACCCATTTTCAGCAGCATGGGAGCTGCAGGGCTGATGTCTCAACAGTGCTCTTCCCCGGATCACTCATAGTCTCTGAAAATTTCCCTTGTAAAATCCCCAAGAAGCCAAAAAGGAACCACGGTTCGCAAAGCTTACTGCTCATGTAACCAGCAGAAACATTTTGCTAAAACCCAGTTTGCTCTAAGGACTTTTCTACAGAGAAGCAGCATCTTTCTCCCAGAAGGAATTTTCCCTTGCAAGGCTTTTACCTAAACACTCACTTCCCACAGGCATTTTATCTTAGAATAGAGACACATCAGAAACACTGTTATATCATTCGTGAGATTTAAGAGTGCTTTTATTTAATTTATTTCACGCACCAGACAATTACTGCACGTAGGATAATCTACCAAATTATACAATGGACTACATATATGGGATATACGTAAGATATTTTTTTCTCCTCTTTATCTGGTTTTTTTTGGAAGCCAAATTATTTGTAAGAATAAGCTATCTTAAGCTTACAGACAACAACATCAGCCGGTGACACAGGGCTTGGTGTTCAGGGTAATTTTGTGGTGGCTGTTCCTTTGTCAATGGCTGTAAGCCTGGGTTTCTCTTCCAAACCGAGTCATGCCCCAAGGCACAAAGCCTGCCCTGGCCCTCCCCTTCCTGCTCAGGAGGTCGCTGGGTTTCAGCTCATTGTCCTCAGAAGGAGAAGGTGGGAGATCAGAGACCATCTCCTGTGCTGGAAGCCCCTGGCACTCTGCTTCTGTGTTCCCAGAGGGGAAAGAGATGTAGAGTTGTAGCTGACACCCATCAAACACTCTTCCATCTCTTGTCCTTGAGCAGCAAGAAACAAGCTTTTCAGCAAGGCTCCATGGGTCCCTCCATGGTATAGCAGCACTCTGGAAAACAAGCCTTCTTGCTTGCAAACAACTTATGGACAAGATCTTCCCTTCACCAGATCTCAGAACAAAGATCAGGCCCAATTTATAATAATTGTAAAGGATTAGATAATGTTGTAAGCATAGGATGTGCATTGAACGTGTCGTATTTATCCAAGTGCCTTTACTGCAAAGAAATATAAGAACCAACCTCAGAGGTATCCTATCTACTTCTACTTGCAAAAGTACCAGTTATGTGACTGTTGCAGGGTAAAATGTTGGGGCTGGGAAGAGCTGTGATTACACAGTACACTCCTGCTCTTCTTTATTCCTTGCTTGTGTGCTTACAGATACTTCAAGGTCACCACATCTACTGATAACTCAATCCTAATTAATTTCACTATTGAGGTAGCAATCTCAGAAGTTTGCCGAGTAAAGAATACCCAAGATCAATGGTTTTGTGACACAGAGTTGTCTACAAAAGAGTCAACTGAAAATGCATTCAACAAAATGGAGCTGGTGCATAACTGAAGTTTGAACTGGAGTCTTTAAAAAGCCAGAAGATGAACTGCTTAAACCTGTGCTGACCTTGTTTCTCAACCCATGGCCTCTCCAGTGACTTTCCTGTCCTTTCACCTCTTCTTATGAGAGGAGTCAGCAAAATAGGAAACACTTTCAGCTCCAGACACTAGCCTGGCCAGTAGCAGAATGAAATGATTGTGGCTTTTTGTTACGTTATCATCATTTGCAGGAAGTCCAAACTGGGGATAGAGGCATATCACGAATTAGTCTGGCATCATATAGATTCAGATTCCGTGAGCCTTAACTATACAAACAGGGTCTGAGCAACAGAGAAATACAAGTTCTAAATTCACAGTTTTATATTCTTCATTTCTTGTGCTAGCAGAATTTTTTCAAAAACCCTTTCAGCAGCCCTAGAAGCAAGTGGCTATGATACAGCCCAGTGATGTTCCATCATTAATTCCCAGCCCAGGGGGATATTGCCTTACCTACTAAATATTGCACATCACATGCATCAGATGAGATATTAGGTTCATAGTATTAGAGATAAGCAGGACAAATTTTATGAAAATATATCCAGACATACATCGAAATGAATATTATGCCTGAACAGGATTCAGCTTAGTCCTTGAGGTCATATTCCAGAGGCATCCTACCAAGGAGGTTTACCTGTAGAAAACCTATGGAAATAGCAAATAGAGAAGAGAAGCCCTTTCCACGGAAGTTCAATGCGATGTCAAGGGGCTTAGCAGCCACTGAGTCTTTGCAATACTACCTGAGGAGAGTGCACTTTGGCACTGTCCATGCAAACCCTCACAACAACAACTGCGTTTGAAGCATTGCAGATACTTGACCACGCTATGTGACAGAGGTGACATATCAGAAATATTCAACTCAGCTCTATATCGCTTTTGAAGAGCAAAGAGTTATGCTGAATGGCTTATAAAGTAGCTAATGGCAAGGACTAGTCACAAAAATAACTTTTGTATTATTACTGAAGAAGAAAATGAAATAGAAGTACCTCGTAAGACTGAGAATTTAGGGAGGATTTGGAAGCACAAGTATGGTAGGAAGATTTTGACTGCACTGTAGGTTTGGGGTTTTGGCTTCATCCATTCCGAAGGATGTTGAAAAAGAGCAATGAGCTGAAGCACAAGAGACTTGAATTATTTTGCTGGGCCTTGCTGGCTTTTTTGGGTGATCTTTGGTATTTCTCCACTGACTGCAGAAGGAACGTAAATATCTACTTTTATGCTAGACTGCTACCTGTCAGCTGGCTAAAATCACATGAGCTGAACCCCTTCCTAGCTCACTAGTGTAATTAATGAGAAAAAGAAATTTTCAGAGGTGAGACAGACATAGGAGTGGATTTTAGTGACACACTAAGTGAGAAGAAGCCTTTGAATTATTGCAGTGTGACATGTCCCTTTCAGCACAATTCATTCGATCCAGAGAGGGTCAAAATTCAAGGTAAGCATGAAAGTCCTTGCAGCTCCGCATTAGAGGAGCAGCACCAAGCTTTGGCAATGATCTTGCCAAGATCCTTGCATTTTCAGAGTGCGGAGGGCCAGATTTTGGTCTTTGCATTGAGGCTCTGCCATGAGCAAACCACCGGTTTGTGATTTTTCACTAAGAGGATGCAGAATCAGACCCTCGTTTTGCTGTGTCACCTGCTAGGTATAGATACGTGGTGGGAAAGACTGGTTTTTTGCAGTGAAAAAGGAAGCAGTGCAACAGGGAATATGCAGGTAGATCAGCGCTAGGAGTGACTTGTTCAGGATTCATTTTCTACCCCCTTTTGCCAGCACCTTCTCCTGCTTCCAGTCTGGCTGGCAATGCCGAGTTCTTTTTTATTCCCTGCTTGCTGCACGTTTGCAGCTGATGATAATCTTTGGCCTGAGTATTTTCCCAGGCCAGCCAGGCCAGCACATGTCAAAGGACAGAAGATTTATAAACCTGCATTAAGCAGCCACCTTAATCAGCAGACTTTCTTCTCTGCGAGCCCCACAGAGTGGCCAAGGTGTCCTGGAGCAAGAGCTTCTGCGAGCCCCACGGAGTGGCCAAGGTGTCCTGGAGCAAGAGCTGCGCCGGAGAGCCCAGTGCTGCTGGCTGAAACCGTGGAGAGATTAACGGGACTGCTCAAAATCGCATGCCCTCTCCTTGGGGCCAAGGGAAGAATGAAATTGTGAAAGGGAAGGCAGGATGAAGAAGAGGTGTTGTCATCTCTGAACCAACCTGCAGTTTCTCTAGAGCTGCAGGAATTTCGGAGGCGAGGAAATCATGGGCATTTCTGGATCCTCTAATGAAAATGTCAGTCATCCAGAGGAAGATACCCAAGAAACCTGGCAATATCCCCATTGAGATATACTATATGACTACAGTGTATGTGCTGCAGTTATTTTTAATCTGTCTCCCATCTGAAATACTTTATTGCATTTTTAGAGGCTCTTTTAAAAGCAGAGAAGGTAGTGCTGCTAGAGAGTGCTTTTATATTTTAGGTTGTCTTATGCTAAACAGTAATATATGTTTAAGTTGTTATTTTGCCTTGCGTTTTTACTGGGATGATGACAATTTCTGTGTTCTGCTAAATTGCAAACCAGCCTCCCATAATGCCGGAATGCTTGTATTAAGAGGCTTAGCTAAACAATGCATTACAGTAGATTTGCAAAGTATATTTTAAATGTTCTCATGGAGGGTTATTTCTTTTGTGCTAGACAGAGGTGCTTAGTTTGTCCTTGTACATTTTTCCTCCACTTTCCAAAGCTGCCAGGTGGCTATGGCAATATTCATGTAGGAAACTTTGCTATTCTTTTATATTTGCTTTAAAATAAGCAGACAAAAACTAGCTTGGCCTATAGAGTCATCTGAGTTAAAAAACAAAAAGTGGGATATAAATAGGACTACGTGAGTTATATGCTATTTGCTCCATTTTGCTTCCTTTAGCACCATAAAAATTAATAAATTATTTTTAAAATCATGGCTGGGTTATGACTTTTATGTCTTTATCAATTAAGTAATTAACTTCTGCTGGACTGGTCTCTCAGACCTTGCTTCTTGCTCAGAGCATCAATAGTTGATACTGCTTCTGTACATCTGCACTTGCATGCGTAAATCAGACAATTATTAATTCAAATGGCCAAGTGGCATTCTTGAGTGCACAAGTAACCTTATTCTTACCAGCAATTGCAAACACAAAATATCTGGTGTTAAAATACAGACACAGAAATTAATTTGGTCTTCAGGCTTCTGCTTTTTCTACAGTCAGTTGCATAAAGAGCTTGAGAGAAAGATTTACAGGCTTAAATCAGTACATCTATTAGAAATATTTTTCACCAGAACGTGAGCTGGACAAGCATATTAACTTCAAAATGAGCAGACATTTAATTAAAATATGACCAAATAAACCACAGAATTTCAAACACATTGCTGCTGCTGCTGTTTCTGAAGCACAAGACCCAGTAGCAGACTGCTGCTTCACAAGTTTGTTTATTTTTGGGCAGGGGTATTTAGGCAAGAAAGCCATCCCTTCATCAGTGCGTGGGGTAGGATGCAAAGTGCCCAGGTTGGGAAAAAAATGTATGCTCAGTACAGCAGGAATTTTTCACACTCTTCTTTTTCTTCCATATCCAAATGAAAGATGGATGGAAACAGGCAAGATATTTTTCATGCGATCATGGGATATTTGGGATCCTAGGTCCATCCCTCAGTAAATGCCTTTTCATTATCTTCAGTAGATGCTAGATCACATGCGTAATATCTCCAAGACAAAATAAAGAAAAAGGAGTTTGAAATTAGTTTTTTTTTGCTTTAAGAAAAATGGGAGGGTAGGAGGACCAGGCTGCGAGTATCGTTCAAAGAGCATTAAGGAGTTCTGGAGCATGTTGACCTCGTACCAAATCCATGTACAGAGCTCCTCTGGACATCAGTGGGAGGCCAGTCTGAAGATCAAGGCCACAGGAGGAGTATCCATCCTGGAGTAAGCCCCAGAAAAGCATTAAATGTATTATTTTCTTTCCTTGAAGACTGATAGGAAACTTTTCTAAGAGCAGCCTGGGTTTTGAACCCGGGGCTTATAAAAAGAAATATAACACTTTGAAATAAAATATTTTCCTTGTTTGGTTTAAACCTGTTTAGGTTTACTGAGTTATGTTCCTATACACCAACTGAGCCTCTGTCCTGAAACAGGGGTAGCCTGGATTTAGGGTGTATTTGTGTTTTTTTAGTCAATAAGCAGTCAGGGGAGAGAGGCATAGTCTCATATATGGGTGCACACAAACAGTACTGAAACAGCAGTTCATGGGCTTTATTTTTTTCTCTTGTACCGAATTGGTTGCAAAAAAATCAAAAACTTCTTTAATCACCAGATACTCCTAGAAAGATACAACACAGAGGAACGAGGACATGCAAAGAAGCAGGAATTCCTCAGAATAACTGCATTTGAAGAATCTCGGTATTTTTACTGTTGTATGAATTCAGATTTGGAAGAACCTAGAAGCAAAATTGCGTATTTAGAGGTTCATAGATAATGTAGTTTCTGGCAGAACTTTGCTATTCGAGGAGATGAACAATTATCCCCAGACTTTTGATAACCAAGTTCAAATCAATCTTTAACATATAAAGGAGGTGTTTAAATTACACTGGTAAGTCCAAGTAAAGCCCCGGATCCATCTATCAAGGGCTTTGGAAATTCAGTTCCCAGATCTCAGTTTTGCAACTTGGATCCATCTTCTACAGCAGAAATTACGGACATGATTATTGCTGTAATGCAATGTAATATAGCGCTCTAATACAGTCCGTATCCAGGTTTTCTATTAGATGTGAGTGAATAAGCAATGATAAATATGCAGTTGCATGATTATTAATAACACCGAATATGAAGACACACTATCAAGATTTTAATGCAACGCCGTGAGACAATGGATGTGATTCTCATAGGAATAATTGTAATGAGGGAAACAAATGGTTTAAAAACTGTGCAGCACTGATTTATTATGGCTATTTTATTCCTTTTACTAAACTCTGCTCCAGTTTCTGCAATTTCTTGTGGTTTTGTATATACAAAACGAAGTACTTTGTTAACTGCTGCACTGCCCAACTAATTATGCTTATTTTTGGCACTATATTGCACTTTAATTAAGAACTGTTTGCATTTTCAGAGCATGCAGATGCCAAAAGTTTGCCTTTTTAATTAAAAGTAAAAAGCAAACTAAGCTGTTCTGTGAGGAATGTGAATGAAACTCTAATGAACAGCGAAGGACAGAGAAGAACCTGGTGAACTTCAATGCCAATGGTGCAAAATGCAACTAATTATACAACAATTGATTGTTTGCCATGTACAAGTAGCTACAACCTTATTTGCCAAATAGACTGACAAGATAGACTAATCTCTCCTCTCATTCATCATAATCGCTGAAATTCTGTATCTCAGTGAGACACAAAGAAAGGCTACACCTTTGTGATGTAAATCAGAATGGAAAATTTACATGGTCTCTTTTCATAACCGAAAAATTAAATTGCACAGGATATTCACTAGGAGCAAACACTCGTTCCAAGTCGTTTGGATGTCCCCAAAACTTGTTCAAGATGCTGCCATGAGGTCACACTTGGCGCTCGTTGCACTTAATGAAAAGTTTTGTGCTGGTGTAGTGGCCATTGCAGGACGTTTTTGGAGCTAACCTGTGTCATATGGTGACTATAACACTTCTCCCAAAAATAATTGGTACTTTTTTAACAGAAAATCTTGCAGGGACATGAAATAAATGAATCCAACAATACATATCACTGACTTACCCTAACTTAGGTTTATCCAGTGTGCTGAATGGCCCCGGAAAAAAGGCTATGGGATGCAGTAAACACCTTTTTGAGAAAAATAATCATGGCCAGCACATAGCAGCCATTGTCTGTTATTACTCTATGCCTTCCGTTCGGGAAACGAGATTGAATTATGTCAGCAAACTTATGGGATAGCTCTGCTTACATGCCTCAGCGTTCCTCGGTGAATTTATTCACCGTTCCTCAGTAACGCTTCAGTGTAAGTTATTGTCAGTCATCTGTTTTGGCTGCAGCTAGCAACGCCATCGAAAAACAGCCAGTGATGGAATGCCGTCAAGTCTACTAAACAGAGCAAGGAAAAGCAGGGCTTTTTTGAGGAAGGGTTGATTTGCTATGTGAATATTAAATACTTGTCTAAGTTTTCACTTGCATGTCCAGAGGTATCTATCCAGTTAAATGGCTCTGAGGAGTGTATGTAGACTATTGGTACCTTACAGAAACATTTCCCCAAATATCAGAATGGGAGAATGGGGAAAAAAGTGTAAAAATCCATTATTGTTCCATGCCAGTTTGGGAATTCCTCTTGACTTTAAGAAACATCCAAGGACTTTCATCTTTAAGTATCCCAGGAACAACTTAAGCACAGTAGCTGGACTAAATGTCTTAAAATACAAGCCCTGAGGGCACCTCAAAAACAGCCACCAGTGGCATGAGTTGACATCAATTCATCATGGCCACGGGAAGAGCTGAGCCTCATCCTTCTCAGTTCACGCATATCTGCACAAGCTGTGGTGTCTCTGTAATCCAGTACTGACTGTCCTGGGATGATCATGGACCTGGTGAAACTAAATATTCCCAAGTGGAGATACATGAACTTTAGCTTGATTGCAAACAAGAGGGAGAAGAGCATTCCCCTGCACAAAAATTATTTTCCATCACTGATGCTGTAGAGACAGGACATGCATAGCATGCATGTAGACCTACACCCAGCACGGGTGAGCCAGGACTGTGCCGGCTCTCTGCCCTACCCAGCAGTGGCTGGCTGAGAAGGCAGAAGGCGATGTCTTTTATTCACAGCCACTGCTGCTGTGGAGACCTTGGCTGCTTCCACTTATATCTGAAGTCAGCTTTCCGTGGACTGAATTCCTGATACTTACCTCTTTCTTCCTCTGCTTCCAGCATTAGCAATGCACTATATTGTGGAAAGTCTCACCGTCAGCTCTTTGGTCCACCTCCAAGTAGTCACAATTTCAGACTCCAGAGGTTGAAGACAATAGGTAGAAAATAACCTGCCAGCCTCGAGGAAGGGAGCATGAGATTTGCATTAAAAACACACTAAGTTTAGGAAGACAATATCTTTTTTTCTTGGCTCAGGCCAGCTGTGGTTGAGCCACTGTGGAACAGATGCCCGCGATATCCCAGGACTAATTCATAAATCACAGCAAGGACCAGTTCTAGGTGCAGATGGAAAATTGAGAAGGCTGTGGCAGAAAAGATAATGTGTGGATACGTATTGGGTTTGCGTGGCAAGGTTTTGGTAGCAGGGGGGCTACAGGGGTGGTTTCTGTAAGAAGCTGCTAGAACCTTCCCCTATGTCTGACAGAGCCAATGCCAGCCGGCTCCAAGATCGACCTGCTGATGGTCAAGGCCGAGTCCATCAGCGA
>NW_008794444.1:4125706-4131501 GCF_000699145.1 Aptenodytes forsteri
GTGGGAGGGACCCCATGCTGGAGCAGGGGAAGAGTGTGAGGAGTCCTCCCCCTGAGGAGGAAGGAGCGGCAGAAACAACGTGTGATGACCTGACCACAACCCCCACTCCCCGTCCCCCTGCGACACTGGGCGGGAGGAGGTAGAGAAAATCGGGAGTGAAGTAAAACCGGGGAAGAAGGGAGGGGTGGGGGGAAGGTGTTTTAAGATTTGGTTTTATATCTCATGATCCTACTCTGATTTGATTGGTAATAAATTAAATTAATTTTTCCCCAAGTTGAGTCTGTTTTGCCCGTGAGGGTAATTGGTGAGTGATCTCTCCCTGTCCTTATCTCGACCCACGAGCCTTTTGTCACATTTTGTCTCCTCTCTCCAGCTGAGGAGGGGAGCGATAGAGCGGCTTTGGTGGGCACCTGGCATCCAGCCAGGGTCAACCCACCACAGGATATAACTAAAGCAAGTTACATGAAATGGGATAAATGAATATGTCCTGGGGGAAAGATACATGTTCATAGCACAAAACATGAAAATAGCAATGCCAGATTTATTGCCCTCTTTCAGAGTCAGAAACCAATAGGTTGAAATGAGATATATTGGATAATAAATCCTTACTAAGTGTGAAGGGCTGAAATTATACATAATACAGTACCACATGGCTTTTTGGATATGGTCCACTAAACTCCTTTCCTCTCTAGTAACTAATTTTTCCCTTTATGTTTCTGTGTGGACTGTCCACAATATAACAGGTTTTCCTGGTACAGCTTTTGGAAAAACATACTGCAGGTCAGAGCACCATGTCGAAACACCATCACTTTGACTCTGTACTGTCACAGTTACAGCAACATACTTACACTAGGAATAGGAATAGCAGAAACTTCAGCCTCTAACATCTTAGCATCCTCAGTCTTAGAAAACAGAGTCAGAAGGGGCATGAGCAGATCATCCTGCCCTTAATTACATACATTCACTCTCTCCTCCCCCCACAAACCCTGTTTCCACCTGTGCGTTACTTTCATCTTAATTTATTATCTTTTAAAACCCATTTCCTACTTTCATTTCCAGGTTGCATCCATCGATAAGTCCTCAGTCCTCCCCTGAGGTAGCTGACATCTGTCACGATGTACCTTTCTGTAATGTCTCTACTGTTTGTATTTAGCAACCAAAGCCGAATGCAAATATCAAAGCATTTGCAAATATTTGCTGGGTTTGAGTCCATAAACACTCAGACCAGGCACCATTTGGACTACTGGGAAGTTCTGAATATTATGGATATTGGCAGAAAGGAAAAATATTTCCACACAGTGGAGATGAAAGATCCCTGTGGGTGAAGGAGACATTCTGACAACCACAGAAACTTTATCATGCATCCATAGTGACCTGCGTTCATACACCGGGTACCTCCACACCTGTGATTGCAAAAGCTCCTTCCGGGTTAAGGAATTGTTTAAGCAAACATAGAAATGTTATCAAGCAATTGAAGTGGCCAATGGCATAGCACCTGTATTGATTTAAAGATTATGAATATAGGAAATAGCCACATCCAGTAATCGTCTGCAGGAGGCAAACTGGCAGAATTTTACTTTCACATATGAATCTGTTAATTCTGAATGATAGAAAGTAATTTGTGAAACACAAATAAATTCTGGAAAGAAGCGTAGTCTTAATTCATTGCAAAAAAAAGTCTCGTCTCTTGGGCCTGGGGGGATTTGACTGAATCAGGGCTGCAGTTCAACGCCCTTTCTCTAACCACAGTCAGCACCAGTGATTGAAGAGGAAGATACAAGTGTGAAAACCAGCAGTGCAAAGTCATAAGCCGGTGGGGACACTCCTGTGTCACACCCAGCAGCCAGAAGCTGCCTTCTGTCAAAGCACGAAGCTGTGACGTACGTGGAGAAGTGTGTGTACGCTTTCCGAACGCAATAGGTTTTGGTCCTTCAGTGGCCTTTCTCGAGGGGCGGTGGTGGGAGACGGCTTGTGCTGGAGAGCTTGTTTTCCCAGTCCTGGTAGTCCAGCAAGCTGTAGGAATTAATTTTATTTTAGGAAAGGTGAACTATCCATCAGTAAAATGGCGATTCCTCACAATTCCTGTTAAATGTCATTCTTGATATTTACCCTCTCCCCCCAAAAAAAATATTGCATGACAGCAATTGCTCAGGATAAAGGATCACAAAGGATAAAGATTTGGGTCCTTCTGTGTTGTTGGTTTTCTTGGAAAATCGTTAATTTGGCAATATGTCAAAAAGAGGATAGTGGCATTTCTCTGCAGTGCAGCTCATGAGGATCGTTACAATCAAGTGCCCTGGAGATGGGGAAGGCTTTTGTAGTAAAACCTCCCTTTCTCTTCCAGACACTGGAGAACAAAAGAGAAGAGTACTTAGAGCGGGGCAGCTCAGCCTTGCTAACTGGAAAAGCCAGAAGGCACCAGCTCTGTCTGTCAGTTTTAAGACCTTTTCCATATGATTCCTGTAGTCCGCAGTGATAAGAGGAACCAGCAGCACTTGCATCTATTTTGGGCAGCGAATTCTTGTGCAAGAGGAGGCATATATCATATCTACTTATTTTTCCAGCATTTTTAGATGGTTCAGCAGATTTACAGATTTATCATCTTCATAACACTCTTATACTACTTCCCAAAGCTACAGAAACCAATAGCAACATTTGATGGCCGTGAAATCATATTTATGGGATCCATTAAAAACTCCGTATTGGTAGTTAAATCTGGAACCTGGCATAAGCGATGAGAGTATATTGGAGAAGCCCCTGTGGAGCAGCATATGTGGGCTCATGTTCATAGCATCAGGAGGCATCTGTCACAAATTTCAGCCCTCCCAAGCAGATCTAATCTGGCATTAGTGTTCAGGAAGCAAGGCACATCCAAGAAAGCGTGTGCGAAGATGGGCTTTTAGATAAGTGTTCATGTTCCCACTGCATCAGAAGGCTTTGACTTACATATTTTGTAGAGAAGGTACAGCAGGAGAGAACAGTCTTTCCAAGCTAGAAGAAAATAGCCAGACTGACTGACAGGCAGACAAGGGAGGCTGTCACACAGTGCCCAGCAAAGCAAAGGCTCTCAGGCAGGGTTTGGGGATGACGTGCCCTGTGACCATGGCCCATGGACCCGCACTGCCATGGGCAGGACACTTGCTGTTCGTGTGCGACTCCCCAGGGCGTGCAAAGCGCTTACAGGCTCCTACAGATCCCACCAACTGCTGTTCAAGCTGAGCTGTGCTTCTAAGGGGGATTTCACTGCAAAACTGCCTCCCAGCATCAGTCTAAGTGGCATCCACATGACAAATAACATGTAGGAGGGTAATGAATGTACGCTAATCAGCCTTGCACACCGAATTTTTTGAGGGTGGGTTTGTTTCCAAGCAGTGGGGACTCGGCACATCTGATGTCTGAGCAGAGGCTAAGGACTGTGCTCACGAGGCAGCAGGGACACAGTCAAGTGTCTGCCTTGTTCACGGCAAAGGAGAGTCACGGGAGACAAAAGTGGCACGAAAGGGTGACAGGGATGGCTGTACCACTGCCCTGTGCCCCTGACTTACAACGGCACATTTCACCTGCTGCAGACCCACACCACCACCTTGTCATTTGTCTGACCACGGAGGACTTTCTGTAGAAGATGGGTTTTGTTGAATCAGATCAAGACGAAAGTGCTGCAAGTATTGATCTGCAGTGGGCTGCAGCAATCATCTTTAAATATGACAAAAGCACATTTTTTTCCTTTCTAAAGCTTCTGTTTTAGCAATGCTTTAGCTAGTCGGAAAACTGCTGACACTAAGATAAGGGTTCACTACCTTATTTGCTGCTTCCTGGGAGTCAGAAGCCCCCATCAAAGGAATTTAATCTTACTAATCACAGACGTGCCCTCCACAACGACCTTTCATTGCCTTTTAGAGGTGATTCTTGGACCACTGCATTCAGAATATCTTGGCAAGCTGAAGGATGAACCAGTCCTTCAAAATCTTTGGGCCCAAGCTCTTAACTGGGAATGATGCAGGGATGCCTTTTCATCAGAGAGCTCCTTGTTGTAACGAAAGTGCCAAGTAAGGAGATCTTCCAACACCTCCCGCAGAGGCTTACAGCATGTCCTCTCGTGATGGGCTCCCATCCTCCCTGATGGCACAACGCAAATGGCATTATGACCTGATTCCTTTCAGCATTTTGCTGAGGAGACGCAGCAGGGAGAAGTTTCTGTTTTATTTTAATTACTGCTCTTATGCCCTCTCTCCCTAGCTGGGAAGTTGCTGGCTTTCTAAACTATCCAACCCTAGGCAGCAATTTCCTGAGCAATTAGCTCTGGTAGCAAACATCTTACTTGTTTTCCTGGGGTCAAGTCAGAATAGGCATTTAAAGCACTTGCCAAGCAATTTTAGTGGCACCAAATACAAAATCGGTCCCCAGTCTGCAGACACCAGGCTAAAGATTGCTCGTGGCCACCGTGCATCTTCACCTTTGGCCACAGGACACCAATGCTGCTACTACACAGGCTGCCTGAGGCTTGGTGGACCTAATCTCACACCACTGTTGCTCTTGGAGGCATCAGCAGCATAAAAGCAGAAAGCATTTAATCTTGGAGCATGCCAAAACGCGCCCTTCCCAAACTGCACCCTGGGGGAGAGCCACTCATCTGCAGCCCCGGGGCCCCGGTCAGAGCCATCAGGGATGGGTTTGTGGACTGTTTTGTTCATACGAGGAACACGTGAAATGCTGAAAATCAATTAATAGGATCAATCAATCCCCTTGAGCAGCTCCTTCACTCATCCTTGACTAGGTACTTCATTAATTAGAGAGGGGTGAGTTAATGGCACCCACCTCCTCTTCTTTCCGAATCCATTTCTTACCAAAGACCTGTTTGAAGTGAGTATTTTCTTTATGTAGTTGTATAAACCTACAGGACAAATCCTTCTAGCATATTCAAAGGCATTAGCAAGGGACTTAACACCAATATGTTTGCTTTCCCCTTATCTGTGTGTTTCTGATTCCTTTACATTGCTAATATGCTTTTAATTTATTTTCCTTGCTTTGTTTGACTGCGGCTCATCCTTTTGTTCTCTGACAATAATGCCAGTTCAAAATCCAAATGCCTGCCCTGGCCGCAGCGAGGTATTGACATTTTCCTTACCTCTTCAATTATTAACCACGTTGCCATTGCACTGAATCAAAGTCTCAGACCCTTCATGCGATGCCCTGACAAGAGCCATCTGCTTAATTCTAGCCTGAAAAGCAGCTCGAGTTGAGGTTGGCGGTACCACCCATCCATGCACGAAAGCTGAAGCGTCTACAGGCTGGAAAAAGCTTTATTACTGTATATCAGCCTCCAAGCTCAATTTCAGCACCAAAGCTCACACATTTTATGATACCGCATATTGTCTCTACTAAAATCTCATTATATCTTTGTAGTTACCTCATCCCACTGCGGAATAATGTGTGGTGTTAATGACGCAGCAATGGTAATAAAGTGTCCCTATGATGATTTAAAGCAAAAACAGTTCTCCCCCTGAAAAAGCCTTATAAGTAGCACTTACTTTTATGATGGACTGCTCATTCACTTATTAAACATTTATTGTTTCCTCAATAAAAGTAATCTTAGATGTATTCAATTATTAATATAAATAAGGCACAAAATGTGAAACAGCAGCAATCTCATTTTCTTTTTTGCATTAATCTTCTTTCTTATTCAACCATCACAAGAGGAGAGGGGGAAAAAAAAACATTCAGACTTACTGAAAAACACAGTTGGCACGAGAAAAGCAAAATTCTTATCTATATCTGTGTCAGGGCCAAAAAAAAGA
>NW_008794444.1:4131613-4136132 GCF_000699145.1 Aptenodytes forsteri
TCTGTGTCAGGGAAAAAAAAAAGATTAAAACTCCTTGGAAACCCATAATGTTTCCAAATATGTGGTGGAGTATTGTCAGTTTTGTGCCCCTAGCCTGAAAATAACTAATGAAAACTGAGACTGCCACAACTGTTCAGCGAGGACTGCACTGGGGGAACGCAAAATAGGACTGATATAGCTCTGTATTGCATCTGTATAAATACAAACACACACACGTCTATGTATTTTTAATATATATACACACCCCCCCTCATACACACATGCCCATATTTGGATGTTAACACAGCATTAGCTTTAGGTTATTATTTCTTACACAGAGCGCAGATCTTTAAAAACTAGGTCTTCTATAAATCCCTTTGGATCAACATTTATGGGATCACAGCAAGAGTTTTGGGGTTCGTACCTATCAAGTAGCCACAGATTAGCACATCTCCAGGCACCAGCTGAGGGCAGCATCTGCGGTGATCATGGGCACTTCGGGTCGGTTTGGCCCACGGTGATTAGGAAGGAGTTAAGTTCCCATTGCCAGTTGACTGGTGTATTTGAAATAGGTTTACAGACAGTTGCTCCTGTGAAAGTCTATTTTTTGTTATAAGTGTTTTCACTCCATGTTATCGGTGACACCCTCGACAGCGATACCTATGTGCTCCCAGTGCAACATCAGCTGAATGCAAGTTACAAGCTCCGAGTCTCACAGTGGGCAAACTTTCAAGTTTTATTTGAATCTTTTCAGGCTCTTTGCCTAGATTTAGCTGTGATTTGGTAGTTTGGAGTGATCTTTTACTCCAAAAATGGCTAGGATAAAATTGGTTTACATTTAAGTAGAAGTTATTTGTTCATGATTTGCCCTCTCCATTCTTCCTCCCATTTTGCAGATGTATCTTATAGAGGAAGATGCTTGGAGGATAGGAAGAGAAGAATGTCTTCCGGCTCTAATATTTCTGAAGTATTCAAACTGAGAAGAAACCGTGCAATACGAGAAGTGAAGAGTGAGAGGTCATGGACTGTTTGTTCTAGTCACCTCAATGCCAGACTATGTTGGCAGCATATGCAAACCTCCAAATTAAATGAAAAATTGTCCTTTAGTTGGCAACTGAAGCAAGCAAACAGATAAACATAGAAACCCGATGACTTGCACTGCTCTAGAAATCTTGTAAATCTATCATCATTTGTTTATGAGGTTAAAAAAAAATTATGAAACAAGCATGCAGATGATTAAGCTTCTGAACAAGAGGGCAGAGAAAAGCATAGATCATCTGAAACCAGGAGCCATCAAAATTTGAAGAAAAATTTGTAAGCTGGTTTGAGATTTCACCGATATTTTGAAATTTGAAACTGCAACTATATTTCTGAAGTTTTTGCTTGCCTGATTCTATCCTACAGCAGTTAGAAAATACCTTTAAAAGATAGGGGGATTGTGAAAACTCTCTTTTTTTCCCCTGCTTGTTTTAGCTCCTAACCATCAAATTCTGATGTTGAAGCAATGTTCACAGCCAAAATTATTTAGAACCTGCACAAAGAGCCAGAACTAGCATTTTATTTCACTAGCATTACATTAATTATGGAGTAAGGTCTTCTGTCTTACTTCCAAATTAGATACCAGTTCATCAGGATTTAGCCATTTATTTAGTTTTACACATTGTGGATAAACCCATAAGTCAATGGAATTACTTGACAGCCATGAAATACCAATATACAGTTTTGGATGATCCTGGGCCTGAGCCAGAACTAGCATTTTATTTCACTAGCATTACATTAATTATGGAGTAAGGTCTTCTGTCTTACTTCCAAATTAGATACCAGTTCATCAGGATTTAGCCATTTATTTAGTTTTACACATTGTGGATAAACCCATAAGTCAATGGAATTACTTGACAGCCATGAAATACCAATATACAGTTTTGGATGATCCTGGGCCTTATTTACTGTTGTAGACCAAAATATAAATAAAGTGAACTCTTCAAAAAAACTCTGAAACATCATTCTCAGATAAAACCTTGAAATTTTGCTCATCACAACTAAAAAAAAAAAATTAGTTGATAAATATATAATAAAAACAGCCCAGCACGTAGGGCAGAGCAAAAGGAGCAGCCCCTGAACCCGGGAGTCCGTCAGCATTCAAAAAGGCTAATAGCAAAATTACCCAAACCACTAAAATTGCACCCCTATGTCCTCATGCTCTGTTAATGGTCAAATGATTAGAAGCGCCCAGTCGTGGAAATTCTACTGCTAAGGATCCCCTTATAGCCTGCAGTCATTTACTCATTGCCAGTAGCACGTACAATATATATGGCTCACTATTACCATTCTTACTTTGCTGCTTTTTTATCAGCTTTTGCGTATCATGATATCACCTTAGTTGACAAGTGCATATGTGGATAGACACACAAAAAGGGAAGAAGAAAACAGCTGAAGAAATGGAAAAGATAAAAATCTGTTGAAGTCAAATTGAGTTTTTATATTAGAATTGGCTTAATCAGGTGCATCATCTATGACTACTGGAGGAGGAAAAAATCTGCTGGAATGAAGAACACAACTTTAGCTATGCACGCTTGCTTTTTTCAGAATTTAGAAAAAGAAAATCAGATGTTAATGATAGCTGTTTCGAAAGGGAAAAAAGTAGTGTACATCACAACTGTGAATTGGGAACGCCTTTGCTATTGCATTGTATGCAAAGGTTCCTTATTCCTAATGAACGGTTTTAGTGTCATGAAGAATACATCTAATCATGCTTGTAAGGTGAAGAATATTCCAAATTTCAAAATAACATGTTTAGATGCAGAGATGGGCAAAAAGAATCATAGAATCATAGAATCATTGAGGTTGGAAAAGACCTTTAAGATCATCGAGTCCAATCGTCGACCCAACACCACCATGCCCACTAAACCATGTCCCTAAGTGCCTCATCTACTCGTCTTTTAAATACCTCCAGGGATGGGGACTCCACCACTTCCCTGGGCAGCCTCTTCCAATGTTTCACCACTCTTTCAGTAAAGACATTTTTCCTCATGTCCAAAGAGCATGGTCATGTCCAAAGAAGCAGGTCATTTAAAAAGGAAAGTGATTCAGTTATGAACAGCAATATTTTGAACAATTTAAAACCATTATCTGTGGACTGATTTTTTTTTGGCTTCAGAGATATTGGACTTAGAGGAGACAATCCAGTCGGGAATCACAATGCATTTTGCCTGTGAAAACTGCAGTTTGCCTATGAAATCTGGAGTCACTTCTCAGATAACCCATTGCTTGAAACAACAGAAGAACGTGTACAGAGAGATGAGCAATTCTCGTCTCAAGAGAATTTGTTATCTAAAGAGGAGGGAATATTTTGCATTAACCAAGAAGTATTGTTCATTTTGAGTATTCATTTGAGTATTGTTCTTGTTGTATAGGCTCCATACAAGATACATGTCATCTTTATCACCTGAATTTCAGTTTGCGATAGATAATTAATTAAAATACCAATGGAGGGTTGGAGGGTTGTCTTTTTTTTTGTGTGTGGGGGTTTTTTTTTCTTTTTTTCATCATCAGTCATGGCCTTGGACTTGAGTATGTTTTGAAGTGGTAGTAAAATTCTTGTAGAAGGAAAATCTATATCAGATTGTCAGGATCAATTGGATTACCCTCTCATCAAACGTGTTAGGACACTTGAAAAGTCTGAAGGTACAGCACGTACTGAGTGGCTTTGAATGGAATATTCTCTGGGGAGCATATGCTCCACAGGGTGCCATATTTTGACTGTGAAAAAATTTCATAAAGCTTTTCTTTAGTTTTCTTATGCCAGAATGTGCTTGTTTCCTTTCTTTGCGTGAGTCACGTGTTTGTGAAGATGTTTCTAACAGCTGATGACTGGCTCACGCTGAGTTATGAAGTGATTAAAGCAGCCTTGATTCTTTGGACAACGATCAACTTCAGCAAAAAACCACACAACTCATGGAGCTTGCATTAAATTGTAGCTAAAAAAAATAAAAAGAGAAGATTTTTGAATCAGCATTTTTAAGTATTCTTTGGAATAAAATACTGATCTATTACAATGAAATAGCAGGACCGTTTGAATACGATG
Organism: Aptenodytes forsteri; assembly: GCF_000699145.1. Lineage (NCBI taxonomy): Eukaryota > Metazoa > Chordata > Aves > Sphenisciformes > Spheniscidae > Aptenodytes > Aptenodytes forsteri. The sequence goes on from NW_008794444.1 coordinate 4,135,677, forward strand.
TGGACTTGTATGTTCTCGTTAACACCATCATCAAGTCTTTCAAATCATATGCACAAGGCTTGAGAGACCAGTTCAGTGTAATTGAATTCAAGGCAAAGCCTACAGACTGAAGAGGCTGATTACAGCAATAGAAGTGTGAAACTATGGAGTATTTGTCTAATGACTTTTTGAGGAATTGCTGGTGAAGCTGTTCTTCAAGGACAGCAGAGGACTGAAGGCAAAATATACGTGCCCATTATTGACTCTTTGACAGATAGTTCAGCATAAAGAAACAAAGCACATTAAAACAGCTACAAAACTGCATGATACACGTGTTAGGGAAATAACAGAGGAGTGTGAGACGTTTCTTTATCATAGCTGAGGAAAAATGTGTCTTCTTTCTGAGTGTAATTATGTCGTGGTTTAACCTCAGCCGGCACCTGAGCCCCACACAGCCGCTCGCTCACTCCCCCCCAC
>NW_008794444.1:4136458-4152574 GCF_000699145.1 Aptenodytes forsteri
ACTAGTGTAAGCACTGCTCAGCAACAACTAAAACATTGGTGTGTTATCAACATTGTTCTCATCCCAAATCCAAACCACAGCACTGTACCAGCTACTAGGAAGAAAATTAACTCTATCCCAGATGAAACCAGGACAAATTATTTCAACACATTATGTCTTAGTAATAAAATATCCAAGTCTAGTCTTCATTTTGGCAGAAAACAGACAAGCTGGAAACCACTTTCCTAAATACCAATATTGTTTTACAGATTTTCTTGTCTATGACTGTCTGCAGTAGCAAACGGTTTTGAAGTAAAAACCAATTCGAAATGAGCAGCACCGCCTTACACTACCAGTTGATGCTAAATTCCCACTGAAGAATATTGAATCCATTTTTTAAAGAAAACTATATTTTTTCAGAGTTCCTTTGTGATATGCTTGACAAAAAAAATCTCAGAAATAATCTTCTGAATTTTTCTCTCTCTATTTTAATCTTCAAATATAAAAAAATTTCTCACCCGTCACATAAAGAGGTATGTCGCTATGATATGCTAAACAGACACTTAAGCCACTAATCTGTGTTTATAGTAACTTAAGCACCAGACAAGTGTCCTAACAAGTGTTGCTGACTCAACGGGAAGATCATCATGCATCCATCAGGAGGGAGTGTGGAGACTAATGTCCTGGTTTAATTAAAAACCAAGCAAATACTTTGGTGAGGGCTGGGGGGTAAGGACTGAATAGGAAGGAACCCAGGGAAGAACTGGGCAGAGGAGGTGAGATGTATGAATGATTTGATTTTGTTTCTACCTAAAATACATGCGCTACTGCACAAGAAATTCTCGGGCAAATACAGATTTTATTGACTTTTACCTTTACAAGGGCAGAGGAAAAGATAAAGGCAACATATGATACATCCCTTTTCTGTGGAAATAGCAGTCGAAAATTTGGGGAATGGTTTGTACCCAGCAATCTTCTCAAGGACACCCACAAGGCAGGAGAAAGCTGTTCCCTGGCTGCCCAGGTTGGGTGAGGAGTTCAAGTGGTACGTGTGAAGAAGAATTGCAGCCACTAGCATTCAGCAAGGTCATGTTGTCCTCTCTGTTTGGAGGTCAGTGGGAAGCGAGCACAGAGTCTGCAACACATGCTTTGATCAGTGTTTTTGGGTCTTTGTTCCCACCAGAAGTCTCCTCACCTGTTTAGTTACCCCATTTTCATCACTAAGGAAAAAAGTTTCATAGCGAACACCAATGCAGAGTCAGGGCCTGGGAAACCTTCTTTGTCCTGCTGTCAGACGCAGAGGAAGAGCACAGCCCAACAGCCAAGAAACTAATTTATTTGATTTTTAATAATTCTGAGGAGCAAGAAAAGTTAAACAAACACACACACACTTAATGTTTTTGCTGTTAGAAATTTTGATCCAGAGCTGCACCATTATTGTTTTAATTTGTGCAAGGCAATCTGCTATTTTTGATCGTTTCAGTGGAAGGACTCGGGAAGATGGCAGCCCAGACATCCATCTGGACTACAGTTAATATAAAATAATGCATGCCTCAGCTGTTTTATTGCTGGTAAGAGTATGAGCACTGGGAAGAAAGATGTTCTGCTTGCTCGTTGTATAAAATACTGACTTTTTTTCTACACATAAAACAGCTTCTAAAGGTATCAGCTGAGAAAGGACTAGCAGACAGGACATCAGCTTAATCCTGTTTTGTTCTTGATTATTCAGTTTGCAGTTGTGGGTAGGAGTCCCAACACAAAACATCAGATGTATGCCGAAGGTACCTTAGAAGGATATCTGGTCCATCGCTTTCTGTCCCCCTCACCTCCAGCAGAATCAATTCCACCTATGTCCTTCCTCACAGATATATGTTGGATATTTTTCCTGGTAATCAATGATGGAAGTTCTACCACTTCCCCAGGTAATTTTATAAGAATAATTTCCACCCTACCACTAGACTGCTTTCCTAACGTTTAGAAATACACTAAGTTTGTCTAGCTGAAGAAGTGGTAAATGATATCCCTTTCTCTGAGGATTTAAGCAGTATATTACCCCGGACGGGATTTCCTTCCTAATGTTTGATTTTAAGAATAACAGCTGTTCTTACATGAAATTCAGCACTAAATGAGCCATCCAGCTAATCTACTCAGAGCATCAATCTTAGCCCAAGCATTGCCTTTAACACCTGCTCAGCTCTTTCCTGCAGTTCACTGGTGGGTGACTGGTCTCCATCCCTCAGATGAAGTCCCTGGACAGGGGGGTTAGTTTGTCCCTAAGGCCCATGAGTTGACCTTCAGGATCTTTCTCTCCTTCTCCAGGGTGGAGCCTCTAGACCCACTGAGAACCCTTCTAAGGTACTTCACAAACATCTTCATTTCAAGTATATCAGTCATCCTTGTTGTCAGGGATGCTGATGAAGTTTTGCTGGTTTAATCAGCTGAGGATCTGGCACGGATCCTGTAAGATTTGGAACCAAGTCACATTTCTTTGCCTGCCTTTGGGTTTACAGCACACTTGTGGCTCTTCTCCTAACTGTCCTTCCCTGACTGCCGGCAGCCCAATGCAACAGGTCTGAATGTGGCCAGATTGGATGATTTCAGCCATGCAATGTGACTTACTGCTCTAATTCTCCCAGAGGCTGGAGGTTTTCTGTTCTTTTTGGAAACAGAAGAATCCCATTTTTTTCCGATAAGAAAGTGTAACAGCAGGGCTGTAGTTCTAGCTGAAAACCTATAGGAACTATCAGTGTGAGTTTGCACTGTAGAAAGCAAATACAAAACTCCATCAGGATAATTTGTAGCTCCAAAGACTTGAAATTTTTCTATTATACAATATACTCTGAGAGATACTCTCCAGCTGACCCCTCCCTTGGAATTGGGCTGTGTAATCATGATCACACAAGAGTGCACTGATGTATCTTCATTGCCATCCCTGTGGCTCCTGGTGTCTGTGACTCCTCACACAAATCAGCATCCATAGCTTTACTTATTGTAAGGAACATAAACGGATGGTTTCCACTAGAAGCAGTATAGGAGAATAACCATCTCTCTAAAGGGTGGCTTCTCACGGCCCTGAGAGGTGAGGCACCAGGACTGCAAAACACCTGGGAGTCCTGGTCACTCGCAGTCCACTAGAAATAAACCACCTACGTACAAATCATCAACGATAAGTAACTCCGATTATTTAAGGACTTTTTTAGTGGTAACATCTTAATCCCATTACATTTCCCTTTCCTCCCCCCCCCGCCCCAGTTATGAAGGGCTTTTTGTGAAGAACAAGCCAGTATGGAGACTAAAACTACATGTTAGGTAGGCAAAGCCAACCCTTCCAACCAACATTTCTACGATAAATAGGGGGTTTTTAGCCCTGTTCTCTCTGCACATATCCCTGGACACGTGAGCAAAAAAAAGTAAAATGTTTGTGCCACTTGCTAACCCAAGAGGCAGGGAGATGCACAGAGTAGCCAATGCAGTTACCCAGAGAGCAGCCAGAGCCCCAGACCCCAAGCTTGAGCCCTTCCCGGGCGCTCCTGGGAGCTGCTCTGTCCTGAGCCATCAATCCCAGGCACATTCATGGCACGTGGCTGCTCTCCAGGGCACAGTTAAGCTTTTCAATGTGGCCTTTGGCTTTGGACCCATTCATGAAATTTTTTACAGTGAGGGTGGTTAGACACTGGCCCAGGTTGCCCGGAGAGGTGGTGGATGCCCCATCCCTGGAAACATTCCAGGTCAGGTTGGACGGGGCTCTGAGCAACCTGGTCTAGTTGAAGATGTCCCTGCCCACGGCAGGGGGGTTGGACTAGATGGCCTTGAGAGGTCCCTTCCAACCCAAACTATTCTGTGATTTTATGATTCTATAACAAAAATAAAAGTCTCATTTTTATTATAATGAATCAGTAATACAGAATAAGTATAAAAGAGACACTCTTGGTGGGCAGCTTTTCCTTGGTAAACAACAGTATCAAACTTCCCAAGAACTTCCCCAGCTCCTTATCTGATCTCTTACTGCAATGATTCCAGCAGCTGTCAAAATCAAACATAAAGGAGCTTTAAACCACCTTTTTAAAGACTGAATAGCATTTTCATAGATTTAAGAGTCCTTCAAACCCAATTATCGAATCAAAATGCAGTTGCAGCCATTCTAACATCTCTTCAGAAGTATAAAAACGCCCATGTATAACTAATCACTCATCAGCTTGCATAGTAAATTCTTTCCCAGCGTGCGCTTTATGACCGCATGTGTGAATTAAAAGTGAAATGCGGTTCTTAGCATTCACCTATAGCCACAAAGAAGGCTATAATGTTCCCCCAGCTGCAAAAACACGAGCCCAGATCCCACAAGCCACGCGAGAAGCTCTCAGCAGGTGAAGCCAAGTGGGAGCTTTTCAACAGGCCCACCAGCTAAGACCTCCATCAGCAGGTGTAGAGAGAGATACATATGAGAATGTATATGTATAGAAATAGGTGTATGTATATGTATATTTATATATGTATGTGTGTATATGTATAGAAATCTGTGGGTAGTGAAGTAACACTATGATGTGATTAGCAGCCATGCCAGTACATAATAAGAAAGCTTATGGTTTTTCAAAGCAAGATTCCCGTCTTGGAGAGCCCAGACATGTCCCACCTCGCAGACCTGGAAACCTGGTTTAAAAGCTTGAATAAGCTGCAACTAATATCAGTTGTTAATAGCTACCTTCCCTGCTGTCAGTACAGCCCCGTGGATTTACACTCTCTGATGCTGCTGCCTCCTAAATGCTTACTCTGGGGAAAAGCCTTAGCGTATTTCACATGTTTATTACTGTCATATCTTACTACAAGCAGATTCACCGCTGGTGCGAATTGTTGTGGCTCTGTGAAGTTAACATCCAGGTCTTTTCATAAATGCATATACATGGCATTATACATCACCTCTGTCCTCATGTATACACATTTATATATAGCACATAGGAATAATGATTCAAGCACCAAATTCTCAGCTAATATCACTTGGTGTACTTCTCTCAATCAATATCATTAAATATATCTCACCCTACTGCCGTTTTCCTTGTGTTTATTAGCGTTGATGGAAGTAAAAATATTGCAGCACATAAAGGGCCAGATGCCTGAAATACAAAGTGTTAGTGGTCCTAAAAGTACACTATGGCATCATTCCCTAAATTATAAAATAATTTGATTAATTTCTCAACAGGCTACTTTTTGGTTTATTTACTTATTCTTGTTACTACATTTGTGTCTGTCCTCCAACCTTATATTAAAGGCAAATAAAAACCCAATGTCTTGTCTTATTCTTGCTTTTAATTACTTGTGCCTGCAAATAATGATTTAGGCTCCCACATATATTTCTGGGCAGCATCATTATTTATTTCATTTTCTTCCTTCACTTTGCCTCACTCTTAAGTTTGTTATTGTTTTGCATTTTTTGTACCTTTTTCTTTTTTCCCAGAAGTCAAGAAAACATTTCCTGTAGAATCTTTCCTATTCCTGGACCACCATCATGGCAGGAAAATAAAATTCTTATTAAAAACCATGCAACTTACTTTTGCTTACTGACATAACCTACATGAAAATCAATGAGAATTAAATTCTGCACATAAAAATATTACTAGAGTTTTATAGGGTTTCTTTAAGGCCACATTTAATTAATAACGCTAGATTGCTTTTTTGGGTTTTTTTTTGCCATCCCATAAAAATGAAAGAAAAAGAAGTTTAATGAGTAATTATTAGAAGAGCAAACAGTATCAGAAGGGATATTTGTATTGCAGTATAAAGTATTTTTGCCCAAGGAAAGAAATAACATAAGGTTAATTGAGGAGGGAAAAAGAGCTGCTGGGCAATACACAGGCCTGGAAAGGTGAGGAAGAAAGAAACCAGAGCAAGAAGTGATTTAATTCAGTGCAAAGGACTGTGTGCAAAATAGGCATAAGCGGTTGGGTACCAAACACAGTCCGCATGTCCAGAAATTGTGCTGAGAGGGGCTGTAATAAGAACAAGGTCAGAGCAAGTGAACAAGAGACTTATTTGGAAATGAGTGTTTTCTATTTGGGGAGTCACGCGTCCCTGGAATGTTTTGCTATTTTTTTAAATAGCAATATTTCTAAAATTGTCTGGAAAAATATGACAGATCCCTGAGCACTTCCCGCTTAGGGCCAGGAGGGCATTTGCCATCATGATAGAGATGAGGAGAGAGAAACCAAAGGGCTGTCCAGGACAGAGAATGTTCGTCATCGGCACGGAGGGACCGGAGGAGAGTCTGCCTCTTCTCTTTAGGGACAGACTGACCTGCAGAAAAAAGGAAGAACAGAAAGAAAAAGAATTGTCACTTTCTCCGTAAAACACTGCTTTTAAGGTCTCTCCATCAATTAATTTCCTTTGGAAATATGGAGGATTTGGATCATTTCCTTAGGGTCTGCTGGATTTTCCTCTCTTTAACACCAGCCCTGCCCTGGTCTGGCTCCAGTGACTTCGGCAGAAATACTGCTGATCTTCATAAAAGTCAGGGCCTGTATGTACATGCTCAGATTTCCTCTCAGGAAAGAGTTCTTTAGCCAACATGCCACAAAGGTCAGAAATTGAAAATCAAATTGCTTTCTGCTTCAGGTAGCACAGTAAATGGTACTGGGTTTACAGTTTCAAAATGCCTGAAAGATTGAAACCACTACTCTGTGCACTTCCTCCAAGTGATATTGGTTGAACCAAGACCAGACCTCATCCCAGGCTGTTATTAACATTGGGTGGACAGCTCTTTGTCTAAGGGACAACAACAGGGGAAAGTGGGCTTGGGTTTTTTTGTTTTGGTTTCGGGTTTTTTTGTTGTTTGTTTGTTTGTTTGTTTTAATGAGGGAAAGTGGGCTTGGGTTTTTTTGTTTTGGTTTCGGGTTTTTTTTGTTGTTTGTTTGTTTGTTTTAATGAAAGAAAGGTTTGCAGAGAAATGATGGAGAGAAATTGCATCTGATTCCCACCCCCCCTCCTAGATGGTGAAATCTAATACCTTTGATTGATGACACCAATGGCAACCATCCCATTAGGACAGCATCTCACCCTGTGGTCGCTTCATCCAGAGGGATGGTGTATACGGGCATGTTTGGACCTCGCAGCCTTAGGTGTTTGGTAAATAATTTGCTAACTTGCTAGGTTAGTAATGTTTCAGCTACTTTTACTTCGAGCTTCTGTTTGAATATGTCTTTACCCACCATAAACTGATGTAACAGCATGACAGACAGGCTCCTGACATTTCTGCGAACCACTCCAAGCCTGAATATAATAGGAAAGAGTAATTTTGGTTTTTCAGATAGCTTAATTTAGAGCACAACAGGTATGATTGCGGCACATCTGTTACACTTTCATCCCATCGGTTACAGGGCCCATGACGTGTCATCTGAGAAGGATGAGGCAGGGTATGTTGGCCTTGGCAGGGTTTTCCATTAATGTGCTGTTGCTCCAGGATCCAAGCAAGCTCACGGAGAGCTGAGTGTGCTGTTGTGGCATCCTCTGTATTGTATACTTGCAAGTACGCCAGGCAGGGGCTGGGTTTTTGTATGTGAGATTCTTGTAACTACAGGTCCATTAGAATTTGACAATTTAATGAATGGGAAAGCCATTTTTCATTAGAAATATCTGAATGAAAAATATCTAGTCATTATCTTTGTAATGAAGCCAAATCAATGAGTGGCTTTTCAATGCTAATGTTAATGGGAAACCCAATACCTTGCCTGAGCATTGCGTAAGGTAAGTACTTTGCTACAGCAACTCTAGTATTTGGCTGTAAGCTGAAACTAAGGGGAGGTGAAAACGAGTAGATGGGTGGAAAGTTGCCTGAAAGGAATGTAAATTTGTGGTTCTCATCTAGAATTTTAAAACATGTTTATACATGCAGGCTAATCTTAAATGACACATCAGTCGTTCGTGCTCTGAACGAATGCATTTAATGTATCTTTTCCTTCCAGATCTTTTTTAAAAAACCTCTCATGGTAAAAGTAATGAGTCCCAGAGTTCAGTTGAAGTTAATGACAAACTGACGAAGATAGAAGATAATCAGTCACAACTTGGAGGTATCCCATATACTACCAGTATTAAACCTCTTTGCCTCAGGAAAGCTATCAATGCTGCTGTGCTTGAATCTATACCAGCTAGAGCCAGTGTATGTCTTGAGGAATCATAGAATCATAGAATCATTGAGGTTGGAAAAGACCTTTAAGATCATCGAGTCCAACCGTCGACCCAACACCACCACCCACTAAACCATGTCCCTAAGTGCCTCATCTACTCGTCTTTTAAATACCTCCAGGGATGGGGACTCAACCACTTCCCTGGGCAGCCTCTTCCAATGTTTCACCACTCTTTCAGTAAAGAATTTTTTCCTTACATCCAATCTAAACCTCCCTTGGCGCAACTTGAGGCCATAAATTACAGTTTATGCAGACAAAGCACTAAAGAAGAAAGCAAGCTGTGGAAAAACAGAGACACAGAGTGGTGGTTGGCGGAGGAGGTAGTTGCTTTGCTTTGTCTTAAGACAGGAGAAAGGAAATCTTGTTTGTATTGACAGGGGAAGAGCCAGAGGAGAACTTGGAGTTGTACAAGAGGGGATGGGAAGGTGTTGCAGTGATGGGGAGGAAGAGAATAGGAAAACGTGCATGAAAGAATGAGAGGCATTTGAAAAGCAGTGGCTGAAGAAAAGAAAACAAAAGGTGAACCTGAATCTTGCTTTTGTCATTTTTCTCTTAGAAGAAACCAGCAAAATCCTGCACTGAGAAGCAGAGAGAGAAGGCTCCAAGGAGAAAGTCACACGTGGCAAAAAGGTAGCAAGGACGATGGCCACCACACCAGCCTGGGGAAGGCTAGAGTTGGTTAGCCCACAGGAAGGCAGAACTGGAGGGTGAGGAAGAAATGCCTTGGGGAAGAAGTGAGCCTGGCCACCACCAGTGGCTCTGCCAACACAGGTCAAGACTGAAAGGAAGGCAAGCTGCTACAGATATGGTGTCCATCCAGTCATATCACTGTTTCTATGGCAAACAGACCCCCAGGCTGCCTGTTTTTAAATCTGTGCTGGAAAACTGTTTTCTAAAAGTCCATTTTCTTTCTAGAGTATCAGAGCTGGCTCAGATTGACAGGCATAAATGCAGCGTGGCCCACAGTTTGCTCACCTGTACATCAAGGTTCACTGGCTTGTGCGCTACAGGAAAAAAAATCCTTTTGGCACGTTGCTGCAATGCATAGTTTTTATAGGTATCGGATGACTCAACTTCCATTCAGCTGTAATTGATCATGGAGTACTTGGACGCTGCGCCTGTCATCAGCTGTGAGTGCATGTGTGTTCTCCATTCATGGGAAAATGGCATGGCCTTCTCGTCTTTGCACTAAGAGAATATTTTAAATATTCTGAAACGCACGGGTATAAACTTGGCATCACTCAGCTGTTAAAACCTGCTATTTTAAAAACATGGGTTTTCAATTGCCCGCCTACTATAAAGCCACTTGTGAAGAAAAGGGAAGGAGTACTTAGTACTTTTGGAAAAAATCCATAGTCCTTTTAATCATGATGATTGTCACTGCTTACTTACATCAAACTGACACCGAAAGATTGCAGCCCTGTTGGATAGCTGCTGTGCATAAGAAAAATGCTTCTCAAGGCAAAGATCTTATACTTCAGCTGCAGCCTCCAACAATTCCGTGTTGTAATTACACAGCGGTGCCTTGTGGTTGAGGACTCCCTCTTCAGATCAGCTGAGACCTAGACAAAGCAAGGCTGTCTGCGGGGATGAAAGCACAAGGTGCAGGCATCAAGGAGGGATTTCTGACTAAGCGTGCTTCTGCTGATGCAAAGAGCAGAGGAGGGCTAGGCAGAGCTGGGAAGGTTCCCAAAGAAGTCAGTGTTCAGGAGAGCCTGAATGGAAATCTTACAGTCTCTGGAGAATTAGGATGAAGGGGAGGGAGGGGAAGTAACCTAATTACATGGTTAAACCACATGGAAGTTGTGAGATATTTCAGTAACAAGTGATAATAACAGGCTGCCCAGGGTTGAGTCACCATCCCTGGAGGTATTTAAAAAACGTGTAGATGTGGCGCTTGGGGACATGGTTTAGTGGTGGATGTGGCAGTGTTAGGTTAACAGTTGGACTCCATGATCTTAAGGGTCTTTTCCAACCTAAATGATTCTATGATTCTGTGATTCTATATTCACAGACACAAAGCATCCCTGGTGAGGATGTGGGCTCCAAATAGCTGAGCAATAGCATTCCGGGTTCTGCTCAGAATAGAAGTGTTTTAATGAAGTAATAGGAAGAGACATCTGAGAAGACAATATGTATTCCGTAGGCTTAGCGCTACGTATGCCGGTGGTGCAAATTCAAGACACAGTGATGGGTAAAGACATGGCAGTAAGAGACTGGAGCTGCAGTCTGTTGATGCTGGGAGCAGTAGCTGGGTAGGAAATGCTGAAGCAAGATCAGCCATAGTCTTGCTCGTGAGCCAGACGTGATGGCTGGAAAGGTCAGAAATGCTTGTGTGTACTGCCTGGGGCCTGATGGCAAAAGAGTAGGAGTTCATGCTGCTCTTCATGGATGTAAAACCAGGTTTTATGTACACAGATAAGTGACTGAAAATCTAGTACAGATCAGCCCCACCTATCCATCCACACATTTAGCTCTCCAGCCTGGATGCTTTGTGAGAGGAAGGAAAAAGAGAGTTATCCAGTCCTGTCCTCTCGTTCCAGGCATTAGCAGCCCAGGTAGAGGTTTGCTTTTTTTTTTTCTCTTATTCCTTTGAGTTTGTGATTCATAGCTGACCCTTAACTATGGACAACTAGAGAGGATGTTGTAATATTGACAGTCTCTCTAAGAAGATAGTTGTTCCCTAACTTTTCATAACATGTTGCTTCGGAATTCTCACCTTGAGGAACAGCAAGGAAGACCTTAGCGCACTCTGGAAGTCCACCCATCTGGTGAAGGCTGAAGTGGAGAGCGACCATCAATCACCAGACATGGATGTGACAGCTACGCACTGTGCTTTGTTTTTTCTTATCTTTCTGCATACTTTCCTGAGGCACTCCTCCTTGCTGCCCCAGCTCTCCAGCACACACAGCCCATGCCTGAGGTCAGTCCTGCAGCCTGCTGAGACATCTTCCCAATGACTCCTCGGCTAGCTAGGGACATCTGTGCTGCTCCAGTGGCAGCACAGCTCACTCATGCACCGCAGACTTCTCATCGCTGGTGTTGCAATCAGCAGTAACTGAACCAGTTTTTGCAGAGTCACCAGGGAGGTTGTTCATCTGCATGCATTAACTGAAGGGCAATCCAGTATACTGGGGAGCCAGACTTTCCCCAGCAAAGCTGTGTAAATATAACTCCAAAGGATTCACAGACATGCTGGGAAGTTTCCTCTGGGCCAAACAATATTTTAATTCATTGATAGCATTTTAATTTTCTCATGATGAAGGATCTCTAAAGGCAACTACATTGGAGAGTGAGAAAGGGTCAAGAGGCAATTAAGAAAGGAAGATCTTGCTTTTCACTGCTAGGAAAAACAGTTAATTAGATGAAACAAGTGAAAAAGAGAGAGAGGGAGAGAAGAGCTGAACTGTAATTTGGAAAATGTAAAAAGCTTTCTATCAAATAAATTGATTAGCAGACTAATCATAATCAGGACTCTTGGATTAGCAGTTAATTTGTGGAATCAATTAATAGTGGTATTTTTCAAATCACAGTTTCCTCCAGAGCACAGGGAATTCATTGCAGCATGTTTTTAGAGATAACAGATGCTGTATTAGGGCTGAGGAATGATTCCCCATCAATATAACAGTTCTGTTGTACCCTGCTTTCAGGATTTTTCTTTTTAGGGATTTTTTTTGTGTGTGAATGGGTGTTGGCTAAATTGGTTTAACTCCTTTCTCGTTGCCTCTGCAGTTGCTCAATTTTTTACGTTAAAGAACAAATTATTCTCCCAATAACTTTTCAGTTCTCTCTGCTTGGTTTGAGGGTTCACGTGATAACCTCCTCTCTTGAGGCTGAACAGCAATTTCCTGCGCTATGAAATAACAACCGAAAACTTAAACAAAACTTTGTGGGACTTTGCTGTCCTTGTGCTTTAAGGCAGCTGGGGCTGGGGGTGCTACAGGAGCTGAACACTGGGAATCTGGGACTTCCCACGGACTTCAGCTATCCCTGGGCCTGTCCTAGTCACTGTGCTGGATTTCATGGGAAGGTAAAAAATTGTGGTCAGATGCAGGGGCCTTAGGTAGTTCATTCCATGCAGAATAACTCCATGTTGCTACCTGTTCATTAACAGCATGCATCATACTACGTAATTGCATGAACTTAGACTAAACCTAAAACTTATTTTGGCAGTAATTCTGTGATGGTTGGACAATTGCTGCCACAGCTAAACCAAACTGAAATTATCTCAGGCCATGGCAGGACCAGACAGTTCTTGAGACCAGAGGTTGGTGCTTTAATACAATATCTGTGGTGGTTACTGCAACGTCAATGGCTCATATTTTGAGCTACAAGTCCACAGGAAAGCTCATAAACTGCTTATCTGAGGGCTGTGAGTCTTGGACCCCATCTAGCTCTTGTATTTACCGTGTCTTCTGACTCCCGTTGTTTAAAACATGGATTTAGCAGAACACTTCACAGAAAAATGACAGGAAGATGGATGAGCTCAGCGGTCCCCGTGCTCCCCGGGGTGCCCGTGCCTGCAGCTGCAGCAGCCAGCGATGGGCTTAGCAGGGAAAACAGCCAAATTTCCAGCTCCTCAGGTGCCTGACCGGTCAGTGGGTTACCCTAAAGAAACAGCAACAGGTACCCCAGCCGGGGCACCAGGTCCTCCAGCTCGTGGGATTTTACCTCTCTTTCCGAACAACGAGGGAGGCAGGCACTCGCCGGCAGTGAGAGCTGGCGGCAAACCCACCTCACCCTTCTTTTTAGGGCACAATTCCACAATGTTGGTATTTCTTCAGTGCAGACACCAAGAAATTGTTAAAATGTTACCGATTTCAGTTACAAGGAAGATCCCCTTCCCAGAGGTCGTGGGCACTGCAGAATGTTCAGCCAGGCACATCCATTAGCGTCCACATCAGGCACTCGAGGAGATGCAAAGATTTGGAAGGCCATAATGACTTCAACAACTATCATTTTCAAAATTAAAAACAACCGTTATCTCACTGTAATTCCAATGGAGCTGAGTGTCTGGTGCTCAGTTCCTAACAGGAACTGAGATTTGGGCTTTCACAGGCTCTTTAAAGAGTCCCAACATAAAAGTTTTTCTGATTAGGGTGATAAGAAGTCTTTTGCTCTACTTCCATTATCCCTCTATTATTAGGGGATCTGATTCTCTGAGGCTGCTGCTGTTCTTTGGTAGAAATCCAAAATGTTAAAAAAATAAATTAACTAAATTCAAGGTATTTTCAGACATATGTAAAACTCAAAATTGCATCATTTAGTAAAAAAAACGGAAAGGCAGCAGACACAGATGGGTCCAAGTTAAATCCCACTTTGAAACTATTGCTTAATGAATTCCCCAGCATGGCAGTTCTCACAATGCTTCAATCCTGACAAAGAAAAAAGGCAGCAACAAGGTGTTTTAGGAAGTTCTAGACTAAAACAAAACTAAGGATGGCTGTTTCTCAAAACACTGTCTCACAACTCTCCTTTTATAGTTGTCTAGTTCAAATTGCTTTTTCCATCCATGGTGCATAAGGAATTTTACTGTGCAAGCTGTTCAATCTCATATGTCTTTTTTTCCTAGTGATAAACCACCCCTACTGGAGTATCCAGTATATAGAAACCCATTGCAAAATATTTGTTAAAGTAAAGATAGATGATGGTTTATCTAGCATCTGTATGATTATTCAGAAAAAATGTATCTCTCTGTCATTTCACATCTGCCGACTCCCGTTACTAACTCTTTCTTACCTCATGAGTGCACTAGAAATGCTTTGAAAATGTTCATTAAAATTGATTTTTCTGTCCAATTTTATAAACAATGAAAATACATGATTTATCTATCTCTCTGAGTAGCCTTTTTTTTCCCCCACAGCAGAATGCCTGTATAGTATGACCTGTAATAAAAGCAGCACACTGAAATGAAAAACAATAGCAAACTACTGTGTGCGACACTGAAAATAAGGGAATGAAAGGCATCATATGTAGGATGTTCAGGAGAGTTATGACATTTATGTATCTGCTTCAAAAGTTGTGGTTTATGATTGTACATGATGAAATCATAGGTGACAAGACAGATATGATAAAAGAGGTGATAAGATACATTTTGGTCTATAACTTCACTGACGTGAGAGGAAGTGTAGGTGCTAAGGAAGAGGCAGAATCATTTATAATTAAGCTTGCATGCATGTTTCCCCGTGCATACGCTTTGTAGGACTACTGATACCTATAGAAATTCCAACTTCTGAGACAAACTTCTTAAACCTGGTATTCTGCACATCTTGGGATGGACGGAAATATTGACTTTAAAAAGTTTTGTTGAAAAGGTGACCTCCCAGATTTGTGAGTAGCTGCACTATTGATGTGCTGGGTGGGACAGACTACGTGGAACACTAACTGCTTTCTCCTTCCCAAAGGATGCTCTGCCCACCTTACCACTAAAATGAATAAGTACAGGTGGCTTGAGAGCATCTGAGCAAAGACTCCTGTTGATATAAGTGATTTTGGCTCACTCCGTAACCCAGTTTAACAGTTTGACACGGATTCATGCATTACCACTCACGTTAGCCCAGATTGTGAATACATCAGGAATTAATTACGCCAACATACTCATTTAAACTATTCTTAAATTAATGATGCGTTTGACTAGAGGACTTGACAAATCCGGACTGCAGAGGGATTATGAACCTCATTTTGCTGGGAGAACAGGCTGCACCTGCGTCATGAGGGTCAGCAGTCGGTTACTAATTGCCCACGCCAACAAACCAGGTTGTTTACTTAATCTGTGTACAATGTGAGGCTCTTATCCTAATTAAGTACCCCCTGTTTCTCTTTAGGTTTATCTTAATGGCTTGTTTAAACCAAAGACAAACAACATGCCATTACACTGTGACGTATTGTTCTTGATAAATGATATCACGTTATTAATTCAGAAGATGAATGCCAGCTTCTAGCATGTTTTTTTCCTGATTTCATAGATGTTACAGCTGCGGAGCCCTCCTGGTCACACAGCCCAGTTTCCTGCATGAGAGGCGATCAGCATCCCTCTGGCAGCCCCTCAACAAACCCTAATATTTTTGAGGTGAACCAAGAATACTTTTATATCAGAAATTCTTTCTTGATTTAAAGCTACTGACCATTACAGCCCACTGTATTTTTTCCAAAAAGTAATTATTCACATAATCAAAAATGTGTCCATTAGATCTCATTTTAATATGTCTAGTGTCAGCTTCCAAAGAAAAAAAGCTTGCAGTTTTCTCCTGTTGAATGAGCCCGCTATAATATTAGATATCTGTGCTCTTAAAATTGCAAATGGGATAAAGACCTGACACTTCCAATGATAATCAAGATGAAACTGTATTGCCCACTCAATGCCTACTCCTACAGTCTGGGGTAAAAAAAAGGGCATGAAGTGGCCAAGTTTCCAACATTTATATTTGGAAACAGAGTCACCTGGAAGGAAAAAGCGGCCGTGCAGAATAGGCACAAAGTCTCCTCATTGTAAAAACCTGCCTGTATTTCCAGGGATCTGCATGCTCAGGGATGTGGGGCTGTTTGGGGTAGTCAGCATCATGGCCCTTGTTGCTCCTCCTGTCCTTGGCCAGTCCTAAGAGCTGCCACGGTTTAGCAAAGCTGTGGCCAGGCTTCTCGTGCCCCAGCACAGTCCAGCTGATGACTGTAAGCATCATGCAACCGGGCCAAGGTGAACATCCTTGACACCAAACACCTCTCCAGGCCATTGTGTTTATCTCCACATCTCCAGGTTCACCAACATCATCATCTGAAAGGGTTTGGTGTTTGCACATGAGTTGGACTGGGGCTTTGTACTCCTCTAGTCCAGCAGGTTTTCAGTCTGTTCGTACTCATCCTGCGCTCAGTGTGAGCTTTTTTTTCCTACTGCTACTAGTGTATTAAATGAGGCCCCCCCAACATCATCATCATAATCATAATCATTATTATTTTATATTATATTAATATA
>NW_008794444.1:4152770-4193603 GCF_000699145.1 Aptenodytes forsteri
GTCTAAATCTACCCCCCTTTAGTTTAAAGCCATTCCCCCTTGTCCTGTTGCAACAGGCCCTGCTCAAAAGTTTACCACCATCTTTTTTATAAGCCCCCTTTAAGTACTGACAGGCTGCAATAAGGTCTCCCCTTATATAATGTGTGATAATAGTGTTAATAGTAGCAATAACAGTAACAATAGCAATAACAATAACAACAAATCTTCAAAAAACATTGAAATGTGAGAGATTGACACCTTTAAATTTTATGGCATCTTTCACCTGGCTGGCTGATTCCCAACACTATGTTTTTCATAGTGATAAATTACTTACTTGGTGACTTCCTCACTGGTTCTCCCAAAGGGCTTTCTATGTGGGACTTAAATAAAAATACCCTAACAATTAATGTTTATCCTCCATTACATTGTCTGGACCTGGTCTTTTCTCTTAAATTTCACTTTAGTTGTTGATTCAGTAAGGTACTCAGGAGTGTTTTGTAACAGTATGAATGTGAATTCACTGCATAGAAATACACTCTTACACTTAAAATAACTGTTGGAGCAAACCTGGGCTTTTGTTTCAGACCTGTGTGGGGACATGTAATGTATTCAGCTCCCTGCACTTAAACATTATTTCTGAATTTTGCCCCAAGCTGAATTAATTCCCAAATAGAATATTCTTCAAAGTTTCCCATGTTGTGTCAGCAGCTCTTTAAATGCACATATTTTAGATATATGCATTGGTTTCTTGATTATGAAAAAGTGTTATTAAATATGTGATAAAATATTTATGCAGTATGACTTTAAAGCTAAGAATATTAAATCACAAGAGATTTCTCTAATTGAAATAGTCTTTGCGTGTAGCTGGAGTCTAATTTAAACTCTGCCTAGCCTACTTAAAACAATAACGTACAGATGACATCTGCTCTGTGTTGCTTTTCAAATACAAGCGATTGTAATATTATTAATTCTTTATTATATGGCAAATAAAATAAACCATTTCCATCCAATGAATATTGCCACCTGTGTGACTTGATTATTTGTAGATTTTTATAATGTGATTAATAACTAAAATGCACATGTATGCAAATGTGCATACACATACACGTGCATTCATATACTGTATATACATATTAGTATCAAAGCCAAAATTTAGTGAGATACTTTAACAGATGCTCAGAACTAAGCCTTTGAATTAATGCTTGTTTTTAGCTGTGTTCCCAGTCCCATCATGGTCCATTTGGCTTTTTTGGAGCCAGCTTGACAACACTCGCTTACCTGGGTGCTTTGGCCTCAGCCTGTGTATACCTTACAGCCCTTACAGGTGAGCCACCTGTCTATACATTAAAGCAGACAAAAAAACAAAATGAAAAAAAAAAACATCTACCTGGGAAGCTCCGCTGCAGAATCATAATTAAAAAAATTAGTGGCCTCGCAGTAGAGGCATCCTCCGGGGCTTGCAACATCTAGGCTGGCCCCAGGGTGGGATTCAAAGCCCAGAGCTGCTGGAAAGCCTTCCTGCTCACCCTGCAGAGAGTCTCGCTGGTCTTTGAGCATTGCCATGGCTGAACAGCACTGGTCAGCAGCAGAGATAGCTGGTGTCATCGGTTTGGCCAGGAGAACAAGTACTTAAACCTTCCAGAAGATTTGATGGATGAGGTTTCCTGTCCTGTTTCTTTACACAAATAGGACCAGTTCCTCCATCGACATAAACCAGAGTAGATCCACTAACTGCAAAGAAATGACACTGATTTATGCTAAGACTAAAGCTGCCCAAAATGCCTTGGACACATCAGCCAAAGAAAAACCATCACTAGGACTAAAAACAACCCACTGACTCCATCCCTTTCCTCCGCCTGCCCATCACCAGCTCCTTTATATCCCTGCGTGCACTGGGGTGGTGCCATTTGGTGTCATTTAACAACTACTCATATTACTAAGATAGATGTTTAGGGTGGGATTCACTTATAAGAAATGTGGATGCTGGCATCCTGAGCTAATTATCAAGGCTCCCTTCACAATCTACAGAGAGAAACAGGCATTTCTGGCGGAGGCCCTCCATCCAAAAGCATGATGAATTGCCCTGAGGGCACCTCTTTCACTCCTGTGAGCAAGAGGAGAGCTGAGTGTGACTACCATGGAGATGTGCAGTGGTGGGCAAAGAGTCCTGCTTTAACTGCCCGGGATCCCTCTGCTTAAATCCACGTTGCAACAGCTGTTTCAGCTCCTGAGTAATATATTCTGACAGGAGAGCACAATTGTCGGATGTTTGGGAATGAATACCTGCTCCAGCTGGCATCAAAAATGGTAAGGTAATGTAGCCTTTGAGCCAAGAAAAGGGCAATGTTTTCAGGGGAAAAAAGGAAAAAAGATACAAGGATGAGCACTCCATAAAGATGAGTTATGGTCTCCGGTGACACCCGAAACGGATGAGCGGAGTGATAGCATTGTTCAAACAGGAGCACGCAATGCACGAAATCGCTGGGATCTGAAATACAGTTCTGTATTTCCATGGCTGAGCACAATGAAGGGAGCCCTGTGACAACGTTTCTGTTAATAGGAGAGGACTTGTAAGCAGCAATCAGGGAGTTTTATCAGCTCATTGTCAAAGCAAAAAGCAATTGGAATACGTACCCCAAGGGCTCGAACCACATGGTCGGATTTAGTGCATGCAATGGCTTGGGTGGAATAGTTATATGCACTGAGAGGTGTTTTGAAAACGTGCCTTTAAGGTCTCCAGGCTTTTCAGCTCATTCTGGAGACAATATATGGTGACAGTTTTGGTGTAAGAAATACCAATAATGAAATCTTTCTCTGTTTTGATCAAAGGGAGACTATTTTGTTTTCATCTCGGACAGACATTGTGCTTTCAAAAGTCTCAGAAATCCCAAATCACACTTAAAGGCTCAAGATTTAAGGAAAGTCTCCAGCTGAATCAGCAAAGGAGAACCCAGAGTCCCATGATCTTGTGATTTTATCCTGTATCACAAAACCGAATAGAAGCCATGTAATATAAGAAGATAACCCTTTTCTGACAGATATGCATCTAACCTGTGCTCCAAGACCTCCAGCATAGAGATGCAACAACCACCCACCTCTTCCACCACTCTATTACCCTTCACACTAGAAAGTTTTTCCCAATGCCTAGCCCAAATCTTCCTTTCAGCAACTGAAAACTATTTATTCTTGGTAGAGCCTTCTTGGGAATAGAAAAATGTTTACTTCTTTCTTCTTTCCAGTTGTTTTTTTTTTAATCTATTTGAAAATTTCCTCTGAACTCAACATCCACTAGCCACCATCCATCCACTTTGGCAAACTGCTAGGGATGAATTTCTTAATGATTGTTTTAAGGGTTCGTTGTCCTGCATCCATGTGGTGAGACATCACATCAACATTTTGAGGAATCGTAGCTGAGGGCTGAGACCTCTACTGGCACCAGAAGAGACTGCTGGAAATAAAGTTTGCTACTCCAGACTTGATTGCTTCTTGTTAAATATTTCTAAGATATATAGGCTTCTGGAGCTTAACCAGATCACCTATCAACTAAAAATAGCAGCAATAAAAAGGCAGGAGCATTTCACAGCTCTCTGTAACAAAACCAAGCCTTTTTTAATGACTCAGTACTTAAAGCCTCTTAGGAGGCAATATCTCACGTGTTTTGCTGTGTTGCTGATCACCCCTTAACAAAACTGTGTTCGACAGCAACTGAGCCAGCGCCACGTTCTGCATTTCTGATCCGGGTGGAGCATCGGTGAACCAAATCTCCCAATTACAGTACTGCAAAAAACAGAGGCATGGATGGATTAACCAGAAGGCAGGGGAGCAGGGGCTCAGCTGACGTTACAGTACCGCAAAAAACAGAGGCATGGATGGATTAAGAAGGCAGGGGAGCAGGGGCTCAGCTGACTGTGATGGAGATATACCAATATTTAATCAGCTTGAGCCCTGGCCCAAGGAGCTTTGGTAACTCTGTGTGTTGGAGTTATACATGCACGCAAGTGGTCACCACCGTGCCCTCCTCTGCAGACAGATGATTGCCCAGCACATCAGTAAATTGACTTTCATCAGAATAGCAAGGCACGGTGCAACAACTCGCAGAAGAGAATTTGGCAATTATGAGCTCTGCCTGCTCCCAAGCAAGTCCCTCACCACCTCTGATGACATTTCACTTATCAAGACACAACTTTGCACTCGATTTTGCAATTCAGGAAATGAAAGGTAGCAATGTCTAAATTATCTTTGACTAAATAAGGACATTGGCCAGAAGAGAATAATCCAACATCAAAAGGAAGCAAAAAGAGGAAAAAATTCCACTACATTTAAAAAAAAACGCCCACCAAAAGCAAGTAGATTGAGAATGTTTCCTTTCTTTTCATCTTCTTTTGTTCAAATAGCCCACATTAGGAGCAGCAGTATTTTCTTATAAATGACCCTTATTCACATCTTTGTGACTTCATTTTTAAGAAAAGTTCTGAGATGAAATGTGTCCTATATGGTTCAGTTGCCAAACCTCGTGAGCAGCTTACAGCTCAGAGAAGCAGAGTAAAAGTGCTTAGTATTGTTCACAAGCATCTGTTTTTTAAGTGATTCGGGCTCATTTTCCAAAGCGGGACTTGCTGTCTCTCAAAGATTCAAGGAACCGGTGTGGTAGATGGGAACTGTAAACATTCAGGAGTTTCCAAAGGTATTCTGGTCACTAAGTAAGTGTGTTGGAAGGAAAATGTAAAAATGGCACTTCTCAGAAACCTCATTTAACATTTTTTTCCTTTAGAAGCTTTTGCCAATATACTTCATGAAATATGTAACTTTCACATTGATTAGGATGAAACATGTATCCTCACAAGCAGCACCTGTTTAAAGCAGAGCTAAGATTTTCCTGAAGCAGCACCTGTTTAAAGCAGAACTAAGATTTTCCTGGGATAAGGTTCAGCAGCAATGTGTCGGACTTGCTCCTGACTGCCAATGCGATTGAGATGACCAGATTTTGAGCCTTCTGAGAGTGCCCTCCTGGGCTTCTTGCAATGCTGTGAGAGGGCACAGGATCTTCCCTGGGCTGAGTGTCCTGCTCTAGGGGGAAGCTCAGGTGTGAGCTGCTAGTCCTGTCCAAGGTGTGTTGCACCAACCACTGCCTCCCCTCCCAGCCTTGCAAACAGCCACAACAGAAACCACCCCATGGTGGTTCTTTGAGGGCCAGGGTGGAGGCAGACACCCCGCTCGTCATTCCGTAATTTTTCTTTCACAGAGATGAGCAGACTTTGGTTTGTTACAGCTCTTTGATTTGTTGTAGTTACAAAGGCACTCCTACCTTTCCTGGCTGCGTGAGTAAACAGGTATTTAACAAAATGCATTGATTCAAAGGGCCCTGCATGTTACTGAGAGTCAGCAAAGCAATCCTGAGACTTCCCTTCCCATGCTGAATTAGGTCCTCTCCATAGGGAGAATACGGTGCTCAGGCATGTGGGTGCCTATGCCCCACCACTCCCTGCCAGTGCACGATCTGCTCTGCAGCCTATGCGCTCCCATCAAACCCAGCAGCAGCACCATTACTACGGCTTCAGAAGTTGGCAGAACTTTTGTCTCCCAAGTCTTGTCTTAGGTATGGTCTTCTTATTTGGGCAACAGGCTTGCCATACGGGCCAAGCAGCATCTTGTTACTGATTGTTTTTTTTGAGTTCAGTGGCAGGTATGGGGTTAAACGCAGAGCCATTCCCAACAGTGACATGTACTGTGCGAATAACCCAGCAGTGTTGTGTTAATAGACAAATCAAACCCACAGAAAAGATGTAGGAACTAATGTCACCTCCGTTTGCTGACGGGTGGTGAAGGCAGAGAAAAAAAAAAGTGACTTTCCAGAGGTCATGTAGGTGGAAAACCTATTGCACTTGCTTGGCTCAGTTCATTGCCATAGCACAAGCTTGTTCTTCGAGTAAAAACTTCTTTTTCCTTCTTAGCTGGTGTAAGGGCAGGATCAACGCAGAATAAGAAATATCCCCTTTACTCATGCTCCATCTGACCATTGTGGTAAATTACAGTGGCTTGGAAGATACCGAGAAGTAAGGTGGTAGCAGGGGTATCAGAGGTACAGGCTTCCTCCAGTGCTGCCAGGGGAGGCAGAGACCCTGCGGGAAAGACCCTGTATCGGCTACCCCCAATTACCCTCCAGGCACTTGAAAACATACAGCACAGACTTACTTCTTCTAATTTTTTTGGAGAGCATGGAGAAAAGGAATTTTGATCTTTGCTTGAATATAAACATGAGTTTCTAAATATAACCCCTACAAAGATTTTCATTCAGCATTTAGTGGTTAAATCAGGTTTTATGAAGCTCTCTCTTAAATTGGTAAATAAAGGAATTCATAGCTATTTTTATAGGCTTAAAGAATACGGATCAGAGATGTGGGATATGTGCATACTATATTAGTGTGCTTTGGTATTCTTATCTTCTTGCTTTTTAAATATTTAGGCATTGTTTGCTCCTACACTTGCTGTAGGATATTGAATCATCTATTCCACATTAACTTTTATGTAGCAATATTCCTGAAGCACAGGAGGCTTTCATCTACCGAAAAAAAAAAAAATTATATCAATAACTAAGCTTCTTTTCATAAGTTATATTAAATCAAGGCATTTCGTGATAGCATTAATGATTGTGCATAGCCCAGATTAGGTGAGAATTATAGCAAATCCTGCTATTCATACTGTCAAATGTGAAAATTTACTTGCCCTCTTAAAGGCTCCTTCTTAAAAACAAAGGAAAATGATGATCTCCAAGCCTGCAAACTCCACCTCTATGAAAAAGTTAAAAACTACTTTGCAGCCCGTTTATCATAGACCAAGGGGTCACCTGAAGAGAGCTGACGGGGAGCTCCAAAGCTCCAAATAGTGGCACACTGATTTAAGACCTGTAAAGAGGAGGGTCTGCAGCCTTCCTATCAAATTTGCTTGGTTTTAGACGAGGCTATCATCTTAACTACCCATGTGCATACTAATTGGTTTAGGGCCAGATTTCATGTATTTTGTTTTCAAGGGGATTAGTTACGAAGCAACATATTTTTCAGCGCAGAAAAATACTTTTCTCGGTTAAAAAACCTGAGTTTCTGACTTGGCATTTTGGGTTTGGTTTGCTTCTTGCTTTTTGGGGGTTATTTGGGGGAGAACTACACATCTAAATTAATAAATAACAATAAATAAAAACAATAAAGATTTACATTATAAAAAGTTCTGGTTTTCATGCTGTCCTTGTGGACATTAATGCATCGTGCTAGTGGCCTCAAAGGGAGCCTTCCATGATGCGCAGCTGCTGAGCTGCAGAGATGAGCACACTGCAGCGGGGCTTTCCGCTTAAACGTAGTGTATGAGCCGCATACCCCTGACGTAAACACATCTGAATCAAACTATTCCATTCAAGTAAGTGCTGCACCGGGGACACACGGGCCCTCTCTAGCTGCTGCACTCAGACCCCCATGCACTCACATGCACACAGACTAGAGGGTCCCTCACGCAGGACAAGGGTTAGGAATTTAACGGGTTGTGATAAGAAGGCAGGACAGACTGCGCTGGCCAGACGCAGGGCACGGCCAGACCAGCATACTGACCAGCCAGGTATTTACATGCAACTGGCCCATTCTATCCCCTTATGCCTCTATTTTCCCATTCCTCCCTAGATCACCTAAATCCATCCCTTTCCCTATCCTTGGTTCCTCTCCTGAACATCCCATAACCAGTCCTGTGCAATCCCAAAATGCACTTCCCCTGCATTCCCTAACATGTCCCACACTTCTGGGCAGTGACCCTTCAGTCCCAAAGATGCTCCAGCATTGAATCTTCCTCATGGGTGTCACCCCCGGCCCATGGGGCTGAGGGTTCCCTGGGTCAGCCCAGGGAGGGTCTAGATGGGGTGGCTCATCCTCAGCGCTCATCCTTAATTCGGGTTCCCCTCACCTGCCTTTGTGCTCTGGTGGTCCTCTGGGCTTGTGGAGATGGGCCTGATGGGCTGATGGCTCCTGGCATGGGCCTGGGGACAGCTAGCTGGGCAGGGTGTTATCTGGGGTCCCCCCCACTGTTGGCGCTCCCTGCTCCTTTGTGGGTGTGCAGATGATCTTTTCATCATACGACCTAACGAAATATATCTTCCTTCCTAATTTTTTATGACTAGTTGATTTTTTTTTTCTGAATACTGCCTGCCTGTTTGGCACCTAACTTATGGAAGTCAAACTAGCACAGAATAAATTACAGGGAAAGACATACTCTGCCCCAAAGCGTTTACAGTCTAGGAAATCTACTTTCTTTTGTAGAAGAGGGTCATGATGAGGTATTAGATTCGATGTGTCAATTTGACCAAGGAAGGGTAAGCTGCACTAGCAAAGGGTTGCCGGCGTGAGGGGTGTGAACGTTTTTCTTGGGTGAAACGTTTTTCTTGGAGACTTTTCTCTGCTGCGGCATGGCTTGAGCAGCTCCGATCACAGTAGTACAGAACTGTCTAAGCTCAGCCCAGGGGGTTGCTACACAAGCCAGTCGAGCTTGTCTAATTAGCCCCCTATATTACATTTCCATCCGGCAAAGAATCCCCCACTGCTGCAGTGCCCATCTTCACAGCCATGCTCTTCCACCAGGCTCACCAGCCCTGTGGGGGTCATGCTGTGGGCTTTCCTCGCTAGCAAGAGCACAAGGGGAGGCAAGCAAGGCTGCTCACCTCTCTGTTGGCCACAGCAGGGAGGGGGGCATCGTTTCAACGGTGCTAGCTGTGACAGATACACTTGACCCCCAGCCGTACTTTGGTTCAGGCTAACTAAGGAGCAACAGGCCTTATGCCCTGTGGTGTACCTGCGAGCTGGAAAGCGCTCATGTAGAGGGGAGTGAAGTGAAAAAAAAAACAGCTCCGATCACAGTAGTACAGAACTGTCTAAGCTTAGCCCAGGGGGTTGCTACACAAGCCAGTCGAGCTTGTCTAATTAGCCCCCTATATTACATTTCCATCCGGCAAAGAATCCCCCACTGCTGCAGTGCCCATCTTCACAGCCATGCTCTTCCACCAGGCTCACCAGCCCTGTGGGGGTCATGCTGTGGGCTTTCCTCGCTAGCAAGAGCACAAGGGGAGGCAAGCAAGGCTGCTCACCTCTCTGTTGGCCACAGCAGGGAGGGGGGTGTCATTTCAACGGTGCTAGCTGTGACAGATACACTTGACCCCCAGCCGTACTTTGGTTCAGGCTAACTAAGGAGCAACAGGCCTTATGCCCTGTGGTGAACCTGCGAGCTGGAAAGCTCCTGGCTCATGTAGAGGGGAGTGAAGGTGCCTGGGAAAAATATTTTGAAAGGTGGTTTTGTAGCCCAAAAATGCAAGATAACCAAAGTACAGAACAAGATACCAGAGCTAAAACAAAGACATCTATCTTGTCTGTACTATTGACTAGCAGCCAACTACTTCACTCTATAAATATTACCATCAGGATGAGCCCAATTTGAGCTCTCCCTGAATTGCAGCTGGACTGCACACCAGGCAACTCTCCCCTTGAGCAGGGATGCCTCTCAAGGTTTGAGATCCCTTAGCTGAGACTAAGAGATCCTTCCTTGCCCAAGACGGACAGATCACTTACTCGCAACAGATCCTCAGTAAGTGACTGATAGCATGCTGAATTAATACTAATGAAACATTACTAATCCATGTAGCTACTCAATATCAATTATTATAAACTTTATATAGATAATTCCATTAGAATTGGAACTGTTGTCCAAGTTTGAGACTAAGATTAGACCTAGCCGCACCTAGGCTCCATAAGGAGTTTAGAAAGCAAGGGGGTCCACTCTGAACCTTGTGACTCAACGGGAGGGTCTTCCTTACCCTTTGCATCTCCAGTCTCTGTGTGAATGATTCTAACTCAATTCTAACTCATTTTTCCTTTGTATGGTTCTTGCATGCAGTAATTAATAAGGTGAACCTTGCCATCAAATGTACTGAACCTTGGTAAACCACTGTTAAACTTTGTTAAATTCCATCAAATTTATTGAACTCTGTCAAATTATTATTTTACACCCCAATAACATATTGCCGCTTCTCTCTTTTGAGTGAGGTGCATTCCACTTATCCACAACACTAGCGGGTGATGCTAGAGTGGAATAGGTACACTTTGTCCTGGGCACCATCTGGTTGGGGCATATTCTGTTGTTGGTGCTGCTGAAAAACACAAAAGACATTTAGGTCCTTGACCCTCTCCTGCTGGGCACTTGCTGCAGGTCCCCAGCAGACTGGTTGCTCAGTGTGGTGACTTGCATGGATGCAGGCTCATGAGCCTGGTGCAGAGGACTGGGAAGAGCAGAGCAGGTGCAAGGACCTCTTCTTGGACCACATAAGGTCCCTTGAAGTCCCAGGTGGTGAGCCATTGAGACCATAAATTGGTCATATTGCATTTCAAAGGTGCTTTGATTTTGCTCTCACTGGCAGTGTCACTGAGAAGCTGTTCGAGAGCCTTGATGCTCACCGCATTACAAACCTCTTTGCAGTCTGCAGCCTGAGTTTACTCATAGCCTGTTTAAGCCATCAGAAAGTCATGCTGTGACATTGCAGACAGTTTGCTAACCACTGTCAACCTCAGGCCTTTTAAAGGAAAACAGAGTGCTCTGCAAATGACTTCTCACCAGCTATCTCTGCTGGGACGTATCTCTGCAGATGCAGTTGTTTGCATCTTTCCATGTTTGATCTCATTTGGGTTTGGATGCCTGTCCAATGTGCATTGCCCTCTATGTGTTCCTCAGTGGCACTTATGCACGGCAAAACCTCCCTGCCTCTTTCAGATCCTCCTGCAGGAGCTGTCTCTGCCCTTAAAACCAGAGTCCTCCCCACCAGGAATCAGTGGGTGCCCTGGGCTGCTGACACAGACCCCGGTGAGTCACCTGGGGAATTATGTGGACACATCTACCACAGCTCCCGTGCAGCTGGTGTTTTGAAGTCTTTACACATAGTGTGAAAAAGCCTCAACATCAGAGGCTATGGTTAGTCCTGGCTTCACGGTGAGAGTGTCAATGCAGAGATGGAAGCAGTAGCCTGTACAATGAGGTCATGATACAGGACCATGAAATAGTACCAGTATAGCATGGAGATCACACTCCTTGCTGGACCACCCAATTTCATTCAGACTACAGGAAAGCACTCCCTCCACAGAAGGCCAAATCTATGGAGAATGCACAAGTCATCAAACAGAAAAGGAGCACGTGATGTTTTTTTTTAAAAGGTAAGAGACCTCAACGTGCTTGGCTGAGCTATCAAGAAGCCACCTGGAGTAGCTGCTTTCAAACATTAGTATTTTTCCTCTGATATCTCCAGTATTCGTGAAACAGCTCCCTGACAGTTTCCCTCTTCTCCTTCAGCTCCACTGCAATACTGGTTTTGCAAAAAAGCAAACATAACCAGTGCTCTGCTCGCCGTGGGTCACCAGGGCAGCTGTGACAGAGAAAGCCACCATTAGCCCTTACAGCAGCAGTTTTGGGTCCCTGTCCTGGTAATGCTTCTGTCCATGCTGGAGTAGGGCTAGCCCCTGTACTTAAGGCTTAAGTACTTAATATTTTGCAGGGACTGGAGCCTAAGTCCAATGCCATCTCACTCTTTCTCTGTTATTATCACTCATTTATCAATCCATATAACCTTATCCTTGGCAATGACCGTGAGGAACCCACTAAGGCTCCTACAATGTGTTTCAGTGTAGGTAGTGCTGAGCTTCATCTCTGGCAACGGAATGAGATAGGCATCCACTGCTAACGACCTTCATTACATATTAATTCTCTCTATATTTGAAACAGATACAGCATTTAAACCTGTCACTCACTTTCGACTTCGTCACCTCTTGCAACTCTTCCAATTCTCTTTCAGCATGAAGGTGATTGCTCTGGCAGTAACAACTACTTTCCCTCCTTTGTCCTGGCCCCCCACCCCCAATGTTCTGAAATGCAGCTTTAAGACTTTTAACCTCCTAGCCTGAATATACACTTGAACTTATTTAAGAAAGTTAATAAGAAAAGAGACTTTCCCCATTGTGGAAAATTTCCTGATCAGAAATTCAAATGAATACGTATTTATTCATTCAGATACTCAGGCATGGAAATCTCTGCACTTTGAGTACAAACACAAAGATGTTTTTATTTTAATCTAACTTTTCCAAATTAACATAGTCATATAGTTTTCAAAATTAAAAACTTAAAGGATTAAACCCAACTGGCAAACATGGCTTGGAAATCATTTTGTGTCCCAAATATTAAGATTACTAAACGTAGATGAAAGAAGCAATTCCAGAAGAAATTTCTGTTCCTTCACGACTAAAGAAGATAAGCCTTAACTATATGTGCATGCAAAAATGTAATATGATTTATTTTCCAACAGGCGAAACTACTGTATATTGCTCTAGATCACAGGGCAATGTGATTGGAGTACAAATGAAACTCCAGGGGCTCACATGCTGATGATGGTTGTAATTATTGATTAATTCTGCTTTAGAGAATTTGAAAACAAGTCTGTCTTGAAATGGACCACAACATAATGCCTCTCTCATTGCATGAAACTAAAATGTACCCCTCATTAGAACTGCCTGAGGTTTTCAGACTTGCCAAGGGATAAATGTCATATCTGGCAGGGGGGAAATGAAATTAATACCTCCAACTTTTTGGAGAGAATTTTAATAAGGATTAAACTAGGCCGTTAAAAAAAAAAACGAAAAAAACCCCAACCCAAACAAAAAAACATAAGCAGGTTTTCCAACCTGAACACAGATAGGAGGATCTTGTGGTTTTTAGAGGAAAACAGGCTTCTTTCCCACACTATCTTGTTAAAGTGATTACTATTTCATCCTTGTATATTGATAACACCTGGAGGCAAGTACCTAGCTGTGTTTAGCACAATGCAGACACCCAGGCAAGGCTGGTCCCTGTCCCATAGACTCTGCAATCCACGATTAAGATGAGAGACACACGACTTTTTCAGGTCCTTTTCACTCCAATTCTAACCATTTCACCCTGGTGAAAACTCTGTCATATGGCGGATCGCATCACCTCCTTTGACTCAATGGATCTATTTCAATTAGGAATCTTGTCCTTTTGCTTTTAGAGAGAATCAGTCAATGTATCCATGCTGGGAATATTGCATACCCACATGAACTATGCTACAATGACTGGCAAGGGATGAAAAAGACTGCCTTTCAACTGTTATTATAGGTAGAAGATACCTCCTACTAAGAAAACGCCACTGGATGCATGTGTTACCAAGAATAGAGTCTTTATGTTGGTCAGTTTGAAAACACGAAGGGGAGAGCTGCAGAAAAAAAACCTGACACTGGTCAAATGGGAGGATATTCCCTATGCCGGCTTTAGCTTAGCGAAGGGCTAGACACATGTGGGGCCATGCATGGCAGCTGTATCAGGTGTCCGAATTGTACGGTGGGACTTTCCTTATGAGGCAGACTAGGAAATGCCTGCAAACTCGCACTCTTCCGTGGTGCAAACAGAAACTGCTCGCTGTCACGCAGGGGACATTTAATGTCTCAGAGGAAGGGCTCTGGAGCACATGGGCATCATGCTTGCCTTCGTTTATCACAGAGGACATAATAATGTTGCCAAGACATCTCCTGGGAGAGGGTTGCACCGCCAGCACCTAAAATCTGCCAGATGAGTGTGTCATCTGAAAATCAGCTCTAGGCTCATCATGGTTAGGAGTTTTTAGGCCATGCTTTGGCATCAGTTAGCTTTGACACCTCTCTTCTTCTCTCATGAAGTTTGGAGAGGTTTGCAGGGTAACTTTCAAATCTTTGACCTGCGGCTGAAGAAAATGAGTATGCCACATAGAGACGTTATGCGCACACTGAGTTCTTGATTGCATTCAGAATCACCAGAATTACCTGACGGATGTGAGTTTGATATGTGGGGATATTTCTGAAATGTAACGTCTGAGTATAGGAAGTATCCTGATTTCCATCGGCTTGAGAACTATAAATGTTTCAAAGATTCAGGTTGTTCTTTATTTTCAGTGAGTCAGTGAGTTGACTTGACAAGGATGTTGGCTTGGATGTACAGACAGATAGGTTCATAGTTTGGGATATCAGCTTTAAATCGTCTGCATATGCATGGTCTGCCGTTGTGACCTTGCACTCTTTGCTCACTTACCATCACCTTTAATCCTGTCCCCTCCCAGTCCTCAGACAGCAGCAGTGGTAGGTGATTTTTCCTTAATGTGAAAAAAACCACCCAACCAATAACTAGCTAATCTTATACTGTATCATGTAATGATTAAATATTTTCCCTTCCAACAGTATTTTAGCAGTAGCTAGACTATTAAAAATTGAGAGGATGGTGATCTGAATGTGCAGCCAGCCTATTTGATGAGCTTTATAGCTTCTGTGGCTACCTTGCTAGAAATGTCTGAGCTAGCTATGCCCATACAACTGCTTATATTGATGTATCCTTAGATTTCCATAAAGCATTTGGTACCACCTGACCTTCAGATCAATGACTAGAGTGATGCATAGTTGGCATGGCAGTTACTATGTGAATTAAAACCTTTCTAGCTCTCAGGACGTTATTATCTAGCTGATATCTCTGACATTGCATCTTAACTATGTTAATATTTGAAAAAATAACCAAAAATTCTCACTAATTAAGATTGCAGATGACATTAATTAGGAGAGTAGTAAATTACAAAGAGAACAGGGTGCTAATGAGTAGCTATTGCACTGATTGTTGAAAAAGGTAAAAACGAACATTGACTGACTTTATACAGCCTAATAAATTCTCGGACATCGAGGAACAAAGAATGTATGCCATCCCTTCATGTTGGATATCTGTTGAATTTCTGTAGAAGAGTTGTTCTGTTTATTCCAACAGCTAGAAAATGAATACGGCACATTTAGAAATATGGCACAACTTTTCAGCAGTGATGTAATTAATCCTGGAACAATTTCACATGAGTTTTGTTGGATTCCCCATCAGTGCAAATTTCTAAAATGAGACTACAGCCTTTACTGAATAATACACTGTATTCAAATAGGAAATAAAGCAAGGAAGACCCAATGGCTGTATTTTGCACAAAGTCAGACAATTAGAACATTTTCTAGCTTGTGGGATTTTTCTTTTTTTCAGCTGTAGACTGGTGTCAATACCACAGGGATGTATCTTGGTCTATTACTGTGAGACAAGAATCCATCCACAACGGTGAAGTCCTCACACAGAGAAAGCCATTTAAGTGCCTAGTTAGGTTTGGAGATAATGCTCTAACTCTGATATGACTTGTACTCCTTGAACCTCCTGATGAGCACCAGAGCAGCATTTGATATAAGATCTCCTGTGAATATAACCATTGCTTGCTGACCATGTTCAAAGAATGGTCAGGTTTGGGAAAGAAAATTGTGAAAGCCAGAAAACTGACATGTTCTCCTTAAGTACTAGCTGCAAGAAATAAGAACCTGATGGGATGCAAGTAGTACACTAGCATATGTTCATCATCTTCTTGACATTGTTAATTCTTTTCTCTGCACACAAAATATACGGAAAGCAAAGAAAAACTCCTTAGAGCAAAGGTCCAGAAAAAAACTCTTGGCTCTTGGTAATATGAATGCAAACCGAGCTTTAGATTTCTCTCTCATTTCCATAATCATCCCAATTTTCCATCACCACACAGGCTTCTCACATTGGTTCCTTCTTGAACATGGATCGCTCTGGTTTCTTTTTATTGTATGTTAGAATTAGTTATTTTGGGAGACTTTTCTGGTTAAGCTTCATATTTTCACCATTTCAGTTACTGACTGCTCCCAAGGTGTTGCCTTGATGTACTATTTTAGGTACGAGAGGTTTGCATAGTCACTTAGATCACTGCTAGGCAAGACACTAAGAAGAAGATTTTGAAAATAAGTGCAGAAGAAAACATGGATAAATATTTCAAAATATTTACAACATGCTGCTTTGTGTACAGTGGATCCAGACATAGAAAGTGTGAAATAAACTTGGAAAGACAGTGAGGAGCTAAAAGCACAATTCAAAGGAGCAGAGTGATTTTAGTCTATCACTTTTTCCATAGAACATAGAATCATAGAATCATAGAATCATTGAGGTTGGAAGAGACCTCTAAGATCATCGAGTCCAACTGTCAACCCAACACCACCATGCCCACTAAACCATGTCCCTAAGTGCCTCATCTACTCGTCTTTTAAATACCTCCAGGGATGGGGACTCCACCACTTCCCTGGGCAGCCTGTTCCAATGTTTCACCACTCTTTCAGGAAAGACATTTTTCCTTACATCCAATCTAAACCTCCCCTGGCACAACTTGAGGCCATTTCCTCTCGTCCTATCGCTTGTTACTTGGGAGAAGAGACCGACCCCCACCTCACTACAACCTCCTTTCAGGGAGTTGTAGAGAGCGATGAGGTCTCCCCTCAGCCTCCTTTTCTCCAGGCTAAACAACCCCAGTTCCCTCAGCTGCTCCTCATCAGACTTGTTCTCCAAAAATGAGCAAAATCTATGGCAAAAACATGGCAAAATCTATCATTTTCCCTTGGAATGTGTTTTACAGGAGGAAGCTGCTACAAGCAACTGTATAATCCCTACCTTGTACATGATTGATAAACCATGACCTTCACTGTGTCACTCAAGAAAACAATTTCCTGTGAGCTTAACAACGCTGCAGCACACATATTTGTGCTCAGCCTTAGCACATGAATGCTAAATAATTGACCCATTTTGCCTGTGGCAGGAGCAATACATTCCTAGGGCTGAGCTGCTTCATTTCTTAGTCTCCCAGAGACTCTGCTCTGTGCTTCAGCGTGGCCGGCAAGACCATCGCACAAGGAGAGGATGGAGCACCCCATCCAAGCCATCTGCCAGGATTCATTTCTGCCTGGCCTCATCTTTGCAAGCAGATGCCCGGGCCCGTCTGGTCCCCACGTGGCTGCAGTGTCTGCATGCTCAATACCCTGCATATGCCGTTGGCTGACATTTCCTCTCCAGCTCTCTTCACGGGACAGTGGGAGCATTATTTAAGGACATCCAATGCAACAGATTGACTCATCAGCATGTAGCACAGCTATTTGAAGGGTAAGTTCCCGGGATCTGTGTAAAATCATGGGGTTTGAGGAAATGTCAGACTTTTATCTGTATTTTGGAATGAAATGTGAGCACTTACAGGCTATAAATCCCTGCTTTATATATTCCTGGTTGTCAGTCTCATGGAAGGTGTAATAACCACCTTTTTCTTGAGACTGGGTACATTATGGTGTGCTTGTCCAATGGTCGCTTGGTTGACACTGTTGAATGGTGACTGTTGGGGACCGCCAAGGGCATCACCACGCAACAGCCCCCCCTCCCCTTCTGCTAAATGAAGATCAGCACAGCTACAGCCACGTGAAACAGTTCTTACTGGAGATGGCTGGTTAAGGCTCCAGAAATGCCTATTTCTAAGCTCCGAGTCCTGCCACGGGTATTATTTCCCTTCAATAACCTGGAAAGCACATGCTAACGCAGGTCTTAGCAAGGCTAAGGTATGAGTGAGTCCAGGCCTCCTTCAGCGTGCTGGAGGTGGCACCGCTGCTGCTTTCCGCAGTCTTATAGCAGAGCCAATTTCCAGGTGTTACTTACTGTGGTGTTGTATGAAGCTCCAGCACACCGTAAGCATTTGGTATTATGCTTATCCTTTCCACATCCAGATTTGTTTCATCTCTTCTGTAGTTGAAGATCTTTTCTTGCATTATCAATGGCATATTCTAATAATACCTGATGAGGAGTGAACACAATGAACTGCTTTTCCCCTTTTTCATAGCTTTTCAATCTGGCTATTATTAGCTATTATTATTCAGAGTACTCAGAAGTGTGCCTGGATCCACCCAGGGATACAAAGCTCTGAAGAAAATACCACTGAAGTCAAAAGGAAGCATTGTAGTACATCAGCGCAAGCTTCGGAGGACACTTACATCTATTCCAAATTTATTAATATTGTTAATGACCTGTCTTTTACTTTTCCCACCATTTCTTGGTATCCTCTTTCTCTCTTGTGTTGTACATCAAGTTCATAAGAAATACAGGACAAGAGCTGTATTTTTCTATGTTCTTAGAGGAATAATAGCAAAATAGGACCACGATCACTGATAACAATAATCGTCATCCTGGTCATCATCCTCATTTATGAGCAGGAGGATTTGTAAAGGTTGATTTCCCATACAACTATCCCAATCAAATATAGGTCCAAGGTCTTGTGTTCCCTGTGGCAGCCCTAATGGTAAGAAAAAACAGCCTGATGATCAGTCTGAAGCAGGCTGATACTGATCAGCCAGTTCATATGTGCCTCCTTCCCCAGCTGGCTGTTCCCAGGTAAAATCCCAGGTAAGAAATCACACAATTTCTAACAATGTGTAACAATTCTGCCTCTGTTTTCCCAATGTGGTTGTTGACACAGGTTACCTGATGTCTAAATTTCACACAAATATACATCAAAGATGTAAATCATCCTTGAGATGCCTACTTCTTTTAAAAAGTGTTTGCATTTGGCCAATGGATTCAAAAGCACCACATCAGGTGTTACCATGCGAATCATGGCGTGGGTGGTCTGAGACGGTGCTTTTCTATCAAGCCTGACAGGGTTAGGCAAAATTCGGTGGGATTTGCATACCTTACTGCCAGAAGTGTCTCTCAAAAGATATAAATCATCCTTGAGATGCCTACTTCTTTTAAAAAGTGTTTGCATTTGGCCAATGGATTCAAAAGCACCACATCAGGTGTTACCATGCGAATCATGGCGTGGGTGGTCTGAGACGGTGCTTTTCTATCAAGCCTGACAGGGTTAGGCAAAATTCGGTGGGATTTGCATACCTTACTGCCAGAAGTGTCTCTCAAAATCTTGGCCTCGGAGACATATTTTTCACTGCAAACTGTTTTAGGAGGAAGAAGAAAACCCTTGTTAGAAGGGAATCAGGTTGACAACAGTGAGGATTGGCATGGTTATTTCGAGTTATGCGTAAAAGAAAATAGGGATTTTCACAGAGATGCCCAAACTCTGTTGTTGTCCCACCCTATGCACAATACTTGGAGCTATTCGGGTCTGCTGTCCAGGCAGGACTGGTGAATCAGAGGTGATATGTAAGAAAAAACCCATATTAAGTAGCAGCAACAAAAGTCCAAAGTCTGAAGCCCTGCTTCCAGCATTTCTTTTGATTTGTGGTTCAGAGCATGCCATTGTCTTTGTCCTATGAAAAGTTCAGGACACGAATCTTCCTCGGTATTGAGTTGGTGGAGAGTGAAGCAAAGGTCCCTCTACGAGGCCCTGTGTCCCAAGGGTGCCTGAGCCTGGGCCTTTTGGGGCAAAGAAAGTGCAGGTTTCTCTTTGTGGGGGTTTGGTAATCTTTTTTTAAACAAGAGCTGAAAATCACCACAGGATCATAGTTTGATATGGTTTAAGGCATTTTTTCCATGACTCGGGCAAAAGGCTTCAGGAAGCTGCTCCTATTAACAGTCGCTCTGCACTCTGCTCCCTGCTCCCTGCAAGGACTAAGTAATAGAAATTA
Source organism: Aptenodytes forsteri (assembly GCF_000699145.1). NCBI lineage: Eukaryota > Metazoa > Chordata > Aves > Sphenisciformes > Spheniscidae > Aptenodytes > Aptenodytes forsteri. The sequence continues at coordinate 4,172,270 of NW_008794444.1, forward strand.
CAATACATGAAAAAACATGGCAATAAACATAAGAGGCTGAAATGTGCAGCCCTGATATCCATCAGCCACCGGAGCCTGCCTGCCAGCAGTGTGCACGCCTGCTGCAGCGAGGCTGACCATCCCGCAGAGTCGCAGAGCAGCTCTGTGCTCAGGTCCAGAGCACAAACCTCACCTCCTTAGTTCAGCCAGACGTTTTTTATTTCCTCATTTATCATTTAATCTCCGAGAAGAATGCAGTCATGGAGTGGTCAAAGCTATTTACCAATTCAAGCTGAATTCAGCAAATAGCTTCAGCCATGCAAAACATGAACATGAATCCTGGACATGAGAATGCAGCTCAGTTTGTCATTTCTAGGATTAACTATTTTGATTATTTGTAAGATTTTTGAGCAATCATTTTGACATAATTCATTACACGGTAGGAGAGTTCTTCCCCCTTCATACCCCAATGGCTAGAGATGAGAAAAAATCCATCCCTGACAAATTAGAATTTCTCTCTTCAAATTGTTCCCATTTGCCTGTAGTAAAGGAGCATTTGAAGGGCTTCACCAGCTGGGTGTACGCTGAGCATCATTCCTCAGGCACCCGCTGGGGAGGTGGGAAGAGGAGCACCTGAGTGCAGCTGGGCAGGGATTAAGGCCCTTTCCCGGGAGATCAAAAATTCATCTTCAGAAGTCCTGCCCTGGAGATTGGGCTGTGGGTGCCCCTGTTGTGGGTCGGACTTGCTCTTACCCTGAGCATGTTGCATTGCCTTTTCCTATTGCATTTGATGTCTCACACAAACACACACACACGAAGAAGAATAGCAGGGAAGCTGAAACAAGGGAAATTGTTGCCTTTATTCACATATTTGAGTGCCTAAGATCTGATCCAATCTTCTCACAGGCTTCTCCCACGTGAGACGCTACTGAGCTGTGCCAGAGGCTGGAAGTACCTTTCCTTCATTAAGCCTGTGCCTGGGACGGGGCCTTTCACCCATGCCTGGAGGTGACTCCAGGTTTGGGAGCAGATGCCGTGCTGTGCCGTGGGCATCCCCGGTGCTTCCCCCGGCAGAGGTGGGTTGCAGCTGATTGACGGTGCTGGTGGCCGTGGGGGTGAGCAGAGGGGCTGGGTACATTTCCCAGAGGCTTGTTCTTCGGCTGGTTAACCTATCCTTCCTCCACACCATGGGTAATATGTCTTTACACGAGCCACTTGTTTCACAGACAAGCCTTATATGAACAGTAAAAGACCCTGGAGACCTGTGGTATACACCCAGGCTGCTGGTTTAATTTTCACCTGCCAAGCAGGAGAATAGACAGGTAAATATTTACACACAGCAAAATTCTCTTGCACTGAACTATTCCAGGAATTCAAAGCCCAGGAGGGCACTGCTGCCGGCAGAGTCAATGCTCTTTACCTCTTAACCAGGGCATTAAGCTGTAGTTAGCGATCCTCAGCGATCAACGCAAGAGAAAGATGGAGAGGCACGGCAAGCAGGGTTTGACAAGAGCCTTCTGCTGGGCTTGCTTTCTGCTGAAGCACATCCATCCTCCTTTATGGCCCTCTACATAACTTTATGCCACCAGGGTAGAATGAAATCTCTTACAGAAGCACGGCAGAGAATGTTTCTTTCCCTTTGCACTAGAGCATCTGAAGACATTAATATTACTCAGATTTGTAGTCGACCGAAACTTTGGAAACGTTTGGTTTTAGAGTTGAAATTCTTCCCTGTGCGAAGGACCCAGGCAGGGATCGTTCACCAGCTCTATCTGGTATAAGCCCTTAAATCCAATTTGAATTTGTGCCAAATGAATCTCTCAGCTCTCAGCCTGATACGTCCCCAAATGCTATTAACCTTCCCGTGAATAGCGCACTGGCACTAAGCCCTTCTGCCTCGCTTGTGTTCACAAGTTACTCGGAGTCTCCTGGAAAGTGAAGGGTTGTTTTTATTCCTGAAAGCTCAGGCTTTTGGAGTCACGTTATTGCCTGAGCCTCTGTTTCTGGACAGAGAAAAGTCGGCAACTGGAAACTGTATTCATCAGAAGAGGAAGAAAACAGATAAAAGGGAATACATGCATACTTTTTGTTAAATCTCTTTAGCTTTACACCAATCTTAGGGCTTTTTATGGGGAGGGAATGCATGCTCCTCGAGCACACGGTGTTTTCTGTAAGAATTAAGAAGTTTCCCCTAATTTTTGTCTGTTCAAAACCAGACACTTGATTGCTGATAGGACAGTATTCACCATCATCCCTGGGTGGTGCGAACCCCAGGGGGTGCCTGCATCGCTGCTGGGTGCCAGCCCAGAGGAGATGGGCAAAAAGGCCCAGCCAAGGCCTCAGCTGTAACTTCACTCTGGAAAGGCACAGGGGCCTCAGTTTTAGAGCAGGATTTCCTTTTTCCAATGGGTTAAACCCTCAGGAAGCAGTCAGCAATTAAACGGAGACACAGGCACACTGAGGCATGGTGTACATTCATCTGCCTGCAGAGCACTTTCCTGGGCTGCTCCACAAGGCTGAAGACCTTGCAGATCAGAGCTTTTTGCCATTCAGTTCAGCAGAAAGATTTAAGTAAAACAAGAGAGCATTGCCTCAGATACCTTAAGATAATGATTCTCTATGACAAAGTGCTAAATATATTCCATTTGTGCTTTATATTGCCATTAATAAGCATGTGAGATTAAGGAAACGTGCTCACTGGTGAGGAGCAGCCTGGTAAGTGCATGCTTAAGCAGCATCTGCACATGGAAGTGCTACATCAAGGCACAGTTACTTCATCTTTGTGTGCAAGTGGGGATTTTATATGTATAGATAAAAGTGAAATAAAGTTTGGGAAACCTATTCACATCACTGGTAGGAGAATTTCACTCTGAAAAGCTATGTGCAATGAATCCCTTTGACCCTCTGAGCAGAGCACTGAACCACATGGACCTTCTCTGGAGAGCAGCAGGTCAGAGGAGGCTGCAATTGCAGCTCCATGCGGGCAGGGGTGCAGAGTCACGGGCTCGGCAACCCACTCATTCCCCTTAAATACTCTCACTTTAGCAGGTATTTGAGCCCAAGAAGAAGCCTACGTGAAACTGATGAAGAAAAAATGAAAACACTTGAAAATGCTATTTTGAGGCTTGTGGAACTTGAATAAATGAGCATATTAACCATCCAATTATCTATGGCATTTTGAATATTTTATCATTCAGCCCACTCCTTCCTCTTTGCTATGACAACATCCCTTTGCAGGAGCTGAATGATCTTTCAGAAAGATGCTGGAAGTCCTCCTCTCCAGGCTGCATTTTCCAGGCACTTTCATGAACTCCCGGATGCGGTGTCCAGGCAGCAGCTAAATGAAGGTCATTCTTTTCCTTGAGTTGCCTTCACAATTTTATATCTTAGGGTTGCTTTAATGTCTGTTTTACTAGTTTCCAATAACTACTACCTTTTCTTTCTTGTGACCTGTAAGCTGGAAAGAAATATGTACCGTTCTTAGTTTGTTTTAGTGGTGTGTACAGGTGGGTGAGTTCTGCCAAAAAGTTATTGTGGGTTACGGTAAGTTAAAAGTTTCTTTATGTTCAGTTTTCAGAGAAGTCTTCACCTCTAAAGATCTCCTGATCCTATATTAAAGTATGTTCCTATCAAGGTCAATTTTCAAAAGATTTATGTTATCAAAGTACAACTATCAAGCACAAGATGTGGGATTCATCTGATCAAAAGCAGATGTTTACATATATGGATATATTATATCATATATATATATATATCATACCCTGTCGTCTACATTTCCATTAGAATCATTAGAATGAGAAATCCCATCACAAAATGCTTCTCATCCCAACATAGACAGTGGAAGTAGAAGAGCACTTTAAACATGTTTTCTCTCCACTGACTAAAGAGAGAATTGAGGCTGACAAGATGACTCTCTGAGGACAATTTTACATTGGATTTAAGCATTTAATTGTAGTATCTTCAGCCACAAAGAGTTAATTATCAACCTGTGTTAAAACCATCCCCTCGTCAGCTGTTGGCCAAAACCCACAGGAGGTGGGGTTCAAGCAGCTACAAACCCTGTTACATGGCTTTGAGGGAGCCTGTTTTGCAGGCTTGCAGAGGTGGGTGCTGTTTCTTCTCAATAGGAGAAGCTATTCCTGGTAAGCAGAATAGCTAAGCTACAGGGCTGCCCTGAGTAATGTTATAGGCATTCTGGAAGTTTATTTTAGCTGTCTCTAAATTCAGTTTGAAGATGTAAAGGCTGCTGGTGAGATGTTATCTATAGGGATTTCTGATGGTGGAAATGAGCTGGATTTTCATTTCTCTGTGGGTCTTTCTGAGGAGTCCCCACCTGCACTCTCAGCCTGTGCCAGCCCAGATGTCAGGCTGGCAGGGGGGATCAGGTTGGAGGTGGTGCTGGGCACGGGTGACCTGTTACCCTCCTCCACCCATGTTTGTCCTTAGCAAGTAGAACAAAAGCTGGGGAGTATTTATGCTGAACCAACAGCTGTCATGCTTCTCCTCCCTTGGCTCTCATTACCTCCAGAAATTTATAGAACAAACCTAGAGAGGCTGCTGTCCTCCTGTGTTTTAAATCTCCTTCTCTTTCACTCATTACTTGAGGTTTTTCCAGTGCTGTTAGTGCTATCTTTAGTTTGGACTGTTGGACGGGCTGTAAAATGATTTGTAACTGTATTTGGGATCAAACCTGTCTTCTTTTAAGGTAGGCAGCCCTGGGGATGCTTAGGGAGGCATACTGTTACCCAGCAGAACTATTCAGCTATTGCAGGTTCTACTGATGTGCTCCTGATGCCCGCATTATCTGAGTGGTGAAGACACCTTAGGAATAGGTGCCGTAGATGCCCTAAGGGAGCAGGCATCTCCCCCTGCCGTGTTTGAAATGCAGAGCTTTAATGAGCTCTGTGTTCTCCCTTGTTCAAAGTGAGCCCCAATGTCCTTGTTCCACTAACATCTACTTTAATTAGCTCATTCATTTTCCAAGCATTTGCATAGGGGATGATTGAGGAATTAGGATAAGTAATTTTATGAATTTTGCTATGAATAGTAAATGCTGTTCCTATTAGAATGGATAGTTAATAAAACGTTTTTCTTTCTTATTTTATGCTCGCGCTCTATTTTCAAATAAAGCAATGAAAAACAGTCAGACAAACTAATACTTACTTTCAAAATGGGAAAATACTGTTCAATCTCTAATCAAAGAAGCTGTGACAAAGCGGTTATTGCATGGGTGAGTCAAGTTGTTCAAGTGAAAGTGAAAATAAGATCAAAATTAGGAAATAATATCCCAATTCATTTTTGGTGTGATGCTTTAATTACCGAAAGCAGGGGCAAGAGTTTTGAGGTATATAGAAATTAATTTGTTAGTTAAATTATCATATATCCAGTAAAAGATGAGGACAAAAGGGAACAAATGGTAATTAAAAGTGCAATACTTTTGTTCCAAGCAAAAGCGGCACTGGAGATGGTACAAAAGTCATGTGTATAGGAGATAGTCACAGTTCTCAGATATCCTGAGATAAATTCAATTCTCACTTATTGTTTGTTTGCAGGTAATTTCATCCCACAGACCTCGGATAGACATCTTAGATTATCTTCACCTGTAAGGAAATGTCTATTTAAAAACAAGAATTACAGTTGTCATGAACTCCTCAGGCAAAAAAAAAAAAATCCATAAACATTCAAATGTGTGTGGGGGGGACAAGTCACTAAATCTGCAAAGAAGCTTTTGTTTCTGAAAGCCACAGACAAAAAGAATGTATTTAAATTGGTATGTTATCTCCCAAGAGCCAGTTCCAAAGATCATTAGTGTGAAAGTAAAGGATAATTGAGGGTATCGCTAGACTGCAATGGTGAACACTAAATACTGACCTTAGAGCAGACATCATAAGGCAGAGCAGCGTGAAAGAAGATGTTAGATCAGGGGAGATGATAATGGGAGAGAGTTTTATTTTTTAATGTCTGGATCTCTAGCTGCAATGCACGTGATCTAAGCAGTAGACTGAAGTACTCATGGGTGTTGAATAAACTCTGTGAGCCCTCTTTGTGGTTGCTATCTAGTTCCTACTGAACAAGGTTTTGCCTTGACTGCAACTGGAAAATGTCAGTTAATGGGTGTTTAATGCTTAAAGGCACTCTGCCTTCTTGGTATGAGGCTCTTGGCACACATCAGTAGACATAGATCGAATCCAGGCAAGACCCCCCCAAGCATGGGTGCAAGGAAGCCCACTGCTGCAAGTACACTGAGTAGCAGCTTGCCTGGTGAAGAGGTGGAAGAAGCTTTCACCTTGGTTGTGGCATTGCTCTTTGATCCCAAAATATCATGAATATTATAATGAGTAAAGAATATGTGAAGATAGTCTGGTGCAGTGATGTTTTCTCCTGGATTAGCAAGAATTTCCCTTTTGTAGCACATGGATCTGCCTTGCAGATCCCCAAAATTATGCCGTTTGGGAGCAGCTCCCCAAAACACTCCACACTTGGAAAAGATCACACAGGCTGGGGGCTCAGACACCACCCTACCTACTAATGAGCTCTGCTATTTCAACCAAAGGGCAAAAGCCATTAGCTGGGAACAAATGTTTGCTTCTGCCCTCAGTAAGCCCCTGGTGCACGTGTGCTATGACTTCAGAGAGTAATGAGGGAACAAAAATTTTTGTTCCATAGTGTTGGAGCTGCAGAGAAGACGACTCCAGACAGTTTCCAAAAGCTCATAGGAAAATGAGTCATGAAAAGGTAATCCTGAGTCTCTGACTACACCTGGGCACTGCAGCAGCAAGGGAAACAACCCAGGCAGCTCTTATGCTGAAGTTGTTCAGTAAACCTCATGCAGAGTTGCACAGAGCACCACACTTGAACAATGGGCTGTGGGAGAGCGGTCCTTCATCTGAGGATGAGTCCTGAGTGAAGTAAGCAGCAGAAAAGTCTTAAATGCTGAAGTTAGGGTCACTGCTGCCTCCAACTAGTGCTATTTTTGGTGATTTAAATAATGCTGGAACTCTGCTGACCGTCAAGAACTGCAAAGAAGAAGGAAAAAAACCCCAAACCTTAGTGATATGTGTCAAACCTCAGCTTCAAGGCAGGAGTAAGCTGTTATGTCCTATAATGCTGTTAATTCTTTTGTATTCCTTAATCTTTTTCAAATGTTCTTGGAGCCCAGTCAGCCCAGAGCACAAATTGTAAATCACTGAAATTTATGGTATATAACTCTCAGTATATTTAACTTGTCAGATTTAAAGGCTGTTTTGGGAAACAGTCTGAGGATTACCTTCTGTAGAAAGTCTCCCTTACAAAGTACACTGGAAAAAATGCAAATGGATCCATGTAAAACACTTGGTATAGATGTGTGAGCAGCCTCGACATGCAGCAAAGGTCCCATCAACCTGTCCATATCTTGGAGCCATTGCTTGACACCACAGGATCTGGGTTGGGATGGGGTTGAGGAGCAGGTCAGACAAACACAGACGTGATGCCAAAGGGGACCTCCTGGAGATTTCTGCAGGATTTGGAAGTTTCTAGGCTCTCTCCAGTGACTGATTCTGCTTGGCTGGCACTGGCAAACAGCTATTTTTCAAACAGGCTTATATACCTTTTCTTTACCTTATTGCTACCCTTTTTGGCCCTAACTCTAAAACTCCCTGTTCTGACTTTAGAATCAAGGGTCACGTCAGCAGAGCTGCCCTTGCAAATAGAGTTCAAAGGCTCGTGGTCCAGCCTGACCTCACTTGCCCATTGCTCTGGAAAGCTCCAGCATAAAGAGATGTTGTGGCCAGCTTTGCATTCATCTGCCCCTTAAACTTTTGAAGATTGCTGTTCCTAAAGCTAACTTCTTTTTAATCAAGGACCCCAGTTCCACTTTTCCTTCTGGACTCAACACTGCCATGGCAGCCACTTTGGTCAATGAGTTCCCTTTGGGTCTGAAACTCCGCCATGAGGCACAATTGCTTCTGCACTTAGGACTGGAGCTCTAGCGCTTGCTCTCCATGCCCCAAAACACAGCCCAGTGCATGTAGAAGTACTTGCAGGACTGGATCTTCAGGTGATAAATGCATTGGAAAGAACAACAACTGCTTGAACAGATCCTGGCACAATCTTAGTGAAAGTTTCAAGAAATAAGCACAAAATTAATTCTAAACTGCCTTCAGCATAAAGTTTTGGATGGGAAGCAGTGAACAGGAAAAAGCAACATGGTCCTAATACTATCAGAGTAACAAAGGAATACTAAAAATATCCTCCGATGTGATTATCATTGCAGATAATATTAAAGACTGCGAGGCCCAAAGGAAATTACAACACACACTGGAGATTAAGCAAGCCGTCTCCCAGCTGACTGTGCTGTCTGCTCTACCATACTCAGCTATCACTCATTAAACTGTGAAGCATATACTTGTTGCATAGGAAAGGCAGCAGTATTTGTAGAAGACTCGCAGAGTGTGCGAGCTGTCACTTTATACATAACCTTGTTAGTAACGACGTCTATTTAGATTACCTGCTTGGCTAACCCAGGTCAGGCTGCAAGAGCAGGAGATTAGGTTTCCACACAGGAATCTGCGCGCCCCACATGGGGACAGAGCAACAGCCTGCCTGGAAGCAGCATCTGGACCTTATTGCAGTGCTGCTCTCAGAAGAGTCAAAACGGGTACAATATCCACATGTAAACCTCTTATTTGTGGCGACTCTCTGAATACCGATGGCCTCGTTTGCTGTATCTGGAGCCTCGGTACGTACGCATCAGTAATCCTGCCTTTGAGGGCATCTAAAGGGACTGCAGCACAGACAGGCCAGGAATCATGCAGTCAAAATGTCATTTCTGTGCAATGTGTCTTTTACACTGATGGGCTAATTTTTTTTTAGGTTTAGGCAAGGGCCCGTAGGGCGCTTGGCTGTGCAAAGGTGGGAGAGGAAGATGGTTCTTAGATTGCTCTTGAAAATTCACCGGACTGGACCCAGTTCTGCAGAGCCCGTTAGCACAAAGCAAGGAATCATTGTGCACCACAGATTGATGCTCAGATGAAGTGAGCAGCTGGTCCTAAAAGACCAAAGACTAATGCAACCAAAGGATTTACCCCCCTGGCATGGAAAATGCTGGGTTGGGAATGAACAGTTATTTCAAACTCCAGCAGGTTTGTTATGAAATAGTCATCTTGGCCGGAGAAGTGAAGATCAACTTCCAGGAAAATGTGTGGGTCCTCATTTTAATTTCAAATTCTGTTTAACTACAGTGCTAATTACCAGTTAAAGCCAAAGGCTTCTGTTCACATTTGAGAATCTTGCAAGCAGGGTTTTTAAAGCCTTTATGATTCACCTTTAAGTAGCTGGCAGTCATCATCGTCGCATCAAAGTTTAATTTGCTCTGCTCCAGTACAAAGTCCTCACTACTTGGTTGGCAAGGCTGCTTGGGTTAATTACTGTCTACCAGGAAAAGGACAAATTAAATGTAAATAGCCAACAGGTCCTGCTGAATAATGAAAGAATTGCCTGTTGCATCACACGCCGGGGTTTGCATCTATTTAATCTTAGTGTATTCATGTATAATGACACCATTTATATTTTCTCTTCTTTAAATGTATTTGTGATATTTGCATAAGAAACAAGACAGAGGTTTTACTAACTAAGCCCAAATCTGCATTTGCTTCAGTGTAATCCAAAGTAGCAATCATTTCAGCTGCGGCATCCCTGGAAGGTGTCAGCCTGGAAAAGAAGTGGTCACCTCTCCCTGGTACATCTGATGTACAAAAGCTACTGCCATTTGGGATGGATGCTCCTGCCTAAGGACACTTGAAGCTGTGCATGCAGAGTTGGGATGGTGACCAGTGGGTCAAGAGGACAATCAGCCCAGTTGGTAGGTTCGGTCCTCTGTATGTCTCCCCTGTTTGTCTTTCATTTGTCAAGCTTGTAGATAGATGAACAGTGATAATTTAAAATTTTTTACATCCCTGCAAGTAAGTACCATGCTCTTATCTGCAAATCATTGTGCTATTCCTGCCCTCACTTTTTCCTTTGAAACAGCCTTTTCTGATTTTATTGTGTGCTTCACCTTGCTTCTAGTACTGAGTTTGGTGTCTCCTGCTCCATGCGAGAAGCTCTGAGAACTGCTGCGGCTCTAGAGACACAGGTCTCTTGATTTTAATTTCCAGTTTCATCATGGCCTCCTAAGTTCAAGAAAGAGGAATCTGAACACCAGTGCAAAAAAAACCAGAGTCAATGTCTGGCACAGTCTTGCCTGAAAAATCCTAAGACAAATCTTTGCAAAATAAAAAGTTTACTAATGCAAAGAAAAAGCCTACAGAAAGTTACTCCCCACAGCATTTTAGTAAGATGTCAGAAGATGGTAAAAGTCAGAAGGACATTTCAAAGGGCTTCATAATGTGAAAGGAAAAGAGAATATTTAATGTAGCTTTATGTTTGAATGTGTTTCATTTATGACCAAACACTAGTCTCCACCTCTCCACAATCACTCTAGCTTCTTTATGCTGAAAGGACACACTGAGCACCTATAAAATATGCTGTAACAATATAGGCAATTCATTTGGAAAATGGCTACAATTCCTTCTTTTGACACAGAATCAGGGAAATCATATTCCACTCATTTGGAAAGCACTTAAAAATTAGCATATATCTGTATATTACTTGGGAAGTTAAAAAAAATAGAGTAACCTGCGCAGAGGTATAATAGAAACCTCTGCTTGATGCTTGTCTGTGGTCCATAAAGCAGATATAAGTTGAAATGTGTAATGGTCAGAAGGGTGAACCAGGCAAAGTATCAAAACCATTTGAGCTTAGCATTGGTGAAACTCTCCTGGAATGTGCCTGGCACACCTCATCGCAGAGGGAAAATGCAAAACCAGCAAGAATTCAAGGAAAGGAGGTAAAAAAAGATTCTGGCTTGAAAAGAACAGATTTGGTGAGCAGAGGCTGAAAAGGTGAGGACTGATTACCTGGAAAAGGAGACACATGGTATGGGAATATCAGCATTTAGCAGGCAACAAATATCCTGGAGAAGGTAGCTTGGGAAATTCTGCCTCCCCCATCTCAACACTAGGGCATAAAGACATTCAAAGAAATTAAAAAGAAAAGTGTTTTTATATACAAAACAGTGATTTCCCCATGGAACTCACTTCAGCGAGTCAATGAAATTAAGAACATGGCAAGACCTAGAATTAGCGGCTAGGATGAATATTAGGAATATCCGGAGTGTCTGCAATTAGTCATAACAAAAATGCTGTGGAAGAGATGAAAACTCACGTTTTACCACTCAAAGCAATCCCTAGCTATAAAGGTAAAACCTCATTTGCTTAGTGGATTATTCCTCACCTGTTTATTTCAGGCTCTAGCATTCCTTTGAGCCATATATTGTAACTTCTTGTCATCAGAAACAGTGCTTCTTTATGTGAATATTGAGACTAGTTCTATGAGTTTGAGGTTTTTAAGCTTAAAAAGTGCATCTTAACATGAGAAATACCTGCAAAGTAACTCTCAGAATGTGTGAGTTACAGGAAACATTTAATTTTATTTCTTTTCATGACTGAAGTGAATCTGCATCTTATATTTATGTTTTTTTTTCTTAGCCAAGCCTTATGAAACAAGAAGTTTGCAATTTTGCACTCTATGCTAAGGTCACAGTCCACAAATCCAAACGGTAACTCTATTCAGAGCTTCATGGCCAAGCTGGAAGTTTATTTTATTGTAATCTCCGCATGCGTTATGTCCACTTCCAGTCATACAGGAGGGCTCGTCTCTAAGCCAAATGGAAACAGCACTAAGACTGATTTCCCCCCTAGACAAGATTTGACTGATTTAACGTTTTGCCTTTCTCATCAGCTGAGAATCAGAATCTTCAGTTCAGCTGTGTCTTGATTTTTCCCACAGTACCTGAAATGAGTTTTCCGTAGGCTGGGAAATAATAATAATATTAATTTTCAGTATTCTTGTGAAAGTTTCAATTCAGAAAAGACTGTTTGTTTGGGCAGCTTTGGGGGAGGCGATGATAGTATTTCTTTTCTTTTTTTTTTTTTTAAAGATGGATTAAAAGATTCAAATCCTCCATTCCTTGCACTTCCCTCCTCCTTCAGTCATTTGTGTTTTAAGAAAAAGGGAAAGGAAACAAAGTAAAAGGAGACAAGGAAAAAATTGAGCTACTTCATACATCCGAGCTGCGTCCCCCAGCCAGCAGCAGCCGCCATCGCTTTTCGGGCGCAGGGTGCAGTGGAGCTGGCCGTCCTTCTCGCCTGATTTCTGTGCAGATGTTTCACGCTCCCAGCATGGATGAGCAGCCGGGAGCCGGTGTGGGACGTGTCCCCACCCCAGCAAAGCGGTTTGGCAGTGAGGGGACCCCGTCGGGGCTGAGGGACAGCATCACTGTGGGGTTTGCAGAGGGAGGATGAGGCACCTTCAGTGCCCAGCATGGTGCTCCTCACTCTCCGCTCACCATAAATATAATTTTTACTATATAATATTTTTCCTCTTTAGTCTGTGCGGTGAAGGGATGGCTGTATGTGATTTCCTTATCTTTCCTAGGTGTGCGGTTCCCAGCTTTATCGTGTAATTTTCCCCGCACTGTTTTGAACATTTCCAGATTCTTGCTAATAGTTTTCCTTCAGTTCTTGCTCCCAATTAACCTTTCATACTTCCTTTAATCCAGTAAACTGCACTTTCCACCATTTACATTTTTTATCTTACTAATTGAGTTTTTTCACCTCCATCTTTTGATTTCAAATCTAATTATATTGTTATCACTGGTGTAAGACCGGTAGGTTATTGGTAACTTCTGTTCATTACTAAATTAAACTCTGCCTTATCATTGTTCATTGCTTAGCACTCTGATGTGGAAATCAACCTTCGCTCGGCTCTTCAATCCTTTCCACTGTTTCCCAAGGCTCAATTTGCTAAATATCTTGTGTTAAATCATTCTGCCCGGCCTTCTTCAATAACAAAATTCAGCTGTGGCTTTGTCCAGGCTTTATTAAAAATACATGACAAGCAGCGAGAGATTAGCCTATCACTCTGTGAAAGGTTCAAGTGTTCCTAAGCAAAACTGCATATATATTACAAGGGAATAGAAGAAACGTTTCTCCAGAAACCTTCAAAATCTTAGAGTAAATGCAAAATTTCTGTAGTGCTTGTGGCACAAACATCCCTCACATTTGCATATATGTTACCTTTTGTGTCAGAGAGTAAGAAATTTTTAGCATATTATATATATTCTTGTGCCTACAAAACCTGAGAGCTGTTGCATATTCCTTACCAGCCTGTGCTTTAGATGAATAAACTGAACACTAGTTTGCGTCCATGTTGGCAGAGATGACTCTGTAAAACCAAATAATTGTGTGGGTTTTTTTGCTATAAGCCAAAGCTGATCACAAGTTTTTCATATAATGGTAAAATAAATATTCTGACTAGCATCGACTAGCAAATGTTATATATACGAAAGGGCTCTTTCCAGGGGAGCAAAGAAAAACACAACCGTCAGCAGAAACCTGAGACTGGACACAACTCACTCAAGACGCACACCAGTATTTGGCTCTAGGTGATCTGAAGACTGTGGGTGTAGGGAATCCCATCCTGTGTACTGGCTGTCAGTGGATTTTCCCATCCAGATGGATTGATGTAAGGCGATTGCTATCTTCTTCTTTTCTTTTTCCACTCAGATTTCAGTAAGGGCATTTGGAGGGTTAATTTCCTTCAAAGCTTACAGGGCAGGTAATTATTTCACCACACTGTGGAGTAATGTTTTTTCTTAAGGACTGATATGTTGCCGTTTCTGTGTTCCTGCTTGTAGTCTACCAAGCTTCCAAGCCAACAAATCACCATCATCCGATGCTCATAAATACCACATTTCTGGACACCCTTAGTCACCAAGTAATAACCTGAATTGAATTAAATTAAAACTTTCTTGGAAATCCAACTCAGGCAATTTCTAATCAGAGCAATATTGCAAAGGCTACACCAGCTGACCTGACAAATCTTTATTCCACAATGATTAACTCTTCCCAGATTGCATATAGTTAGCTTTTGCTGCAAGAGACAAAGCCCCTTGTTCAGAACAAGTGCAAATCATGTGTGGAAAGCACTCCAGTGGAAAGTGAGGGTCATCTCACTTCTACAGCACAAAAGAGAAGAATTTTAAAAAATTTAGAGTTATTCAATTACTAATGGTAGAGGGCCATGGAAGTTCATCGAGAGCTCTGAAGGGCAATATGGTACGGAATAAGAAATAAAGTTAGGTATCACCTGCATAGGAATGAAATGGAACTGGACATTCATGTTACAGAAGAAGAAAATGACTAATGGGGTGATCAGACAAAGAGATCAAAAGCAAGGAGGGCAACTGCCAGAAAATTATTTCCAGCAATTACTGGACAAGACGGGACTGAAGCTTCCTCATGACAGGAGGGTAAAACCAGGGTCTTGCTAACCTTTCAGAGTATTTAGAAGATGCAATGGACCAATGTCAAATGTAGTGTAATTTTGCTGAAATCACTTGAGAAACTCAAGAAACTGATGCAGTCCTGTGAGTTCAAAGTTTACAAAGGCTGAAATCCTTTGCAAGGTGACAGTGATCTGGAAACAGAGTATGGAGCTTTACCAGCTGCAACAGCCATTTCACCTTGGTCAATAATTAATCATATTGAATTTTACAGGTAATTCCTATAGTATCTTGGCATAACGTTGTGACACCAGGAAATGTCACCCCTTCTATAAGATTACAGAAAAGTTTACAACTCCCTCTCATGCCTAGTATAGCCCTTTTGCCGCCAGCTCCAGAGATGCAGGTATCAAGTTATTATCCTTACTGAAAGTTTAACCAAGCCCAAACAATTGTACAACCTGCTTTGCTTGTTCCCAGGCAGCACATGGTTTTAGATCCCAGCCTTTCCCTTTCTCCTTTACTCCTTGCAACAAAGTGAGAGTCCTGTTGTCACCTTTTTCTTTTGTTTAACACTGGATATATTCTTCCTCCCTGCTTCCCTGCGGACTGATAGGTGCTTTGTAGTGAGATACAGCAAATGAAACGAGTGAGTCCCTTGTGCTTTCCAGTGTAAGCTGCGTTGCAAAGAGCCAGATTGAGCCTCTTCTCCATCTTCAGAAAACTAAGAGGAAGAGTTGCTGTCCAGATGGACTTGAGTGACCCTGTTCTGGGTCTAAGAGTTACATGAATCTTTTTTTTTTCTTTAAAAAGCAGTGGATGTTAAGGAGTGGAATACACAGCACAGTTAAAGCTGATGGGTATTCTCCAGTCTTTGATAAAATGTAGTCTAGATCCTCTACTGGAATGAACTCAGGGACACCTCAGGCTTCAGGGAAGCTTTACCCATTTGTACCTGCTTAGCTCCTGTAGCTTAAAAACTGCTAAGTCCTTTGCTACCATGAGGCTTATTTTGGGAGAAGTCAAGGTGTGTTGCCATCTAAAGGAGTGCCATCATGCATAATTTTCACCTTCTTTAAATTCTCTGATGCTCTGCTATAATAGAAATAAATGCCTGAATACACTTGTGGAATATTCTGTTTTCTTAAGATAATTCAGAGATCATGTAACTAAATGTAATGCAGTTGTATGCAATTTGTTATTCCTTGTATTATGCATACACTGCAGGATATGCAATGGTATGGTGAAAACTTTAAATCCTATTCTTGATTGACTGAAATCAATCGGGATATGCAACAGTATGGTAAAAACTTTAAATCATATTCTTGATTGACTGAAATCAATATTTGTCCCACTAATTTAATGCAAATTCTGATATTTACTGCCTGGCAGATCAAGTCTTCCATTTGATAACTCCCTGTCCGACAGCAAAGACCAAGGACTGTTTCTCTGCCCCTGAAGCCTGGGCAGAATCCTTTAATTTCATCAATCAACATATCTGTCTTACCTCGGATGTCATTTGCCTGTCCAGGGAGCCCTAAACTCTCCCAGAGCTGGAGGGTGTAGGTCAATTAAGCATGGTTTGCTGAGCCTGAAATGAGTGCAGTAATTCAAGCCCTGAGAGCTTCAGGAGCGCGTGGTTTTGCACAGGGCTGGAAATGGCTTCCTAACTCTTCTGGAGATGCTCCAGGGAACAACTCCTCCCCGCTCGTCCAGGTCTGATCTTCAACATCCCTCCCTACATTTCATCCCTGATGATGAGAACAGGCAGGGCTCAATGGCTGGGGATTACATGTCAGACCAGGCTGGCAGATTACGTTTAACACCTTTTCCTTTCACACAGATGCATCAGCACCTGTGAACTAGGGAAAGAAAATCTGAACATGGGATAGACATCTGGGAGGCACAGGAAGAACTTGCCGCTCCACATTATTTTCTGATAACTTTTTCTGTTTTATGCACAAGTGTCCATGAACCTCCTGCAGTTTTTCATATGATTTACAGATCACTCTTCTGTGTTTGGTGCACATGCGCACATGGAATTTAATAGTATTGGCTTATGGGGTTCATGAACCCTCCCTGCCTGCACCTCCTTCTTGGCCAGGTGGGACACTCAAAAATCAACAGACTTAAGCCATGTTAGAGGTCCTGCACTGTGCATCACCCAGCATGGGACATACTTGGAGAAGACCTGGCTCCCAGCTGGCCTAGGAACGCAGTTTTGTGCGTCACCCAGCATGGGACATACTTGGAGAAGACCTGGCTCCCAGCTGGTCTAGGAACCCAGTTTTCCTTTGCATTTAAACTGGGACATTTGGGAAAAGAGGATGCTGGGATGTGCTATTGCTCCACCGTGGAGGCAGGACACAGTGAGACCTTGCACTTGAGTCTAAAAGCACCCCTGGGTCCTCCACTATTTCTAACTGGGGACAGGTCCCATGAGGAGAGGTGTCCCTTAGGACTGCACCTGGAGACCTGAAGGCAGAGCAAGGCAGTCCTGTGACAAGCCCGGGAGGAGTAACGAGTGGTGGCCTCTGAAAAGCAAACAGAGCTGAGTGGGAGGAAGGAAACATCACCTGGTTTATTATGGGGGTGATCAAGCTCAGAGGTGAAGGCCATGCGTCAACAGAAAACAAACACAGGCTGCTTTTCCCCAGTGAAACCTCAGGAGCAAAGCGTGGTGGAAAGGAGTGAAAAAATGGGATGTAAGCCCTGTTTTTTTGGTACCTATTTTGGTACCTACTTTGGTATCTTCTTCTGTTCCAGCTTCCCTAACAGACTCAAGTCTGTATTTCCAGAAATAAAGAGTTCACTGGGCTTATCCTGTCCTTCTTAGCGATAGGACAAGAGGAAATGGGCTCAAGTTGCGCCAGGGGAGGTTTAGATTGGATGTAAGGAAAAATTTCTTTACTGAAAGAGTGGTGAAACATTGGAACAGGCTGCCCAGGGAAGTGGTGGAGTCCCCATCCCTGGAGGTATTTAAAAGACGAGTAGATGAGGCACTTAGGGACATGGTTTAGTGGGCATGGTGGTGTTGGGTTGACGGTTGGACTCGATGATCTTAGAGGTCTTTTCCAACCTCAATGATTCTATGATTCTATGATTCTATGATTCTTGATTAGGCAATGGAGTTTGCTTCTGTGCTCCTCTTGAGGTAGGATTTTTCAAAATCCTTTTTTTTGGACACCTGCAAAAAAAGCCTACATGATACTATGGCTACAAGAGGAGGAGAAAAAAGCATTTGCTTTTCAGGCATGCCATATAGCGCAGAAAATTTACGATGCTATTGCAAATGAAAGTCAGACTTTGTGACAAATGAGTCATTATTAGCCTGTGAAAACTATCACTCAGTTTAGTTAGCTAGGGCATTATTAAGCTGAGAAGGACGTGATGGGACATTTACAGGAACAGACAAACGGTTTGCCGTCGCGCCCACCTGTATTGTTTATGACACGCACTTTGCTCGGTTTGGCAGGGTGCCACACAGGCTGTGTTAATTTTAGCAGCAAGGACACTAAAGAATGCAGACATGGTTAATAATGTATGCTGTTGGGGTCCTCTATTGTCTCTGCTTTTCTTGTCGCAGTCCTCTGTGTGTTCATTATGAGACAAGGGAGGGAGGAAACCAGTCAAGAAAAAAAAAAAGAAAAAAGAACCTAAAATACCCCGTACTTGTCCTCTTAGAAAGACACAAGGCCAAATTCCCCGATCGTGTAAATGGGGAATGGCCTGCAGAAATTAGTACTTTTTTTAAAGACAAGCCTGTCGAGAAACTGGCCCCAGTTCTGAGTTTGCCTGTTGCCTGCAGGCATCCCGGTCTTATTTTAGAGGTGCTGAGTAGCTCCAGCTTCCACGGAGGTCAGGGGGTTGGCAGACGTTTCTGTGATGTATAACTGGAAGCTGGAGCAAGACTGAGTTTCCAGCTGTAGTTGTCTGCGGTGCCTGTTAACACCACTTAGCAAAGAGCCTCTGCACCTTCCTACTTCAAATTCACCATTTTAGTGAAGAGCAACTCCACGCTGCCGCTGCTCGTGGCCTCACCTGCCCATTTACCTCCCTCCCAAACAGCCACATCCAGAGCTCCCCCTTCCACACTATATGCAAGCAAGCACAGTGTTTCCCTCTATATGTTAAGGATATCCCTTTTGTTGTTTCTTTTTCCCTTTCCCCAAGTTCTGGGTGCTCTTGGCTGCAAGCTCGGCTGGAGAAGACTCATCCCTCTTCATGTATCCGGAACGAATTTGTCCGCTATCACAAACAAGCCATGATGGAGAAAGCACCAAGACTAATGTAGATCTTAATAAGAGGGATTTAGTTTTTAACGTACTTATTATGACTGATTAATTAAATGTCTTATAAATACAGGGAAGACAGCTGCAATTCCAGTTTCTGAGCAAAATAAGTCCACCTACTGTAATAAATCTGTTTTTAAAGCTTTATGGATCCTCTAACCTTTGAATTAGCATTGCCTTTTCTGTTGCTGTCTCCAGCAATGAATCAATTGTCATGCCATTTTCCAGCAAATGTTATAACCCAGTCATTCACAAACTCCTGTTGCAAATCCGCCTTCCTGCAAATTCCTATTTGTTAATGCAACAACCTTCAGAATCATCCATTTTAAGAATAGCAGAGTAGGATCAAATTTTTGAGCATAATGACAATGTCAGCGTAGTTTATGAAACCATAACAATGTAAGAAATGACATCTGGTAAGCCCATCATGCATGTAATGTATGGTTAGCTTCAATGATTCCTCAGAGTTTTGCTCTCTCTGTAATGTATGGGTGGCAGCGTGCCACTCAAAGTAAGGAGAATCACTCAGCTGTCTTGAATATAAAGTGGAGAATATACTATGCTTCAGTGGGCAGGCGGGTGGCACAGGAATGTTGATGCGGACACCCTGCGGAAATGTTGCTGATAAACAACGTTAGAGGAACAACCTTGCAGGTCCGTAAAGGAAGGTCTAGTCTGGGGGGATGCTTTTGCATTTACACTGAAAGATCTTGGTGGCTACCCAGAGGCTGGGCGGTGATGGCCACTTGGTCAAGCAAGATCTCTCAGCTTTAGGTACAAATAAATGCCACGTGGCCTGTGCAGCCATCTCATTCTCATCGGTTTAGTTAAGGCTTCTTTTGCACGTAGGAGGAAAGCCCCAGATTAAGTTCTGAGGTGGATGATGGAGCAAATGGAGCAGAGCATGGGGTGAAGGTCACTGAGCCGTTGCTGCCGCCAGCACGTGTTCTCAAGGACGGCTCCCAAAGGAGCAGCATTTCCCACAGCGGCGGTGGTCTTTCTAGAAGAAATAGGAATGGGAAAAAATGCTGGCTTTGACATAACCCACCCCTTAGAGCCAATCTGCCTCTCAGTGGTGGTTACAAGCACTGATTACTATAAAATATAGATACTTTTCAGTCTTTAATGTATTTATCATTACACCCCTTTGAGACAGGGCAGTGCAGCTGGCAGAAAAAGGAGAGTGATCTTGCACCACTTTAACATCCAAGATTTTAGCAGGCAGGGATTTAGGCTAAATGACCAACCATGGTCTCACCCATAGATAAAGTGGAGAGAAAGGCCCTTTCAGAAGACAATTCATCCTTCCTGTCTTTGAGGTCTTGGCTCTCAAGCATGCCTACTTACGCACCTAAAAATGCCTGAGTTTTGGTCAATGGCACAAAGTCCCACTAAAAACAGCACAGGAACTGAACCCCAAGCCCTGCATCTCCCATTAATACCCCAGCCAGCTCCTGCGTCACTCATCGGATCATAGAATCACAGAAAGGTTTGGGTTGGAAGGAACCTTTAAAGGTCATCTAGTCCAACCCCCCTGCTGTGGGCAAGGACATCTTCAACTAGATCAGGTTGTTCAGAGCCCCGTCTGGAGTCATCACAGAGAAACCCTTTCCGAAGTCAGGCTCTTCAGTTTCTGTACAACAGCTCATAAAGTTGGTACCTTTATCTGCACAGCCTTTGGTTTGCTTGGCATCGTGACCCTGCTCCAGCAAGGAGGTGACACCTAAACCATCAGCAGAAGGAAGACGAGAAAGAGCTGCAGCGGCGTGTAGCCCTGGAGACATCTTTTCATGGCATGGGGGAAGATGCAGTTCACTGTGGAGGGACTTAAAAGGTGGTGATTTCCAGATGTCTTTTTAAGGGAATGGTGTAAAGTGGGAGGCAAATGTGACGGGAACTCTGCTGAGACATTTCTGGTAAGAAGCGACGATGAATGTGGCTTAGGTCTTCGGGCAACAATTATATAATATTCTAGAAATACTAAGTACAGTATCAAAACATGCACGCATCTCTTCCTCCTTTCATTGTATGTCCTTTTCTGAAACTAGCCAAATGTCATTGTTTGTGCCTTCTAGGATTACAGTATGAAACCTGCCATAACATCCAGTTGGCGGCCGGTCACGAGCGGTGTTCCCCAGGGCTCAGTACTGGGGCCGGTCTTGTTTAATATCTTTATTGATGATCTGGATGAGGGGATTGAGTGCACCCTCAGTCAGTTTGCAGACGACACCAAGCTGGGCGGGAGTGTTGATCTGCTCGAGGGTAGGAAGGCTCTGCAGAGGGACCTGGACAGGCTGGATCGATGGGCCCAGGCCAACTGTATGAGGTTCAACAAGGACAAGTGCCGGGTCCTGCACTTCGGCCACAACAACCCCATGCAGCACTACAGGCTTGGGGAAGAGTGGCTGGAAAGCTGCCCAGAAGAGAAGGACCTGGGGGTGTTGGTCGACAGCCGGCTGAACATGAGCCGGCAGTGTGCCCAGGCGGCCAAGAAGGCCAATGGCATCCTGGCCTGTATCAGAAATAATGTGGCCAGCAGGAGTAGGGAAGTGATCGTGCCCCTGTACTCGGCCCTGGTGAGGCCGCACCTCGAATACTGTGTTCAGTGTTGGGCCCCTCACTACAAGAAGGACATTGAGGTGCTGGAGCGTGTCCAGAGAAGGGCAACGAGGCTGGTGAAGGGTCTGGAGCACAAGTC